>NC_050068.2:208675498-208978880 GCF_009764565.3 Dermochelys coriacea | reverse complement strand
GGAATCTCCATGGCATAAAGGGAATTCCACAGTAGTGTTGGCTTTATGTTCCCTCACAGTGCCTGGCAAGGAGTGGTAAAACATGTTGCAGGAGGGACAAAGGGGGGGAAGGAGTGCAGGGCACTCTGACTCTTCTAGTCTGCTACAGTGGCTCATAAAGCTCAGAAGAGCTTAAAGCCTGGTCTGTGCTATCAAGTTAGATCAACATAAATTGCCTTGAATTAACCTATTTGTGTATTAAAATTAATCTCTGGTCAAAAGAAGCAGCCTGTTACAGTGATGCAGTAAAATCACCTCCCCAGAAGTATTGAGCTGCCATTGACCTACTGAGGTCAACGCAGTGCAAGTGTAGACAGTGTGTGACCTATGTTAACCCTAACAGTTCTCAAGCAGCTGTCCCACAATGCCCCATTCCTTGTGATAGTGACCACTCTGGTCACAATTTTAAACACATCTGCCCAGGGGTCACAGAGACAGGAAGCCTCCTTAAAACCCTCCATGTGTTTTTGAAATGCCTTTTTCTAATTGCCTATGTTTGTGAGCACACCTAGCTCATCTTTGTACTGTGCAACTGCCCAACTGGCCATGTCAGCTTCATGCATACAGAGAGACATTAAATGTGATCCTGCCTGAACAGACAGGAAGTTTTGGACCTCGTGGGCCTGTGGGAGATAAGACTATGCAAGCTCAGCTACAGACCAGCTCCAGAAAGGTAGACATCTACAAGCAGATTGCACAGGGGATGTAGGCAAAGGGGTGCAACAGGGATCAGCAGCAGTGCTGCATGAAAGCAAAGGACTTCAACAGGGACACCCCAAGACCAGGGAGCACAGCATTAGATTTGGTGCCAAGCCACTGACCTGCCACTTTTACAACGAGTTAAATGCCATGCTTGGCAGAGACCCCCACCAGCACACTGCAGACCTCTGTGGGTACCTGAGAGGAGCCCAAGACAGATACCCCTCCTATGAACAGTGAGGAGGAGAAGGATAGATCTGCCACAGGGGACTCCAGCCATGCTACCATGGGTGGCGAGTATAATAGGCCAGGGGATGCCCTCCCCTGGGACTGCTGCAGCCTCTGGACCCTTGGTTGTGGAGTTTTGGGGACAATTTTTTTCTTTATTATGCCCCATGCAGGTCCCGGGGTGTCTGAGGAGGCAGGATGTGCTATTTAGCTTCCTGGGTTGATCAGTAATCTGCCTGGACTCCAGAGAGATTACTGAGGAACCCAGGAAGCTGAGTAGCTAAGTACTGCCTCCTCACCCCCCCCCAACCTGCGTGGGGCAATAGCAAAATCTTTTTCACGAGATTGAGAGCTTTTCTCCAGGGCAGCTTGGGGTCTGGGGAGGGGAGGTGCAGTGCAGCTGCGGATGGCCCGTGGCTCCTCCGGACAGGTGGGGTGGGGGGCCTAGGGGCTTTGGCTGGCCAGGGGCTCCTCTGGGGGAGGGGAGGGGCTTGTGGCTCGGGCCATGTGGGTCAGGGATCTTGGCGCTTTGGGTGCAAGGGGGCTCGGGGCTCTGGCCGAGGGGGGACGTTCAGGCCTCTGGCCAGCCAGGGGCTCCTCTGGCCGAGGGCGGGAGGGGCAGAGGGTCTCAGGGCTCTGGCTGTGAGTGGGGGGAGGAAGGGGCAGTGCCGGGGGCCAGCCTCCCCAAAGTGGGGTTCTAGCCATAGGCGCCAACTTTTCCCGGTGCTGGTGGGTACTCGACCCACCCCCGGCCCCACCCCTACTCCACCCCCGCCCTCTCTCATTCCAACTCCTTCCTCAAAAGTCCTCACCCCAACTCCGCCTCCTCCCTGCCCCTATTGGACTCCTTCCCCAAATCCCCAACCCGGCCCCGCCTCTTCCCCGAGAGCACTGTGTTCCCCCTCCTCCCCCCTCCCTCCCAGCCGCTACGAAACAGCTGTTTCACAGCAGGAACCGCTGGGAGCTAAGGGGAGAAGCGGGGAAGAAGCGCTCAGGGGAGGAGGCGGAGGCGGAGCGGAGGCAGAGGTGAGCTGGGGTGGGGCGGGGAACTGCCGGTGGGTGCAGAGAGCACCCACCAATTTTTCCCCCGGATGCTCCAGCCCCGGAGCATCCTCAGAGTCGGCACCTATGGTTCCAGCCACCACCCATGATGCCGCAAACCAGTAACTGTTTGAGATTCTGCCAGAGTCTAGGCAGTTCTGCCTGGCCAGTGCAGATGAGCCTAATGAAGGGAAAAGGAACTCAAGGTAGTGTGTTCATGCATTTTTCCTTACTGTGTTTAAATTTAAAGAAGGAACCTGGCCCATCCCCCCAGTTAGCAAGACAAAGGTACTGACTTTTTACTGTTTTACTCATACAGAAATGTTAGAGGTACAACAAACAGGGGTAGAGTTGGCATCTGCTTTTCATTCTCCTGTTGGGTTGGGGGCGGGGGGCGCATATGGAATACTTTGTCTAAGTGAATAGCGACATCCTTTTTATCCTTCGGAGAGACCCTGAGGAAACTTTCATGGAGACACTCTGCAACCCTCTCCTGAAGGTTTCTAGGGGTGACAGGTTTATTTTTTCCTGTGCAGTAGACACTTTCCCATGCCACCCTGCAATGAGTTCTGTCGGTATCATTGCAGTAAATAGGCTAGTTGCATACAGGCCTGGGCAGCTCTGGGTGCCAGTAGCTGTGTTATCTGTGCCTTTTGTGACCCTCAGGAATGAGATACCAGCTAAAATCACCACTGACTATGGAAAATGGTGCCAATATTCTGTGCCATTGCCCTATATTTGTTGTCCCCATGGAATAGGGACTGAAATTTTACAGCTTTGTGCAACAGAAAATCTTTCCTCCTCCCACCCCTGGTGGGCCATTGCTCACCATGACTGGGGCTGGACAGTGATGCTATCCTGTGACACTCCAAAGCTGAAATGTTAATTAAATATTTCTTATTAAAAGTATGTATGGGAAATAAGAGAAGGGGGTTTTGAAACCTTCCCATGTGACTGTAAATCCAGTGGTACATCTCTCTGTTTTATTTGCAACTGCTTCTGTTGTGGCCTTGCTGGGTTGACCCTCCATGCCCGCAGAACCCCTAACCCTGAGGAGGAGAAAGAAGAGGACATATTCTATGAGATGCAGCAAGCTAGTACAGCACTGGAACATGAACAAAAGGCTTGACAAGCCAGTATGACTGACAGCATGGAGAAAGACAAAGAGGATGGGGGGAAAAAGCCCAGGAGTCCCAGAAGAACAAGAATGGAGAAATGCACCAGGACATAACTCGTCTTCTGCGGCAGCAAACCCAAATGCTGGAGACCCTCTGTCACAGGGCTGGCCCTTTAAAGGAGTCAGATACCTAGCCTGCCTATGATGGTCTCTACTGAAGGGATTAGGGAATGAGCCAATGCAGGCCCACCTGGGGATAGTTAACTGCCTAAGTTGCTGGAAGGCAGTTAATTTAGGAAGGACCACCTGGGCCTAATAAAAAGCTTAGGAGAACACACTTGAAGAAAAAAGTTCCTGAGGAGAAAGGAAGCTGCAGAGGAGGGGAGCTCTGAGGGGACCTGAACTAAGCCAAAACTGTCTAGGCAGGGAGGCCTGGGAGAGTGTGATGGTTCTTGGAGCACTCAAGATCATGAATGGCAAGATGTGGCCTTGCCTTTGGTGGCTGGGTGTCAGCTCCCTGACAGCATCCGCCATTCAAGCATTCTCCTCTGGGATATGATAGCCATAACATCGTCTTGCATATTAACATTAGGGGCATGCTAGTCTCCAAATCCCCTTGAAGTGTCCCCCTGTGATATCCAGCCCCTGAAGCTGGCTACTCACAGAAATCCCAGATCCCCTGCCCCCAAAGGAGCAGTGTACCCCAGTTTGCCAGTTTTCTCTTAAATCACCAGTCCTATAAACCACACAGCACTTTTAATACAACAAAAGTAGGTTTATTTAAGAAAGAATAGAGATTTAACTAGATACAAGAGAGAGTGGTGGAAACAAATGGTTACAAAACAAAACAAAATCATAAAACAGGAACCTGGGTCTACATTTATCATTCCTATCTAACAGAGCAGATTTCAAGTTCTATTTCTAGAGAATCCAATTATCTTTATTAGTGCACAATGAATATTGCAGAATGAATAGCAGTAATCAAGCAAACAGTACTTGGAAGTGCACACCAAGCACCATACAATTCATAACTTCGGGGAAACACACAGCCTTTGTTATAAATATATACCCAACACTGCATAGTTCTTAGCAGAACTCAAAGCTCCAGGCTCATAGAACAGTCCAGCACAGAACATTACTGTGACTGACCATTAAAGTGCTCTTTCAAAGCCTCCCTCAACTACAAAGATCCACATTTGGTTCTTGTAATAGCCTCCGTGTCTGGGTATTCAAAGACAGCAGACAGCCGCTCCACCTTCACCATGGTGGCAGCTTTTCCCCCTTTTGCCTCACAGATATTATGCTGGACCCAACAGGCAGCTATAACCATTTGGGACATAGGCATCGACTTCTGCTTCCGCCGGTGGGTGCTCAACCGGCCTCTGCCCCTGGTCTTGCCCCTACTCCACCCCTTCCATGAGGCCCTGCCCCTTCCCCACCCCCATTCCAATCCCTTTCCCAAAGTCCTTGCCCCAACTCCACCCCCTCCCTGCCCCTATTCCGACTCCTTCCCCAAATCCCCACCCTGGCCCCCCACTTCCCCGCCGCCTCCCCTGAGTGCGCCACGTTCCTGCTCCTCCCCCTCCCTCCCGGAGCAGCCAAACAGCTGTTTGGCAGCTGTTTGGCAGCGGCTGGGCGGGAAACGCTGGGACGTAGGCAGAGGAGTGAGGATGCGTGCACTCAGGAGAGGAGGTAGGGTGGCGGGGAGGGTAGCTTGGCTGCCAGTGGGTGCAGAGCTCCTGTCCTGGAGCGCCCATGGACTCGGCGCCTATGATTTGGGATATTTTTCTCACTGAGATCCCATCTAGAAAGTAAACATCACCAGTGTCCCTTCAGTCTACTAAAAGCACATTCAACAGATTTTCTGCATCTGCTGTGCGGGTAGTCAGATCTTTCCTTGGTGCTATCGAGGTAGCCAGTGTACTGCTTCATGAGTCAGGGGCAGAAGGGGTAGGCTGGTTCTCCCAGAATCACTACTGGCATTTCAATATAGTCAGTGGTCATCTGTGAGTTTGCAAAGAAAATCCCTGCTGGCAGTTTTCTGACCAGTCTTGTGTTCTTAAAGAAGTGAGCATCATGCACCTTCCCTGACCAGCACCCACTGATATCAATGAAGCATTCCCAGTGACCAACCAGTGCTTGCATCACCATAGAAAAGTAGCCATTTCTGTTGATGTACTCTGTGGCAAGTTGGGCTGGTGACAAAATTGGGAACTGCAGTTTGGGAACTCCATTGCTGCGAATCCATCCACTATATCTTGCTTATTGCCAAGAGTCACAGTCCTGCACAGCAGGAGATGATTAATGGCCCTACGAACTTGCATGACAACAGTCCCCACTGAGGATTTTCCAACTCCAAAATGATTTCCTACTGACTGGTAGCAATTTCATGTTCCAATTTTCCAGAGTGTGTTCACCACTCATTTCTCAACTGTCAGTGAAGCTCTCATTCTGGTGTCCATACACTGGAGGGCTGAGGCAAGCTCAGCACACAGATAAAGTTCTGCAGCAATTGCTCATTATCCCAAACCTGCATTATGATATGATCCCACCAGTCAGCGCTCATTTCTTGGGCCTAGAAGCAGCTCTTCACCATCTGCAGTTGCTCCCTGTACACCAGTGGTTCTCAAACTAGGGTCGCCGCTTGTTCAGGGGATGCCCCTGGCAGGCTGGGCTGGTTTGTTTACCTGCTGTGTCCACAGGTTCGGCTGATCGCGGCTCCCACTGGCCATGGTTTGCCGTTCCAGGCCAATGGGGGCTGCAGGAAGGGCGTCCAGCACATCCCTCGGCGCGCGCCACTTCCCGCAGCCCCCATTGGCTTGGAGCGGTGAACCGTGGCCAGTGGGAGCTGCGATCGGCCGAACCTGCAGACGCGGCAGATAAATAAACCGGCCCGGCCCACGAGGGGCTTTCCCTGAACAAATGGCGGCCCTAGTTTGAGAACCACTTCTGTACTTCTTGAATTGTTTTTTGCTATGTCCCTCAGCAAACTCCTCTGGAAGAAATCCTCATGTCCCCCGTTGTTGCAGTACTTCCTGAAAGTCTGTACATAAAGAAGAAGCATACATCCTGTATCTGCAATTGTCATTGGAATACTGCAGAGCTCTGCAAACTCCATGTTTCTGTCAGAGATGACAGAGACCAAAAAGTGCTGTACGGGTTTGTGGGATTTTTTTTACAAGTGGTGTGAAAATTATGGGATATGAATGGCATGGGATGGAGTAAGTTGCATGCTGGGAACTTAACCCATAGTGCCCAGAGATCCCTGGGCAAGTCATTACTATCCCACAAAACATCGCAAAAATATCCCAGAAGGCATTGTGCTAGATGGCAGTGCATGTCACACTGGGATACTTACCCATGGTGCACTGCACTTGACATCGACACAAGTACTCCTGGTGAATATATGCAGCACTGACACAAGCAGGCAAGCATGCATGCACCCAAATGATATAGAAACTTCAGCGCCTATACACTGACATAGCTTGCATTGACCAAAGTTTATAGTGTTGATATGGTCTAAGTTAGAGCAAACTTTGGGCTCTGGGAGAAAAGTTAGAGCAGTCCCAGAATCCATGAAGTGCAAAGGTGGCACTCATTTCTGCAGTTCCAGGACTGATCTCAGCTCACCCAGAATGGAGAATGAGGACCAGAATCTTTGCTGCTGATGCTTGAACCAGAAAGAAGCCAGCTTCTGTCTCTGGTCCCAGGTTAAGTTTGTGGAGGCAGCAGTTAGAAAAAATAGCATTTTACTTGTGGTCTAAACTAATTTGCTCTGGACTCATGAAAGACAATAAACCTGAAGTCCCACAATGATATGTTTACAGTTACCTTCCAGTGTAGAGCTGCACTTTAACCTTATACTGCACAGTACATCCTGTATGTCTGAAAATATACAATGTAATAAACCCAGTGAATCATGGCTGTATTACAGTATGGAGAATAAGGGAGTTAAGTGTATTATTTTTATTAATATCATATGCACCTCAGCTTACTTGTTTGATATTTGCCTGCCTGCCTACATAAATTTAAATCAAAGGAGGTTGTTAGGGGGCAAACAAGCAGGAAACAAAACAATGGCAGAGCTAAGGCTCCTTAAGGGAACAATGGAGGGAACTATTAACTGAGGAATGCCCCTGCCTGGCTCCAACTAGGCTAGCAAGGTTTACTCTTCCCAGGCCCAAGTCTAGGATCAAAGGAGATATTCAGCCATTAAAGAACCCTGGGCCTAGGCAGGAGAGTCGGGTTGAGTGGATGGTCAGCAGCTGCCAGGGGGAGATGCTGAAAGTGACACATGGAAGGAGGAAAACAATGCAGCAGGGCAGTCTGCTTCCCCTGCCCTGAGATGGTAACTGCACTGAATGCACTTACCAAAGCTAGCCAGGAAAAGTTGAGATTTAGGTAAGGGGAAATATCTATACAGGCCTTTGTTTTAACTCTTGTTTCTGACAGCTATATACATATGGGTGAATGAATAAATGCATATTTTCAATAAGTTGGTTTTGGTCACAGTTGGGTTGCCATCTGTCCAGGTTTTCCCAGGATTGTCCCTTCTTTGAAGTAGCAGTCCTGGGAAATCTGTAGTGGTGCTCAGCATACTCTGCCAGCTGTCTAGTTTTATGGGCTGAGACTCATCCAGGATGTCCCTTTATTTCTACATCAGAGATGGCAACCCTGGGTCACAGGCTCCTGGAGGAAACGGGTTTACTGGTGCCAAACATAGCTGGGCCTGTCAGGTTACCTCAGTTGGTTAATAGGGGGGGCTGCAGTCCAGAGATTCATTCTAATTATGCTAGGACTTCTATCCAGAGAAGGGTGAGGGTAGTGAAACCTATCCCCAAAGAGGTGCAATAGAGAGGGACTCAAACGGGTGAAAAGCACTGCCCTGTAACCAAGACATACAGCATTACAGTAATGACACTGTATTCAAGAGTGCAAAGGACAATTCATACTAAAATGCCTCCTTTTCAGATGTAATTACTTCCTTCAAAAAGCTTGAGTGAAAAGCTTTTTGTCTCAGCCACAGGCGAATAGATCTTATTTATTGTAAAGATTTTTTTAAAAATCCATGCAGCCATTTTCAAGTTAAGAAAGCGGGTTGATGGATGAATTGAAAAATAATGTGATGCTCTTTAAATTATTCAGACCTTTTCCCTCTGAACATTCTGACAGCTGATTCTAAAATGACTTAGAATACATGGGAAATGGCTAGTACTAAGAGAGGAATAGTTATTTGATTAGGTATAGGAAAAATGTGAAGACATAAAATTGTAAACAAAACAGAATTGCATGCTGACAGGTGCAATGTCTAATGGTCCCTGTCAATCAAACTACTAATAATGACCTAAAATAACCAGAACCCAGATTGTTTCCCTCCAAACTCCAGCTGGAGGGGATATTCTATGTCTGCATCTGCCCCTGACCTTGTAAGGGGTAGATTAAATATTTTGTGTCACTGTCTCCCCTGCGCTTGGCCCCATAGATGGCTCTCTATCGTGTCAGTGTGTTCGTTGCCGAGGGTGTGAGGGAAGTTCCCACACTTGAGCCATTCTTTTTTTAAGTAACAAATCTGAAGAACTGTCCCAGAATGAGGCATCAATAGAAGAGGTTTTTGAACAAATTGATAAATTAAACAGTAATAACCAAGACCAGATGGTATTCATCCAAGAATTCTGAATAAATTTATATATGAAATTGCAGAACTACTAACTGCGGTATGTAACCTAGTGCTTAAATCAGACTCTGGACCAAATGACTGGTGGATAGCTAATGTCATGCCAATTTTTTAAAAAGGCTCCAGAGGTGATCCTGGCAATTACAGGTCAGTAAACCTAACTTCAGTACCAGCAAATTTTCTGAAACTATTGTTAAGAACAGAATTATCAGATACAGAGATGAACACAATATGTTGGGGAAGAGTCAACATGGCTTTTGTAAAGGGAAATCGTGCCTCACCAATCTATTAGAATTCTTTGAGATGGTCAACAAACATGTGGACAAGGGTGATCGAGCTGGATATAGTGTACTTGGACTTTCAGAAAGCCTTTGACATGCACCCTCACCAAAAGCTTTTAAGCAAAGTAAGCAGTTGTGGGATAAGAGGGAGTGCCTCAAGTGCCTTCTAGTAGCTTAGTCTACAATCTTTTTTCTTCTCCTGGCATCCCCTATAAGTTGCCACCACAGCAAGGTATATAGCAGAACTGAAGCACAAGACAAAAACAAGAAAATGTACTATAGGGAATAATCTTGCATTGGCCTGCAGGAGGTGGACTGAACGATCTAACACAGGGGTTTTCATACATTTGCCTAGACCACATGTTAATAAAACTGTGTTTGTGGACAAACACCCTCCAATTTGCAATCTTGCAATATCGCTAAAATAAAATCATCTAATGTATTATTTACTGTGATTCGCTCTCCTGACTTTTTATGACATTCATAAAAAGGTTAAAATTCAAAAAGTGAGAACCTCCTTTTTGTGAATCCACATATCTCCAAAATACCTCATCTACTATGCCTTAAACATTCCAGAAATGTTCTACTCCAACCTACAACCCTACCTGTGAAATGTCAGCTTTGGTTTGCCCAGATTAGAAGTGTGGTTAGAATCAGGCTTATAATAACTGCCTCAACTGCAGTTATGTAAGAAACTAGCATCTCCTTAATAACAGAGAGTAGAATGTGTTAGATTGAGACATGATTATCAGCTAGGCAAGAAAGGAAGACAGATAGAAATGGGGATGGGCACTATGTTCTCTTTCATTCCAGATTTTAGGTGCCAGCCCCATCAATGGTTGTACAGTGTGAAATGTTCAATATCTGACTCAACCATCCATTCTTCACCAGATCTCAGTGGGAATGCCTAACACTGAAGCTCTGTGTTATTATAACATATCGGTAGATGCACTGCAATATTTTCCTCTCTGCGTGTCATTGTAAAGTCTGGTGGTGGCATTCCATGTTGGCAGATGATTTTCCAGCATCAGTGAGGTGAAAGGTAGCTGCCATTCTCCCCAGCAGCAGCTGGAGAAACCAGTGCTATGTGTAAAGAGTGTCAGAGGTGTCAGAGCTTCAGGGGCAAAAGAGGGAAGGGAATTGCATGACTATAACAGGAACCTTGTCTGCTTGCCTATCTATCTGTCAGCATGGAGTTCTGAGTCAATAAATACTAGTCAAAATGCACAATTCCTGCTGACCCACAGTCCCCTCTCTGTCTCTGGAGAAAATAAACAGGGATCTTGGGTGCTGAGCAGTTCTGCCTTCTTCAGAGCTTCCATTGTATTTGTATTTGAAGTTTTCAGCCAAAAGCACTCGGTAACATTAGTCTGGTAGTCCCAGGAACTTGGAGGGACTCTCCAGTTATTATGAGATGATCCTTTCACCACAAAATGAAAGGTTCTTTACTGTTTCCAAATCCAACAGATGTCGAGGAGTCAGGATGGGCTGGGTGTTTGATCTAACAAGTAAATCCTCTTACTGTTAGCTGAAGTTACCAGCACATTGCGACTCTCCATCCAAATCATCCAACATGGCAAGAAGTTTTAGTGATTCTGTAGGTGGCACTCTTCCTCTGAATCAGAACTGAACGCAATGTCCCCCCAGCATAATGCTAGAGAACCCAGTGCTGCTGGAGGTGCCTCCTTTCAATGGGATGTGGTAATGAGGCCTTGACCACTTGGGCCCCATAGCACTTTTCAAAAACAGCTACACTACTACTTATAGGCTGCTTGCTATTTCCTGACAACAAAACATTCTGTCTCAGGTCATGAAGGGGACAGGACACTGCCCCTAAGGGTAAAGGAACATATTTTATTCTAGATCTTTGCACAACCAATTGTGATTATTATAATTAATTGTTCACCGTAAAACTGTAGTACAGAGTTAGTTATATATCTCCACCCATTGACTGTTATCTCCATTCTCCTCTCCATATTTAACTCCACTCTGCCTCTGGGATGGGACACCCCCCTTGCCAGAGACCCCTGCGGCCCTACTACACCGCACCCCAGGAAGGAGCAGCTAAGGTGGGTCTTCCAGGCCTGACTAGAGAGGCCTTATGGAAGCAGCCAATCAGAGTCCAGCAGACTCAGATAAAAGGAACTGCAGGGGCTGAGCAGGTCACTTCCTGACTGGAGTTGGGGGGGCAGGGGCAGGGGCAGGGGCAGGGGAAGGGGAATCTGCTCTGGGCAATGGAGCTTGGTGAACTGCAATCCTTGGGGCAAGGGGGACCTGAGAGATCTAACCTTAAGGTCACAGGGAGAGGAAAGGAGACCTGTTGGGAAGAGGCTCTGGGAAGTAGCAGTAACTAATTAAAGGGAGCAGTGCATAGCTGCTGTTTATACAGAAAAGCCTCTGTATTAGGAGAGATTTAAAAGACTGGGACTTTTCAGTTTGGAAAAGAGATGACTATGGAAGGATATGATAGAGGTCTATAAAATCTTGACTGATGTGGAGAAAGTAAATACAGAAATGTTATTTACTTCTTCACATAACACAAGAATGAGCAGTTGCCCAATGAAATTGATAGGCAGCAGGTTTAAAACAAACAAAAGGAAGTGTTTCTTCATGCAATGCACAGTCAACTTGTGGAACTCCTTGCCAGGGGATGTTGTGAAGGTCAAAACTATAATAGGGGTCAAAAAAGAAATGGATAAGTTTCTGAAGGATAGGTTAATCAATGGCTATTAGCCAGGATGGGCATGGATGCAACACCATGTCTGGGTGTCCCTAGCCTGTTTGCCAGAAGCTGAAAGTGGATGACAGAGGATGGATTGCTTGATGATTGCCTGTTCTGTTCATTCCCTCTGAAGCACTTGGCATTGGCCCCTGTCAGAAGACCGGATAATGGACTAGATAGGCCATTGGTCTGACGCAGTATGGCCATTCTTACGTTCTTATGAGGCAGGCCTGGGTTCCTCCACTGGCCTCTGGCAAAGTGGCCTAAGCCCTGAGAAGGGGACAAGTCTCCTTTAGAAACTTGAGTGAAGGGCTGATTTTAAAGGATCCAGGGGCAGGGCTGAAGACCCTGGTGGGGGCAGACAGTTTGCTGAACTCTTTGCTACCCAGGAAAGGGTTCATTTGTTACTGTGTGACTTGGCCAGAAGGCTGAACCACTGAATACATACCTAGTGAGGTTGGCAACCTACACAGGGTGTCAGGAGCAGAAAAAAAACTACAGTACCACACCCAGCTGATAGAAGGCACTCAAGAGGTGAGTGTTCTCTGTCGCAACCTCTTTCCAACTTCCCTTCCAGTCTTCAACCTTGGCTGTGCCCTGAATCTACTCCCTCTGTTCCTTCTCCTGTACTACCAAACATCTTGAAAAAAATCCAACAACCATGCTGATTTCCACCTATAAATATGTCTTGTTTGAGTTCTGCTATGTATCTTGCTTTGTTTCTTCTCCTTGAATTGCTCTATGTTCACAAACTTCATTCCTTCTTCTCCTTCAACTGTGTCTTCAAACTCTCTCTTCCCTCTTGGCCTGCACTCTTGCCAGTTTCCTGAAGGACTGACACCATCTGGTACCAGCTCTTCTTCTCCCCTTATCCCATTTGCTCCAATATCTCCCTTCCCATATGCTGAGAAGTCCCTTCTCTTCTCTTGGAAGTACGAATGATATATGGAAAGGAAGGAGAGAGATCCTAGAGGCCAAATTTAGGCTACTAGGTAAGAGATTAAAGTCCAGGACCTGCATGGTAGCATTCTCTGAAACACTTCCAGTTCTATACGCGGGGCCAGTAAGACAAGCAAATCCGTAGGATCTCAATGTATGGATGAATCTATGGTGTTCAGAGGAGGGATTGAGATTTATTAGGAACTGGGCAACCTTTTTGGAAAGGAGGAGCTGATACAAATAGATGGGCTCCACATAAATCAAAACACAACCAGATTACTGGCACGTAAAATGAAAAAGATTGTAAAGGGGTTTTTAAACTAAGGGCTGGGGGAAAGCCAACAGCAATAGTGCAACAGTAAGCTATTTATAGCCAGTAAGTCATACTGGAAAGACACAGGAGGAGCTGTACCGCCCCCAGCCCTTCTACGCAGCAGCATACCTGTATCTCCTGTCCGGGTCTGTTCAGCAGCCCCGTTGGAGGACAGGCTTAGAGCAGGGCTGGGGGTGGTACAGCTGCGCCAGAGGAGCTGTCAGTGTGAGGCCGCCCAGTGGTTCCACATTCTGCTCCTTTTGTCAGTGCCCTTCCCGGGAGAGCCCTGTGGTTTACAGAGGCAAAAGGAGCTGAATCCCACGCTGGCAGCTGCTCCGGTGAGGCTGTACTGCCCCAGTCCCGCCCCCAGCCCTGTCCGCCGATGGGGCTGCTGTACAGACCCCGGACAGGACTCAGGAGACACAGCTGCTTGGAAGGGCTGGGGGTGGTACAGCCGCACCAGAGGAGCTGCTGGCGTGGGGCTCGGTTGCTGGAGAGTCTGGAAAAAAATATTCTCTGCTGTCAGAGGGAGCTGGTTTGAAGCTCTTCTGCTGGCAATTTCCAAAGAGCGGCAGGGTCATGTGAGGAGTCATGGGGGCGGGTGTCACATGAGGAGGTCATGTGCATTTCCCCCCGTGTCCCCCCCAGCTGGTGCAGCATACTGTAAGAAATGAAATTTACTTGCACCACTGGCCGACAGGTGCAGAGGAGAACACAGTTCAGACAGGAGAGAATTTATTAAAGGAGATTTTCTATATCCTAGCAAAGAGGAGAAGATAGAAGTTGATAAAGTATATGTAGGAACTGAAGAAAGACAATCAAACAAGAGTCCCATTCGGTTATATCATATGAAGGCAGACAACTGAATACTGTCCAATTTTATAAGTGCTTGTATACAAATGAAAGTCAAAACACTAAGATGGGTAACCTTGGATGCCTATTATAAAATGACGATATTGATATAACTGCATGCCTGAATAATATGAGTATAGCAGAAGGAATATACTACAGACCGCCAACCAGGATGATTGCGATGATTGTGAAATGTTCGGGAGATTCGAGAGGCTAAAATACCAGAAAACCCAATAATAATGGAAGATTTCAATTATTCCCATATTGATTGGGTCCATGTTACCTCAGGATGGGATGCAGAGATAAAATTTCTAGATACAATTAATGACTGCTTCTCGGATCAGCTAGGCCTGGAAACCACAAAGGGAGAGGCACACAGGAGCTGGTCCAAGACATGACTATATCTGAAACCGCTTGATAATAGCGACCATAATGTAATTAAATTTAACATCCTTGTAGAGGGTAAAATACAAAAAACCCAACACGCATAGCATTTAACTTCAAAAAGGGGAATGACACAAAAATGAGGAAGCTAGTTAAATGGAAATTAAAAAGAACAGTCAGAAGAGTGAAATGTCTGCAAACTGCATGGAAACTTTTTAAAAACATAAGAGCGGCTCAGAATATATGTATATCCAAATAGAAAAAAAAATCAGTAAGAAGACCAAAAAAATGCCACTATGGCTAAACAACAGAATAAAAGAGGCAGTTAGAGACAAAAAGACATCCTTTAAGAACTGGAAGTCAAATCCTACTGAGGAAAAACAGAAAGGAACATAAACTCTGGCAAGTCAAGTGTAAAAGTACAATTAGGCAGGCCAAAAAAGAATTGGAAGAGCATCTAGCAAAGACTCAAAAATGAACAGCAAAAATATTTTTAAGTACATGAGAAGCAGGAAGCCTACCAAACAATCAGTATGTCCACTGGACAACTGAGATGCAAAATGAGCACTCAAGGAAGATAAGGCAATTGGGGAGAAGCTAAATAAATTCTTTGCATCAGTCTTCACTGCAAAAGATATGAGAGAGATTCCCATATCTGAGCCATTCTTTTTAGATAACATATCTGAAGAACTGTCCCAGGTTCAGGTGTCAATAGAGGAGGTTTTGGAACATATTAATTAAACAGTAATAAGTCATCAGGAGCAGACGGTATTCACCTGAGAGTACTGAAGGAACTCGGATGTGAAATTGCAGAACTAACTATCACTTCATCTGGTACAGAGGCTGATTAGGCAGATAGCTAATGTAATTATTTTATTTTATTTTTTAAAAGGCTCCAGAGGCAAACCTGGCAATTACAGGCTGATAAGCCTAACTTCAGTACCAGGCAAATTAGTTGAAACTATAGCAAAGAACAATTATCAGACACATAGATTAACTCAGCATGTCGGGTAAGAGCCAACACAGCTTTTGTAAAGGGAAATCATGCCTCACCAATCTATTAGTTTTCTTTGAGAGGATCATCAAACATATGGACAAAGGTGATTCAGTTGATATAGTTCACTTGGACTTTCAGAAAGTCTCTTACAAGGTCCCTCACCAAAGGTTCCAGAAAAGTAGGCAGTCATGGGATAAGAAGGAAGGTCCTCTCCTGGATCAGTAACTGGTTAAAAGATAACAACAAAGGGTAGCAATAAATGGTCACTTTTCACAGTGGAGAAAGGTCTGCCCCCCCCCACCAAGGATCTGTACTGGGCGCAGTCCTATTTAACATATTCGTAAGTGAGCTGGAAAAAGGGGTAAACAGGTGACAAAGTTTGCAGCTAATACAAAATTACTCAAGATACTTAACTCCAAAGTGACTGCAAAGAGTTACAAAGGGATCTCACAAAACCGGGTGACTGGGCAACAAAATGGCTGATGAAATTCAGTGCTCATGAGTGCAAAGTAATGCACATTCAAAAACATAATTCCAACTATACATACAAAATTATGAGGTCTAAATTAGCTGTTAGCACTCAAGAAATAAATTTTGGAGCCATCATGGATAGTTTTCTGAAAACATCTGCCCAATGTGGAGCGGCAGTCAAAAAAACTAACAAAATGTTAGGAATCATAAGGAAAGGGATAGATAATAAGATAGAAAATATCATAATGCCACTATATAAATCCATGGTATGCCCACATCTTGAATATTGCATGCCGTTCCGGTTGTCCCATCTCAAAAAAAGATACATTAGAATTGAAAAAAGACAGAAAAGGCAACAAAAATGATTAGGGGTATGGAACACCTTCCATATGAGAAGAGATGGAAAAAACTGGGATTTCTCAGTTTAGAAAACAGATGATCAAGTGGGGATATTCTAGAGGTCTATAAGATCATGAATGGTGTGGAGTAAATGAATAAGGAAGTGCTATTTACTCTTCATACAGCACAAGAACCAGGGGTCACCCAATGAAATTAATAGGAAGTAGGCTTAAAACAAACATAAGGAAGTACTTCACACAATGCATAGTCAACCTGTGGAACTCATTGCCAGGGGTTGTTATGAAGGCCAAAAGTATAACTGGGTTAAAAAAGAATTAGATAAGTTCTTGGAGGATAGGTCTGTCAATGGCAATTAGCCAAGAAGATCAGGGATGCAGCCTCATGCTCTGGGTTATCCCTAAACCTCTGACTGCTAAAATCTGGGACTGGATGACGGGAGATGTCTCACTTGATAAATTGCCCTATTCTGTTCATTCCCTCTGAGCACTGTTGGAAAGCAGGATACTGGACTAGATGGACCATTGGTCTGACACAATATGGCTGTTCTTATGATTCAATACTTGACTCCAAGTTTTCACATCTCCTGATCTCCCTTCCATCCCCCTACTCCATGACCCTTCCATTGTACTCATTCTCAATTTTTTTTCATCTGGCTCTTTTCCCTCAGCCTCCAAGAAAGTACCTGCTTCTCCTATTTCCCTACAAACATTCCCTCAATACTTTCTGACTTCCCAACTACAGCACCATCTCCATCCTCCCTTTCATGTCCAAGCCCTTACTCTTGCAGTTTACTCTTGCTCCCTACTAATTCACTCATTGACCCTTTGCACTCTGGCATCACTCTACTGAGGCTGCTCTCATTAAAGTCACTAATGACCTCTTCCTAGCTTCCACCTCTTTTCCTTCTACACCTTTTCTGAGGGAGAGCTCATTCACTTGCATTGCTTCCATCACCTTCCCAACACTAATGACTGCTTCTCTCTGCCCTTCCTGATACCCATCTGTCTCTCTTCCAGTTTAACAAAATGCTGTCAACAAATTCATCTTCCTCACCTGCCACTCTGACCGCATCATATCCCCTTCTGGGCCCGTTCACTAGCTCACATCTCCTTCTGCATCAATGTCAAACTCCTTGGCCTCATTATCAAGGATCTGTCCATTCCTACAAATTATCACTGGTCACCCACCACTCTCCTGACTGGGCTATGCAATCTAACAATTCTTCCTTTTTCATGTTACTTTTGTTCCCTTCTATAGGTGCCTCTGCACAATTTCCCCATGCTGCCCAATGTCTGGAATGTGATCTCTAGGTCTGTGTAATATTTTCCTGCAAATCCCTCCTCAAAACCCCCCTTTTCCCACAATCCCTCAAACAAAGTTTCTCTAATTCCCTATAAATTGTAATAAGTAATTATTTAAAATAAAATCAAGGAACTAACCTGCTGTGCATGATGCTATCGAAGCAGACACACAGGATCATCTCTATATTTCTTCCTTCCTTCCTCTTTTCCCCATCTTGCCTGTCATTTGCTTCCATCCCACACTTCTTTTTCTGTATGTTGTCCATTTAGATTGTAAGCACTTTGAGGCAGGTTCTTCTTTTACCGTGTCTCTAAAGCATCTAGTACAGTTTGGTTGTCATACAAATAGTAGATCATAGAAGATTAGGGTTGCAAGAGATCTCAGGAGGTCATCTAGTCTAACCCCCAACTCACAGAAGGACTAATCCCCAATTTTTGCCCCAGAATCCTAAATGGCCCCTTCAAGGATTGAACTCACAACCCTGGGTTTAGCAGGCCAATGCTTAAACCACTGAGCTATCTCTCCCTTCATTAGGTGTAAGATCATTAGGTGTCTTCTCTCTTAACCTTTTCAGCTATTGCAGTCACCAACATTTATCTGCATGTGTTAACTGGTAAGTTGTCCTACAGCACATAGGGAGCAAGGCCAGGGCTGCTCCACAAAATACAGGGAATGAGCACACCTACCTATGATGGGAAATGAAAAGGCTTGAGATTTTCCTCCTGCTACCTGTCCAAATCCCTTCTCCCTACACACACTCCCCCTACATACATCCTGGTTTAATTAATGACTTGTAAACATTTTAATTTGTGAAGGTGTATTTGGAGTGTTTGCTTGTTTGTTTAAAATCAGAAGAATAGTCACAGACATTGAGTCAATTCTGACAACAGAGAGATTGAAGAATTCAAGAGTTGTTTTCTCTTCAGCCTGTCTTGGCAGGATCTATTTCACTATTCCTCTAATCTATTTGAGGATATCTTTGTGGCTGTGGCTGCTCCATTCATATCACTTGTGGACCTGAACGCTGTATCTACGCCAAATGTCCTGAGACTTTTGAAAGAAGCCCTGCAGGCCTGAGGAATCTCCCAAAAGCCTGAATCTCATGCCAAAAGTCTGAGGTTAGGCTGGTGTAAGGGTGAGAGAGTGGCCTGAGGTGGATGAGCAGTGTTGCAAGATGCAAGGATGAAGCAATGATCTCAGAGAGACCTACGACAAGGGATCAGGAGAGAGGGTACGACCTCTGAGGCATGGGGCAGTAGAGCAGCCATTGAGGATGCCGGAATGGTGCATAATGAATATTGAATGCAGCACATTAAGAAGTTTATCAGATCTTGTAATCAGGGCTCCATGTTTCCCACGATTCCATAACTGGAATTCACCACTTCCTGCAAAATCATGCTCTCGAATCTGAGCTTTCATTTAATATAATGTTTCTAGTCATTAGAGCTGCAGAGAACATGAACCAAGAGTAAATAAATGCAGTGATGTTTGTCTGTTTAGTCTACTGTAAGCCAAAAAACAATACCTCTGAGAGATGTGAGCTGTTCCATTCATTTCAATCAGGGCCTCATGGACTCCATGATTCTGCTGAGATGGGATTCCCCCTCCTATCCCCGATACAACCGAATTCAGCACTTTTACCATTCACCATTTTGCTGCAGCAGGCTCCTGACATTTTTTATTTCAGTCAGCTTGCAGAGAGGGAGATGGGGAAGCTGGTGTGAGCTAGGCAGCCTGAAGAACACTATAGCAGCTAAGACCCAGGATGATTCTATGGAGATGCGCTTCTGAAGCCAGGTACAAGTTCCCTCCTTCCCTGCCCCATGAGGGGAAGAAAGCTCTGAGCCGGGCTACTTGGACTACATTGCTGGATTTGAGGCCCTGGGAATGGATCTGGGCTGCCTGGCAAGCATTGTGAAAGGAACCTTTCTCAAAAATAATAGTTGTTGAAAACAGTCAACAAATGTTACAGCTGAGTGTTTTTCAGCTACAGGCCACAGATATGTGTGTTTGTGTGGAGATAGGGAGACAGAAATAAAGGGTATTTTCTAGTGATCACATCAATTGTTGCCACACAATGTAGTGGTTGTTGCTGAAGTACTTGGCCCCACTGTACCATGGAGTACACAGGCCCCTGCTTATAGAAGGATGCCCTATTGAATCCTATGACTCAGATCCTTAGCTGGTGTAAAGTATTCTATCTCCATTGAAGTCAATGAGCTACTCATGAATCAACTGAAGTCCATGGAGCCACATTAATTATACCAGCTGAGGATCTGGCCCTATATATGTACTATACATTAAGTGAACATTAAGGTTGGAAAGTTCTCAAAAGTAAGAAATGCCCATGCAACCATAATTCAGTCCCCTTTTGTGTATGCATTATGATAGAGTCTTAAATTACATGATCAATGTGATGCTTTCTCAGGGTATCCAGACGTGTAAGTCACCTTGTTGTTCCTCTCTCTCAGTGAGAGAGAGATTTGCTGCTACTAAACGTGTGTGTGCAGCTTGATGTTCCAATACTAAGCAATAACAACAGGGACAGAAATGGTTACAAATAAAACAATGAAAAAAGAAAAGGAGTACTTGTGGCACCTTAGAGACTAACAAATTTATTGGAGCATAAGCTTTCGTGAGCTACAGCTCACTTCATCAGATGAAGTGAACTGTAGCTCACAAAGCTTATGCTCTAATAAATTTGTTAGTCTCTAAGGTGCCACAAGTACTCCTTTTCTTTTTATGGATACAGACTAACACGGCTGCTACTCTGAAATAAAACAATGATATAATCATGCTTCTTAGAGACTAAAACTTAACTCAGCAGGTTATTATCCTTGTCTAAGGTGGTTTTCTCCCTACAGCCACTTCAGTGTCATTAAACTGTGTAGTTGGGTATCCACCATTCATAGTGACAAAGAACACTGGCCTCTTAGTTCCTCAGTGATGTATAGCTATGGCATTCTCTCACCTTCTTCTTATAGTCCAGTAAACCATTGACATGCATTCTTTTGAAGTGTATCCCCAGATAAAGTTCTTTTCCACTGCTGCTTGTGCCCCAGTGAGCTGAAGCCATGCTGCCTTCCTCACCCTTTTCTCAATTTGCTTTTCCTGCTGAGTCAGATGCAAATATAACTTCCATTGTCTCTGGCTTTAGGCTGACTGGTAACTCAACGTTTCTTTGGTGCTGGGACTGCTCCCATCTGGTCCATTTTCCCTGCAGGCTTGAAATCAGACCTCTTACCATCCAGAATCTCCCTTGTTCCAGGGGAACTTTGACTCGCATCACGTTATGGCTGTGCCTAGTTTTCCTCAGCCAGATCAGCAAAGAGTTCTGTTAGTGTGAGTGTGGTCTCATGCTTTATTTACTGCACACTATTCAATCCCTGATCTGAAGACAGAATTATTAATTTTCTCATGGGATTTTTTATGGCCCTTATCACAGTAGGGCCAAGTGCTTCTCAAACATCAGTGAATTTACCTTCACAACACCCCTCTGAGAAAAGGTAATATTATTATTCCCATTTTACAGGTGGATAAATGAGGCATAAAGATGTTGATGTCAACAGTGCCCACAAATTTTGGGTGATCAATTTGAGATGTCTGTGGCCCAATGTTTCAAATAACTTTATTTGAACACAACTCTCATTGCACAGGCAACCCTAATTCTGGAATTTCCTAACTTTTGAGTCCTTACTTTGCAACTTTAATGTTCCTTTATTCTAGGTTTTTGTGTGTAATTTTCTAGGTTTTTTAAAAAAAAGGAAACTGAAAAAATCGGAATTCCATTGCATGGAATCATTTCAACTCCAACATGGTTCATCAGCAGGGTTAGAATCTTTAAATCCATAGCACAGATCTCTGCCACTTGAGGTAAATGGAGTAACTACTAGCAGTAGTAGGTTGTCATCTTCTGTGTGGACCAGCACTAGAAGGAGATAAGACACGCTTTTTGTCAATTGGCTTCACAGGTATTGCTGACAACAAGGGAATCTAGAGACTCAGGAATCCTGGATTATATTCCAGGCTCTCGAGGGAGTGGACTCTACTGGTGTTAGACCCTGTTCTCCCCTCTCCCTCACAAGCCTGGCCACATCTATCCCAGCCATTCCCCCATGTCCCAGTCCCAGTCTCCATTCCACCACATCTTGGCTTCTTGTGTCAGACTCCCTGCCCACCCTAGCACTCCTCCCACTCAGTTCCATGTCCCAATCCCAATCCTCCATACTCCCTGGCTCCATGTCCCTGTCCCCTACTCTGCCTGCCTTGGCTCCTCATCCTGGGCCTTCCTTGCTGTCAATTTGTCATGGCCCCTTAACTCCACATGCCCCCTCTTTGTTTCAGCCTTCCCACTCACAATACCTGATCCTCAACCCTCTGCATTCCAATCACGAAGCTTACTCCTGCTACTCCATGATACCTGAGGCTATGTCTACACTACCGCGGTAAGTCGACCTTCACTATGCAACTCCAGCTACGTGAATAATGTAGCTAGAGTCGATGTACCTTAGGTCAAGTTACTGCCGACTTGCCTTACTCTTCTCATCGGGGGTAAAGTACAATTTACTAGACCTGCTAAATTGACCGCTGGTGTATTTGATCTCAGAGTGTCGATCACGGCTGTAGTGTAGACCTGCCCCGATTGTCAGCAGAGTGTAGTGAAACAGTCTCTCTGCCTCAGTTCCTGCATGTGGAGCAACCATTCGTGGCCTCGTGTAGCCAAGCGCACCAATTTCAGGGAGAGGCCTGATCAGCCCCTACAGTCCTGAGCTGGAGCATGCCCAGCGCAGACAAAATCTTCAGGAAACTTAACTGCAAAACTATAAAGTCTATATTGAGCATGTATGAACTGAGATTTTCAGAGGTTCATAATGCAGCCAAATTTGGGTGGATGTTGATAGGGGTAGGAGAAGGCATGATACCAGGATGTGAACCCTGCCAAATTTCAAGTCCAAACAAGGAGACATTAGACTTTCTCAACAAAACAGTTGTAAGATTTTTTTTTTAACATGAACAAGACAACCATTTTCCTTTTAGCCTCATTCTGAGAAATAGCAGAACTATTTTTGCAGACTTTTTTCTTTTTTGTTGTTGTTTTTTGGTCAGCCTGAGGCAGACATCTGGCATGGGAAATTTCAGCCGAAATAGTTAGTTGGCAAAGTTATAATTAACTGAAAACAGGGTCTTATAATGGAAAGTGTTGGCCAAGCTTAACTATAGGTGTAGCTATCTGTTCTGCCTATAATACCCATCTCACTTAATAAAAACTTAATTATTTTTGATTAAGTGAAAAACAAATTTGCTCTGCATATTATTTTAATAAACTCAGTAATAATTTGGTGATTAAACATAGCAGAGTTCTTCTTAATTATAGCAATTACAGGCCAATTGTATATGTTAACCTTGGTTCTAAAATCTTGCAAAAAGTTTAGCCAAGCAATTGTTAAAAACCCATTTTTACTTTCTCTCTTTTTATCAGATAGATTTAATAAAAATGTTTGGCTCAGATAGTGTGATGAAGTCTGTTCAATTTCATTCCTACAGTAAGTCAGTGGGCTCATTACTGTGTGGGCAGCATCACTGTCTTCCAATGTCAAAAAGGCATTTGACCACCATGAGAAATGGGGCTACCTCATCCAAGCAGTTAGTTGACTTAGTGAAGTGCTAAGCCTCATTAAAGGAACATTTCAATGAAATACAAAAGACCATCTAAACACTACATCTAATTACAAAACAGAATGAATGAAAATGCAAGTGTTCAGAAAAAATAAAAATAACAATGATCAGGTTGCTAGGAAATTGCCACATTAATAGTCTGACAATGCAGGGGAGGACTCGGGCAATAGATAAATATAAATATGAATATGTGAGAAGAGAGAACTTCAAAACTTGCAAGAAAAATTGATCATTTTTTAAATTAACTAAATGGGCCAAATCCATCCCTAGTTAAGTGCTGACTAAGGAGGAACTTGATAATTGTCTTCAATTTGAACAAAGTAAACACCAAGCAATATCAAGAATTGTTTAAAGTTGTTCATGGAATAATGGGATGGAAATGTTTGAAAAATATCTTGATAGTAAAGATCAAATAGCTGCCAGAACTCTCTGCTTGGAGAAGTGGTAGAAGCCACAGTATTTGTAATCTTTAAAACTGGACTGGACAAAGCACTAGATAATACATTGCAGGGAACAATTCTGCTTTGTCCCAACTCTATCTCTTATGATTTTGTGATCAAAATCAGTACTCATTGTCAATCTCAGACTCTCAGCAGAAAACTCGAGGACTGTTTAGTCCATGGAAACTGACTTCCTCTCTCCTCAGAAGGGGGATGGGGGTATGCCTAGGGCATGGGTGATGTGCTTTGGTGAGGGAGCTCAGTAGCTGTGCCCAGGCTGTACCTGTTTTTTGGATAAGTAAAGGACTTCAGTTTCTAAGTCTGTCAATTTGAAACCATTCATGAGAATCAAATGAATAAAAATGTCTTTAAAAAGTGAATAAAAACCATGTTAAAAGTGCTAAGTAGCCAGCGATTGGTAATTTGGAGCCCAGGGATTGATGGTGGAGAGTGAGCAGGGGGTCTCTTTCTCACCTAGGTAATGATTATATGAGCCCCATAAGGACATAGTTAAATCAAATATTAAGAAGACTGCACTTAAGAAGGGGAAAATATGTCAATCACACTTTGCCTTTGACAAAAGGAAATTCCTTGAAACTGAGAATGGAGAGAGAGCGGGAGGGAAAGTGTCTCCTCATGTGGGTGGCCAGGAAATTGGAGGCCAGAAAAGTACGAGAAAGAAAGAAAGTGTAAGAGACAGGAGGAAAAAAATCTACCAGATTGAATTCTAATCCAAATGCTGTGAGGCGTTCACACCAGGCCTTGTGAGAATATTAACAAGGTTACAGAAGAGGGGCCTTTAGCCTCGGGAATTATTAGTGAATATGGAATTATATTTGCACAAACACAACCAGATGCAAGCAGCTAAATGTTCTGCAGATGTGAAAAGGGCTGGAGTGTGTTACATGAAGCTGCCGCCCATTTGGATTTTAACCCTCCTTCTTGGTGCCTTGCTACATGTTACAAAAGGGCTACATTACTCAAATGGCAAAAGTACCAGAGGTATGGGGGTTTCTTTCTTGTCAAAGCTGCATATATGGGTTCCGTTTTGGGATTGTTCTTTTGCAGAGCCCGCAACACTTCCCAAGTGACATAAAGCTGAAGAATGTGTCTTTACTTAATTCTTTTTCATTGTCTGTACTTTTCCTCATACGCATTTTCTACTATTTTAATTTCTTGTTGAATTTTTCAATTTTTTTCTATAACTTCTATGTCCTTCTCATTGTTGTATTATTGCCGTTATTAGTATTACTATTGCGCCTAGAGCCTCAATTGAGAATACAGGTCTATTATTTTAGGCACTGTACAAACATAGTAAGAGGCATGCCCTGCCCTGACTCCATGAGGAGAAAAATCTAATGAGTCTTTAAACATCAGTTTAATCTAATTTGGGTCCACAAACACTAAAGTGCCTTAATCATAACTGTATGGTTTTCGGATGGTGTCATTCTAGGGCAGAATTAAGGATTTTGCTGAAGGAAAAAACCCCTCAGTTATGAAGAATAATGGGAAAAATTACTGTTAATCATAGAAAAATATTCAAGTGTAACCTATGGACGAGAGTTCACTGAGTTTTAATTATATGGGAAGTTTGACAAGTCTGTGACAGGGCCAAATTAAAGTTGTTTGGCAGCCTAACTGTGCATTTGTATACCTTCATATGTTAGGGCTTCTTTTAACTTAACTGTAAATTTCCTGGATTTGTAATGCTTGATTTCAAGATAATTACCTTAAATGTAGTTTACCCTAAATTACAGTTGATATGAGCTCTCAGTCTAAACTTAATTTTGAAGTATATTTGTCTGGGAATATAGACTATGGAGGCATTGTTAGTAATTCCATAGCTACGACTGAGTTGAGTTCTGCACTTAAAGCAGGGGATTTAACCTCTTTGTAATGTAGGAAAAAAATACACTTTCCTCCCCAAAATTGCAACACTATACTTTTTAAGTATAGAATGAATTTTGAGTATTTGTAATGCATTAGTTAATTAGTTTAGAAATAAAAATTAATGAAAAATAGGTCCTTTAAGAAATACATCATCCACTGACATATCTCATTTTTGCCTCTAATAATCTCAGTAGCAGAATAACAGACTCTTTGAACTTCCCACATAGTTAAAAATCACTGAAATCTTATGCATAGACTACATTCAGTTTTGTGTTTGTTTAGAATCACTGTTTATATTGGGGTGGGCAAACTTTTTGGACCAACGGCATCTGGGCATAGAAATTGTATGGCAGGCCATGAATGCTCACAAAATTGGGGTTGGGGCATAGGGGAGTGGCTAGAGGTGCAGGCTCCAGGCAGTGCTTACCTCAAGTGGCTCCCAGAAGCAGAGATATGTCCCCTCTCCAACTCCTATGCAGAGGCGTGTCTGGGTGGCTCTGCTATGCACTGCCCCATCTGCAGGTGCTGTCCCTGCAGCTCTCATTGGCCATGGTTCCTGGCCAATGGGAGCTGCGGGGGTGGTGCTTGGGGTGGGGGCAGCATGCAGAGCTGAGCCCCCTGGCTTTCCTATGTGTAGGAGCCAGAGGGGGACCATGCTGCTGCTTCTGGGAGCTGCGCAGAGTGGCCCCCGACACTGCTCCCCGGCTGGAGCACAGGAGCAGGACAAGCCCCACACCCCACTCAGCAACGGAAGCTTGAGGGCCGGATTAAAATGGCTGGTAGGCCAGATCCGGCCTGTGGGCCGTAATTTGCCCACCCCTGGTTTAGATCATTTTTCAAGTTTTTCTTCATAACTGAATTTTTTTCCTTCAGCAGTGGCTGAAGGATAGAATGGCCTACTACAAAGAATTCCATAAAGAATTGCCCTCTTTCAGATGTCTGCCATGTTCCATTGCTCTCAGTGGGACTGAAGCCACAGTTGCCCCCTGTTGATGTCCATTTTGAGAAGGCGCACTGTCTCTCTTTGTTCTCAATGGGTCTGAATTTCTCTGACTCTTCACAATATAGTCTCTCCATCTTCCCTGAGGGTAGCTGTCAGATTTCAGTTCCATGGGCATTTTGAAAGGAAGCAATTTATGACAGATAAACCTTTAGTTATGAGTAAGAATGGCACATATGATCATTCATCTTAAATATCTTTTCAAAAGCCAGCCATTGCATCAGGTAGGCCATGAGAGAGGGGGAAACTGGAATGTGCCGAGTCCATGCAGGGAAATGTAGGAGGAAAGAAGAAACAGACATGTGAGTGCAGGGTCATGTAGACAAGTGCCAGAGGAAGAGGAAATTTGGAGTGTGTGCGCACAGGATAGATTTGCCAGTTCTGGTAGGATGTATTCCTGGAGGTTTCATCACATGACAATCTTTAATTAAAGATTAATCTTTAATTCCTGGAGGATTGGCAAACCTAGCACAGGGTAATGTAAGAAGGCGCAAGAAGCAGGGGAATTTTGTGTGCACACAAGGTAATGCTGGGAGGTGGAACAAAATGGGTAATCTGAGGGTTCTGAATAGTGGAACGTAGGGAGGTGCAAGAGAGAAGTGGAATTTTTGCCCAGGACAATGCTGGGAGGTACAAGGGGCAGGAGAAATTTGGAGTATGGAAGGCAGGGCTCTGAAACAAAGCAGCCGTAAATCCAGTTTATATGACCCATAAACTCTGGCTGCTTTGTGCTGCTCCAGAGTGGGGTAAAGCAGCCAGAATGTATCAGTGAATCTGGTCATAAAAGTTAAAATTAAAAAAACAGATTTAAGGCTGATACTGCATATCTTCAAATCATTAAAAATATCAAGTGCAACATTCTCTTTGAGTTTCTTATTTAGTGTTCTTCTATTAAATTTTCATTTAAAAAAGAAAGGAAATTCCCAGACAATAACTATGTTAAAATGGTTTTAAAGGTTAGAATAGATTTCAGTATTTAAGGTAAAATCCATATTGTAATTATATATCAAATAAACAAAAAAAACCCCAAATTGTTGTAATCCGAGGAAATTCACAGTTAAGTTTAAGATGAAAAGAAATCCAATCATGTTAAGGTATGGAGAGGCACAAACTAGGGCACTGAAACAATCTTAAATCTGCCTTGTCACAGATTCTTCAAAACTTCTCATATAGTTAGAACTCAGTGAAATGTTATGCATAGGCTACATTTGAATCTATATTTCTTTAGAATTAATGGTTATTTTCCCCCACAAGTCTTCATAGCTAAAAGTTTCTTTCTGCAAAATACCTTAACTCTGCCATGTAAGACAAAACCATATGATTTATTATTATTATTACGGCGTTTTAGTATTTGTGGTCCCAGATTAGAGTAAAATATTTTTTTTAAAACTCACTAGATTTTCTTCATTATTTTCTCCCCATAGTTTACTGCAGGACTGAGTTAAGATTATTTGGGTGCCCTAACTGTGCATTTCCTTACTTTAACAGGTTTGGATTTCTTTAAAATTTAATCTTAACTGAATTTCCTGGGACTATAATGCTTGGCTTTTAGATAATTACAATATACCTGTAATGTATTTTGTACATAACATCAATTAAGCACATATTAAATAGCTTAAAAACTGACAGATTTCCAAAAATAATTGTGATTGGGGAATCAACAGATAAGGGTGTTTTTACGGGTTTTCTGAAGAGATCTGATCTTGCTCTAATGCTCTTGAATGTCTTTTTTCAACAATCTGGAAGAAAATTATTGCGGATAGAGTTTGCAGATGGCTAAAGTTGGTGGATTAGTAAATAACGTAGAGGACCAGACTGTTATACCAAGTGATCAGGATTGCTTGATAAGAAAGACTCAGTCAAACAATTCTTAATACAACTAAGTGCAAGGTCATACTCTAGGAACAAAGAATGTGGGTCATACTTACAGGATGGAACACTGTATCTTGGAAAGCCGTGACTGAAAATGATTTAGAAGATCATGGTGAATAAGCAATTGAAAGTGATCTCCCACTGCTAAATGGTGGCTAATGCTATACTTGGATGTATAAACAGAGGAATATTGAGTAAGCAGGTTGAATTAAGTGAGACTGTTACTGGAATACTCTGCCCTGTTCTGGTGTCCCTGCTTCAAAAAGGATGTTGAAAAATTAGAAAATGATCAGAAAAGAGCTACAAGAATGATTTGAAGTCTGAAAATCCTGATTTAGAGTGAGAAACATAAGAAAAATCTATTAGTTTATCAAAGACAAGATAAAGAACTGACTTGATTATTTGGAGAGAGGATTTCTGAGAACAGAGGGCTCTTGCTGCGATGATTTAGTTGGGGTTGCTCCTGCTTTGAGCAGGGGGTTAGACTAGATGACCTCCTGAGGTCTCTTCCAACCCTAATCTTCTATGATTCTTTAGTTTATTGGACAAAGGCATAATAAGATACAATGGCTGGAAGTTGGAGTGAAATTAGTTCAGACTGGAAACGAGGCACAATTTTTAACAGTGAGAATAACTGGAATAATTTGCCAAAGAGGTTGGGACAGGGGGTGGGAGGCTTCTCTATCACTTGAAGTATTTAAATCAAGACTGAATATCTTTCTAAAAGATATCCTCTAGCTCAACCAGAAGTTATGGGCTTTAGCAGAAATCACTGGATGAATTCTGTGACCTGTGCTATATAAGGTGTCAGTCTAGAGGATCATAATCGT
Source organism: Dermochelys coriacea (assembly GCF_009764565.3). Classification (NCBI taxonomy): domain Eukaryota; kingdom Metazoa; phylum Chordata; order Testudines; family Dermochelyidae; genus Dermochelys; species Dermochelys coriacea. The sequence continues at coordinate 208,949,753 of NC_050068.2, read as the reverse complement.
CACTTCGGGACTAAAATCTAGGACTACATGTTCACACATACATGCATGTATTTAACAACATCCCCAGTATGTTTCATGGTAGACTCTACATAGCCAAACCATGAACATGCACAGGATTTAAGATGCCCTCAGCCTTAGGGAGACAGACTAAAGGTTAAAATGGTTGTAAAATGTCCAATAGCTGGTGTGAGGGGAAGATAGGATGGGTGTTGGATACGTTGTTGGTATGTATATGGTGAGATATTGATGTCTTGTCAACGAAGGATGAATTTGAGAATAGTCTATGATCACATTGATGGAACATACTGCACAGCCATCTGTCGTCCCTGGGGTAAGGGCACTGTACTGGAAGTAAAGAGATCTGGGTTGAATTCTTGGGCCCATCACAGACTCCTATGTGACATTGAGTAAATCACTTAATATCTCTGTGCCTCAATCTCACATCTGTAAAATTAGGATAATACTTCTCCATCTCCCAGGTGTCTTGTGAGTAAATTCATTCATTCATGTTCAGAGGGAGGTTCACCCAGGGGCACTGGAACAGTTTTTATAGAGGGGGTGCTAAAAGCCATTGAACGAAACTGTAATAAACCCTGTATATGGTGGAAACCATGGCAAGCCAGGGGTGCAGCAGGCCTCCCCCAGCACCCCTAATTCCAGCACCTTTGGGTTCATCTAACTACATTAGACAGATATTTTTCTCTTATGTTATAAATATATATTACAAACTTAGCACTATTTTAGCATATTTTTTGTTTGGGAATATCACTGTCAGTTTGGATGCTCTGCAGACAGGTTCCATAGATAAGAGCAAAGGAGATAAGGTCTAGTAACTCTCTTTAGAGTAAAATCCTTCAACTCTACTCCATGAATAGTTATTTAAGCAGATGGTTCAGAGTATATTAATTTAATTCAAGAAAATAATATAGGGCCCATTGCAGATGTTTTGCACATATAGAAAAGAGATTGCCATTCCACATGACAGAACCTTTTCAGCACCCAAGAAAAGAATGATGACTCGAGATCTAGTGGAGAGGATGAAGTTTAAATGTTTGCTGTCAGAACTGTACTGATTTATTATAAAGCCTGTTTGATATCTGTGGATCAGTGTAGGGAGGAGTCTGTGACTCTGGTGGAAACTATTTTGGATAATATTTTAATTTGTTAAGCTACATTGGTACCTGGAAGTTTTAAAAGGAAGAAGTGTGTGGGAGGGAGGGGGACAGCAGTTGAGGTGACATCTCAGCCATTCAATCCCCCCACCCCCATACACTTATGGGTCATGTTCTTGTAAGACTGCTGTATAACATGAGGAAATACTGTATATATCTGCCCCCCCCAATAGTTCTCTCTCATATACACACACTCTTCTTCCCTTCCCATCCCTCTCTTGTATTCTGGAAAAGCATATAAAAGTAGGTACCAGATCAGCACTCAAACTTTTCTTCATATTGTCTAATTTGGATATTGATGCAAACTTTTCTTTCAGCCTGGGGAATTCATGTCCTTTTAAGTAAATAGATATTTCCACTATCCCCCTTATTACTAATTCATATTATTATGAGCATCTAAACAGCAACACTGGTACAAACTGAATTTGGGAAGCAGGAGAAATGAAAATGTAATTATTATTTCTGTGGCATCCAAAAATGTGCTAGGCACTTTATGGACATGGGATAAGACAGGGCCCTGCCCTGAATATGATTGGAGCTGTCTTCAGACATTCAGACTGGACAAACTACTGGAAATAATAGCAGACTTCAGCTTTTTTATTTACCATAGTAAAGCAACCTGGTCTAGAAACTCCTTATTGCTACAAACTAAAGGTGTGTGTCTGGGGAGGGAGAGCTTTTCCCCTTGATGTTCCAGGACATGGAAACACAATCCTTTTTCAGACACAGATGTTTGCAATAGAAAACTTTCACCCTGCACTCCTCTGTTTTTAATCTACCCAAAACAGGAAACACAGATTCAAAATGAATGTAAGAACAGAGTCACCACAATGGGTGATAATACAAAAGAACTTGTAGGAAAGATCTCCTTCCCCCAAAATAGTAGAGGGAGAAAACTCCAATAGATTTTAGGTGTATGTATTTCTGCTATGTTATCAATGCAAATGTTTTTCATGTACTTCAGAGAAAATAATCCTTACCAAACGGTGCCATATAGTACTGTGCAAATATCTCTGGTTTCTATGCACAATACACATTTACTGTCTCTGCCAGATAGTCAGCTCTTTTCAAACCGCTAAACTGCTTCATGTGAAAAGCTCTGAGTACAAAACAGAAATATCAGTTGTTAAAGCTTCCTCTTATGTGTGTAAAGTTTTTAATGGAACAGATATGATTATTTGATCCACTCCCTAGCCCCTCAGCCAGTCTCCAGCCCTGCTCTAACTCCTTAGGCCAGGCCTGCTCTCAAACTCTGTACCCACAAAGACATTTCAACATATACTTCTCAAATACATATTCAAACATTCACATGTACAAAGATCATAGAAGTGTAGACTGGAAGGGACCTCAATAGGTCATATAGACCAGACCCCTGCACTCAAGGCAAGACCAAGTAATAACTAGACTAGACCATTCCTAACAGGTGTTTGTCTAAACTGTTCTTAAAAACCTCCAGTGATGGAGATTCCACAGCCTTCCTAGGCAATTTATTCCAGTGCTTAACTATCCTGACAGGAAGTTTTTCCCTAACGTCTAACCTAAATCTCCCTTGCTGCAATTAAGCCCACTGCTTCTTGTCCTATCCTCAGAGGTTAAGGAGAACTATTTTTCATTCTCCTCCTTGTAACAACCTTTTATGTACTTGAAAACTGTCTCCCCCTCAGTCTTCTCTTCTCCAGACCAAAAAAACCCAATTTTTTCAATCTTTCCTCATAGGTCATGTTTCTTTAATCATTTTTGTTACTGTCCTCTGGACATTCTCCAGTTTGTCCACATCTTTCTTGAAATGTGGCACCCAGTACTGGACACAGTGCTCCAGCTGAGGCCATATCAGCGCGGAGTAGAGCAGAACAGTTATTTCTCATGCTTGCTCTCAACACTCCTGCTGATACATCTGAGAATGATGTTCATTTTTTTGCAACAGTGTTACCCTGCTGACTCATGTTTAGCTTGTGATTTACTATAAACCCCAGATCCCTTTCCACAGTACTCCTCCTGAGGCAGTCGTTTCCCATTTTGTATGTGTGCAACTAATTGTTCCTTCCTAGGAGAAGTACTTTGCATTTGTCCTTACTGAAATTCATTCTATTTACTTAAGAAGAACATAAGAGAGGCCATACTTGGTCAGACCAAAGGTCCATCTAGCTCAGTATCCTGTCTCCTGGCAGTAGTCAATGCCTGGTGTCCCAGAGGGAATGAACAGAACAGATAATCATCAAGTGATCCATCCCGTTGCCCATTCCCAGCTTCTGGCAAACAGAGGCTAGGGACACCATCCCTGCCCATCCTGGCTAATAGCCATTGAGGGACCTATCCTCCATGAATTAATCTAGTTCTTTTTTGAACCCTGCTATACTCTTGGCCTTCACAACATCCTCTGGCAAGGAATTCTACAGGTTGACTGTGCATTGTATGAAAAAATACTTCCTTTTGTTTGTTTTAAACCTGCTCCCTATTAATTTCATTTGGTGACCCCTAGTTCTTGTGTTATGAGGAGTAAATAATGCTTCCTTATTTATTTTTTTTTCTCCACACCAGTCATGGTTTTATAGACCTCTATCAAATTCCCCCTTAGTCATCTCTTTTCCAAGCTGAAAAGTCCCAGTCTTATTAATCTTTCCTCATATGGCAGCTGTTCCATACCCCTGATCATTTTTGTTGCCTTTTTATAAACCTTTTCCAATTCCAGTGTCTTTTTTGAGATGGACGACCACATCTGCACACAGTAGTCAAGATGTGGGTGTCCCATAGATTTATATAGAGGCAATATGATATTTTCTGTCATTATCTATCCCTTTCTTAATTATTCCAAACATTCTGTTAGTTTTTTTGACTGCTGTTGCACATTGAGTGGATGTTTTCATAGAACTATCCACAATCACTCCAAGATCTCTTTCTTGAGTAGCAACAGCTAATTTAGACCCCGTCATTTTATATGTAGAGTTGGGACTTCAGACCATTTCTCCATTTTGTCCAGATCATTTTGAATTTTAATCCAATTCTCCAAAGCACTTGCAACTCCTCCCGGCTTGGTATCGTCCACAAAATTTATAAGCATACTCTCTATGCCATTATCTAAATCATTGATGAAGAGAACAGAACCAGACCCAGAACTGATCCCTGCAGGACCCGACTCGATATGCCCTTCCAGCTTGACTGTGAGCCACTGATAACTGGTGAACCCACAGAGTCGGCACCTATGCTGATGTGGTTGTCTCTCAATCTCTCACTGAAGTTGTTCCTCTTTATATGAATTAAATATTAATTTGGGCAGAGAAAGAATGAGTGACTCTATGGCCCAGTGTAAGAGCACTCATTTCAAAGGTGGCAGATCCCTATTCAAATTAGGCATGTAAATACTGTTTTAAAAGTTAACTGTTTAAACAATTAAAAAATATTTCTTTTAAACCGTTAACCAATTAAGCAGTTGAGGCTGATCCTGCCAGCCAGCCAGCATGGCTGGGGCTGCTCCAGCTGGGTGGCATGGCTGGTCCCTGCTCTGGCCAGGCAGTGCAGCTGGCCCCACTCCAGCTGGGCAGTGTGGGGCCAGTGGGGCTAGCCAGTCAGCCCAGGGTTAATGGTTAAGTCGGGTTAACCAGTAAGACTACTACTTACCAGTTAACATTTTACATCCCTAATTCAAATCCCTTCTTATCAGGCAGAGGAGGCTCTCCCACATCCTGGGTGAATACCCTAACCACTGGGCTAAAGTTTATCAGAGCCCCTCCTCTGGCTCCAACTGTTTTATGGAGGCAGCCTCTAAGCAAACCTACTGGATTGGACTCCACATGTGACGTAGGTGGAGGAGCACCTACCTCCTCTAGTTCATGGATTATTAGCAGAGAGAGGCACTTCCCTGCAGCCTGGACCTAGGCACTGAACTCTGAGAGAGTGGAAGGGCTTAGCAGCACCTCCTATTGGCTATCTTAGGCAGCTCCCCGCCTCATATGCTGACTTTGTGAATCACTCTAAGGCACCTATCTTTCCCTGTTTATTGTATTGGAAGTTTAGGAGCCAAACTCAGGCTTTGTGGATCACAGTGTTCCAGTGATTTTTTTTCTAGGTGCCTATAAATTAGACATTGTGATACTCACTGTCCCAAAGTATCTCTGTAGATACACGCCTTAGGCCCTGATTTTTCAGAGTACTTAGTGTTTTTTAAAGCATATTATATATTCAAAGCAAATCTCCAACTAAACCCAACAACTGGAATTAGACCAAGGTATTACAATCCTCAGAGGACTAAAACTATTCATAGATTCTAAGGCCATAAGGGATCTTTGTGATCATCTAGTCTGACCTCCCCTCTATGAAAATAATTCATAGAGCAGATCTTTTGGAAAAACATCCACTCTTAATTTAAAAATTGCCATTGATGGAGAATCCACTATGAACCTTGGTAAATTGTTCTAATGGTTAATTATTGTCACTGTTTAAAAACGTACACCTTATTTCCAGCCTGAAGCTGTTTAGCTTCAACTTCAAGCTATTGGATCATGTTATATTGTTCTCAGCTAGATTGAAGAGCCCATTATTAAATATTTGTTCCCCACTTAGGTACTTATAGAATGTAATCAAGTCACTCCTTAACCTAGTTATTTTGTTAAGCTAAATAGATTGAACTCCAGTCTTTCACTAGAAGGCAGGTTTTCTAATCCTTTAATCATTCTCGTGGCTCTTCTTTGAACTCTCTCCAAATTATCAACATTTTTTTTAAACTGTAGAAACCAGAACTGGACACAGTATTCCTTGCAGCAGTGGCACCATTGCAAAATACAGAAAAAAATAACCTCTCTACAAGTTGAAATTTCCCTGTCTATGCATTCAAGGATTGCAATAACCATTTTGGCCACAGAGTCACACTGGGAGCTGACATTCAGTTGATTATCCACCAATGCCCCCACATTTTTTTCAGTCACTGCTACTCAGGATAGAGTCCCCCCTCCAGTAAATACAACCTACATTCTTTGTTCCTAGGTGTATACATTTAGCTGTATTAAAACACATATTTGCTTGTGCCTAGTTTACCAAGTGATCCAGAGGACTGATGTCACTGACCTGTTCTCTTCATTACATTAACGTTTTAATTAAGTAGATTGCATAAGGATTAATTTTTTCAACAATTTGACTCTACATTAAAGTATTTCTGTGAAAATTAACTTTTAAGCAGTATTGTATGTGTGTTGAATGTCTCTGTTCTAACGTTGGGCTACTAATCTGATCTAACCTGCACTAAAACATAATGTGTGCAGATGACCTGAGGTTGAAAATAAAAGCTGAGCTTCCACTTAAGGTTTCTTTGTAAACTCCATCAAATGGCAGAAATGCCTCATGTTGTGCATCTGTGGGAGCATATTATGGATTGACACCCATACCAGTACGAGCCTGGAATATATTACCCACAGTACTATAGTAGGACGTTGGGGTTAGTACTAAGAAAAGGAGTAGCGGTGGCACCTTAGAGACTAACAAATTTATTAGAGCATAAGCTTTCGTGAGCTACAGCTCACTTCATCGGATGCATTCGGGTTAGTACTGACTCAGAGAAGAGTGCCCCCTCCTGAATTAGTAATGCCGCTCACTTCCTCCAGCCAGAAGTGGATTATGGCTAAACAGTAGCTGGAGCCACCAAAACTGTGGGAGACCCCCTCCCGTGTAGACTGGTCTTCTTGCTCGAAAATTTACAGGCAGCTGGAAGCAATCACCTGTGTGTTACACGCTGTCATCTTCTGCTCTGCCATTGCTCCACTGCTGCATCTGGCTATTCCTAACTGTTGGGCCTGAATTACACAAATCCCGCAATAATCCACCCCTGCTTTTAGCACCGCGCAGGTTCCCAATCCTGGCTCTGAGCCTGCCCATCTCTGTCCAGTTTGAGCTAACTGATCACAAAGCTGTCAGGGAACAAGTCACCTATTCTTTATAACCCCAGGGATGTGTATGGCTCTTGGTTCTGTTATCCTGAGCATCGCGAGGGGACTGGGGTGCAAGATCGTGCTGGATGGATAGGGAGAGGTGATGGCCTGGGGGAGAAGTGGCAGATTTCTGGCAGGGATGGGGCTGGCGGTGCTCTGTGTAGGTGGGGTCTCTTTGGAGTGGGGGGGGGAGGACGAGACTTTGGGGTGGTTCTGGGAGCAGCCTCGGAGGAAGGCCGGGCGGGGAGGTTCAGTCTGACCCTTGGGCTGGGGCTGGGAGGAAGGAGAGCTGCACATCCACTTCTCTGTGCGGGGACATGGCCCTGTGCAGGAGACTGGGTGGGACAGGACGGGGAGGCGCTGGGCGAGGGGAGCTGCGCACGCGCCGGGGCGGGGCGGGCACACACCCCGGGAGGGGGGGGCATAGGGGGAGCTCGGACGCTGCGCGGGAGGGGCGGGGCATGAAAGCCCAGGCTGGGGGACGCTGGGATGACGCAACGGGAGAGGAGGCAACGCGCGCCGGCGGCCGCCTCACTGGGAGGTGGGGGCGGGGGACTCCGACGAACCTGCCGGCCCCGCCCCTGGGCAGGGCGGTAGAGGATGTTCTGGCCCCGCCCCTTGAAGGCGGGTGCCAGGCGCGCAGGCGCTAGCAGTCAGTCGGGCCACGTGCGCAGGCGCAGGCGCAGGCTCCCCGGCTCGCCTCTCCCCGCCCCCAGCCATGGCGGCGCCGCGCGGCGTGATCCGGGCCCTCCACCGCGGGACCCTCACCCAGGTAACGGGCCGGGGCCCCTCCCCTGACCCTCCTGGGCGGGGCCCGCGCGCCTCCTCGCCCCGACCTGGGCCCCCCACCCGGGCACCGGCCCTCGGCCCCACGCCGCCCCGAGCGGGGAGCCTCAGCCAGGGGAGCCGGTGCGTTCGCCAGGGCCAGGGCCAGGGCCAGGGCCAGGGCCCCTCTGCGCGGCTCGGCCCTGCGCCGCCGCTCTCTGCCCCGCATCACACCTCGTCTGGCCCCGGGCCCCGCCCCCAGCTCCTCGCCGCTCCGCCCTGCATCACTTCCCTGCCCCTGCCCCTGCCCCTGCCTCTCTGCAGTGCATCGCATCGCCGCCCCAGCCTTCTGCACCGCGCCGCCCCTTGCCCTGCCTCCCCAGCCTCTGCGTCGCACCACCTCCCGGCCCAGGTCTGCAGCACATCGCCCCGCTCTCTGCGCCACATCCCTGTCCCTCCCTCTGCCCTACACCACGCTGTCGTCTGCCCTGCTGCCCCCCGTTCCCACCCGGCACTGCCCCATCCTCTGCACCACATCAGCGCCCTGTTTGCTCCTCACCACATCCGCGCACCTGCCCTCTGTATTGCCCTGCCCTTCTGCAGCATTGTGCCACATCTCTACGCTGCCATCAACACTGCATCCTTGCTCTGCATCTCCTGCCGGCACCACTCTGCCAGATCACCGCCTTCCTGCTGTGCTGCAGCAATGCACGAGTGTCCTGCCATGTTACCTTGTATTTACTGTAGGAAGAAAAGTCAAATTTAAGTTAGGCTTAGCTGGCACATGTGTGAGCTAAAGCCTACTTTACATTCGCCCACTGTCCCTAGTCAAGACAAAGCCTTTGGTCTTGTCTGAACTAGGGAGAGGTCGTCCAATTTAGTATGTTACAGGAAGGCTACTTTGTCTCAGTGAGACTCTTAAAAGGTAGTTACTAACATCACACTATGAAATCCTTGTCTAGACAGTATTTGGTAATAGTTTTTCTCAGGGTGATGGGGAGCCAGAGCCTGACTTTCTAACCTTTTTTCCATAGTTTACTGTGTTTATATGTGAGTTTTAGAATTTTTCAAAGCAAACCCTTTGGGCTGAAATTTATCAACCTTCTTCTCAGCGAGAGGTGGCATAGTTGGAAAACTGGTAAACTGTTTACAGCAAAGTTATGTGAATCAGGGTGGAAGGGAATAATTCAGTTTATCCAAAAGTATGTAGTGTAATAAGATTTTTTTTTTTACAAATAGTACAAGGTTTTACCAGTCTTCCTCTTGTAGAAGAAATCTTTTTCAAGACAAAGCTCACAAATGTTATGAAGAAATAGGTCCCTGGAGCCAGCTGTATTGGCCGCTACTGGAGCAATCGGTGTAGCTGTCTCCAGGGCTGCCTGAGCAGCTGGCCCCAGTGCCCTTGGATTAGCCACACTGGCTGCTGCAGAAGTCACAGAGGTTGCAGGAAGTCACGGAATCCGTAACTTCCGCAACCTCTGTGACAAACATGGAGCCCTACTTATGCTAAACGGTCTGTTGCATCTTATATTTAGCTGTGACACTCTGGGAGAAGGTCTACACTTAAAATGCATCAGTGCAGCTGCATTGCTATAACGCTTAAGTGAGAGGTCCCCAAAGCAGGGAGAGGAACATGGGGGGGGGGGAACCACCTAGCCCCTCCCTGTCCCTAGGTCTGCTCTGGTCCCAGCCCCCACCGCAGCCTGGGTCTGGCTCTGCTCCTGCCCCCAGCCTCGGCCCCTTGCCACGGCCCTGCTCCCAGCCCCCCCCATTCCCCCACTGTGTTCTCTGCCCCCCCCCCAGCTGCAGCCCCACTTCTGGCTCTGGGGGAGTGGGGGGAGTGCAGAAAGGGGTAAGGGGGGTGTGACCCTCAAAAGTTTGGGGAATGCTACCTTAAGCGAAGACGCTCCTACAGGGAGCAGAGGGGGTTGGATAGGGGGTGGGGTCCTGGGGGGGGCAGTCAGGGGACAGGGAGCGGGGGGGGGGTTGGATAGGGTGCAGAGTCCCGGGGGGGTGGTTAGGGGCTGGGGGTCCTGGGAGGGGGCAGTCGGGACAAGGAACAGAGGAGGTTAGATGGGTTGGGGGTTCTGAGGGGTGCAGTCAGGGGGTGGGAAGTGGGAGGGGGTGGGGGGCCAGGCTCTTTGGGGAGGCACAGCCTTCCCTACGCAGCCCTCCGTACCGTTTTGCAACCCCGATGTGGCCCTCGGGTGAAAAAGTTTGCCCACCCCTGCATTAGAGGGTGGTTCCTATTGAACAAAAATTTTTCACCTCTGAGGAATAATGTTAGAAAAAAGGCCACTAATCATAAAAATCAAAATGTAGCCTATATCTAAGACTGCACTAAGTTTTAGTTATATGGAAAGTTTGAAGAATGTGACAAGGTGGAGTTAAGATTGTTTGGATGCCCTGATTTGTAGTGGACACTACACTGCGGCCTATCTCATTGTTCTTGAGAGTGCAGAGACATGAGGATGATGCAATGTTTCTGGGTGAGATGGAAGTTGGAAGTGGCAAAGGTCTACTTGATCCCAGACCATCTTGTGGGGGCCAGTGCAGGATTGTTTAGTACAGTGTAATTTTCATGGGTTTTGTTTGTTTTTTTTTAGTCCAGTTTTAAATTACTTCAAATGTAGCTTCCATTGCTTCCTTAAAAGACTGTACACAGAAGAGCTGGTACATGATATTCTACCTCAGTTTTCTTTTTTATTACTGTTATCCTTCTCCTAATTTTATGCCTTTGAACTGTTAGTGTTGGGTTTGCTCCTAGGCCTCTCTTACCAGTCTTCTGTTCTGATATAGCGTATTGGGTAGGTTTACAGCCATTTGCTTTAAGGATTGAATATCCCTTTCAGATATCCCTTAGGACAGTGGTGGGCAACCTGTGGCCCGTGGGCTGCACGCGGCCCATCAGGGTAATCAGATGGCGGGCCACCAGACAGTTCATTTACATTTGCACAGTTGCCCGCAGCTCCCAGTGGCCTTCATTCTGGTGTCTTGGCAGGGCTTGGTTAGAGTCCTACCGCTCGTTCTGTCTCTAGCCCGTAATTGAATCTCTTTGTTGAGCCTGATGTTAAACTGGCAGTTCCAGATGCTGAAGTTCTCTGTAAATATCCCCAGAGCAGGTTGTGATTGTCACCATTTCAAGGTTAACTGCTCCTTCTGCCCCTCCCCAACTCCCGGTGATCCTTGAGGACATCCATTTAAGTTTCAGACTCCTGGTAGTCACCTCTCGTGGGCAGAGACCTGTGTCTCTTTCCCTCCAGACTGGGAGATTAGATTAGCAATCCCTCTGCACCTCACTGTGATTTTCTAGGCAGGTGTGACCGGGTTCCAGCACCCGTGGTTAACCTTTCTCCAGTGGCTACAGCAATGTATACCAGTTACCATGCAGCCTTCACAGAGCCAGATACATTCATTCTTAGAATAAAACTATTTTGGAGAAAACATATAAAACAACAATAGAAGTTCCTAGACGCATGCTAAAAGTTTATCCCATTAATCTTATGGGATCCTAGTAAGCCACAGTCCTTCCAACCCTTCTGCAAGGATTGGGGATCCTCCTCCTAGGACAGAGAGTCCTGTCTGTTTACTGGGTCAGAAAGAAGGTCGTGTGTCTCAGGCTTTTGGTATAAACTAGCCTGTTTATACCAAAAGCCTTTTATTTGTTTGAGTCTCTGGAAAACGCAGTGCGAACCAATATATGCAAACCTCTCCAGGGGGTGATACCGCTGTAGAGTAGTTTAGTCTCAGTGACTCACCTTAATCACCCCCCTCACCACACACACCGTTTTTAGTTCCTGAAGGAGCTGTGGTAACCTTCCCATGAAGTAGTACATAGTCGTACATAAAGCATGCATACGTTTAGTATACTGGTCCCCAGAGATACTGCCTGGTGTTGCACTATCTACCTGTCATCATACAACAGGAGACTGGAAGGTTATAAAAGGGCAGGAGCTGCTCTATTCTGCATCTCCAGCCATTTTCACCAGCCAAAGCTGAAGAGAGCTGCTGCTGCAGGAGCCTTGATGAGGCAGGGGGAGACCTGGCTGTCTGAACAGACAGACACTGAAGGGTTGGGTGAGCTGGAGTAAGGGGTGTTGCATTCAGGATGCTTATTTTCTAAATGAATTGTGCTTTCTCTTAAGTAAAGAGTGACTGAGTTAGAAAGACAGTCTTTTGCTATTTGCTTTCCGCAACCAGAAGGCTCACAAGATATTCTGGGGAACGTGCAAGAGCTGCTGGGGAGCCTTGGGGAAGATGGCTCTAGCTTCAGGACCTAGCAACTGGACCATGTGGTCCTCATTGCCAAGAGTGGCCCAAAGAGAGGGACAGTGCCGAAGCTTATCTTGCCGGGGCTGAGCCCATGTTATGTGTCTTCAGTGTTTAGATCCCCTCACAGCTTTCTGGCAAGTCTGCCGTAGGGGGATCTTGGCCAGACCTGTGACAAATACAATGGGGCAGTGGAAAACTTCCTCCAAACTGGCCTGCCCTCAGACAACCACCTCTTGAGGTATCTCAAGAGTAGAGTGTGTAGTCCTGTATTAACTGAATTTAATTGGCAATTTAGTTAACTCAAGTTAACTAAAATATGATTATAAATGCAAGTTGAGACACTCCACAGCTCTTTGTTACAGGACACCAAAATTGTTGGTTTACCCTTGGACTCCAAGGTTAGATGAACAAACACTTGTGGAATTGACTTTGTTCTTCTATTGTAATTCAAGTTCTGACAAACCTGAAGATTGAGGTCAGTTAAGTCTCCTTGGACCATTTAGCCCTTGACCTCAGCTGAGGTTGCATATAAGAGGGCTGATCATGGTGGTTTTTAGTGAGTTGAGCATCTGTTCATTAGGAAATGGGCTGACACCTTTCCCCTCTATTCAGACAGGCCAATGAATAGTCTTCAGGAGCCTCACTTGTTTCCGTTGGGCTTAAAAGATTTACCTAATACCTGTTAGCCAGAACAAACAGGTGTCCAGCTTGAAAGTGCTCCTGAATCTCTGCTGCAAGGAGGAATATTTTCTGTCTTTGATCAGTCTCACACTATTTCTGACTGGCTGCTACAAGGGTTGGGGAGGTCTCTGTTACTCTTAGCCCCCAGCTTCTATTTCTGTGGTTCTTCCAAGGCTTGCTGCTGTTTCTCTGAGCTTTTCTAAGCAGCAGAATGAAGTGGACCAGATTCTTTTTAGTTTCACTGATTCCCGCAGGACTTTGAATAGCAGCAGGGACAGCTTACAGTACTCTGGTCAGTTTTCATGATGTTGCACCTGGTGATTAGCAGCAGAAGTAGAACCTCATCAGTTACAACATTTTGTGTTTAAACAATAAAGGCTATACACTTTTTTTTTATTTAAACGAGAGCTTATAGTTTGTAGGAGTGGAGTTTTCAAGCCCTGAGGGTAATGATTTGCTTTTTATGCAATCTTCACGCTGGGTTTTTTCTGCCTCCCTGAAGAGCTGGGTCTCCTACTATCTAGGGTTGGGCATTTGACCAGTCCAAAAATAGCTAGTCATTTGACCAATTACATATTAGTCACATATTGTCAAATAATGTCAAAAATGGTCAAATATTTTAAAGCATTAATTTATTAGAACAGTAACAATAGTAACAAAGAGTAAGACTTTATGGTCTCCAATATGCTTAGCTTTATGTACTTATGCCTAATAACAAAAAACATTTATGAAACAGAGTTATTTTAATGCAGAAAAATGTGTAACATAATGAAATTAAGATAAAAAATGAAAGAATGATGCGATCAAAAAGGGAGGCAACTGCTTATATCAGGATATTCTTGCTAGAGTATTTGACAATATTTGGCTGTGGTCAAGTAATAGGTGCTCAACAGGCCAGCCAATTGACTGGCTTGCCAAGCCTAATCTGGTCCAATGGTAGCACTTTAGTGTCCCTTGTAAAACAGAGATCCCACTATTTTAGAATTGATACTAATATCTATAATTGTCATACTCAGCACCCTTCCCATGTACACACCTCTTGTTACAGCAAATGCATACTGACATACATAAGGATTTGCACTAGGAGGTTTCTGAGAGTGTAGTGTCTTTTGTGTTGTGGACCATTGTCCAGTAACCTCTAAGGTGAGCGCGCCAGGCCTAAAATAGGATTTGAACTTTCCTCTCCAGAGGCTAGTGCACTTGTCTGTCTGGACTCCAAAATCTGCCACATTTTCCAGTTCAAATGATCTGGAAACTCTTACTTTCAACTTCTGATGTATGACTGTCCCAAAGCTAACGCAGTTCATTGTAACTCCTTTTAACATGCGACTCTGTATAAGCAGGTATACCCCCTCCTCAAGCCATGATGCAGTCACCGATATTTCAAGATGTGCCTTGCTGGGATGAGTCAGCACTTAGACTGGAGAAGTCCAGAGAATATGCATGTCCTGCCTGTTATGGTGTTTGTGATAAGTACAATCTTACTTTGTGAGTCAGTATTGAGCCAATGCTGGAGTGGTACTGGGAAGGACATTGTGCTGCTGGAGGTGCTATCTACTAAATAAGACAAAACTTAGGTCCTTATATGGATTTGGTATTCACTTACTGTCCCAACAGCAGCCATGTTCCACCTCAGAGGTTGCTGAATCATAGTGATTCCTGTGTATATTTTGTGTATAATGTTAAGCTTGTAAATAACTTTGGGATTCTTCAGAATAGAAGTGTAGCTATAAGATAATTAATAATCAGGAGAAAGTGAAAATTTTGGAACATTTATTATTGGGCGGGGGGGGTTAAGATGCTTTCTTGTATCCAGGAGAAGATGCTCAAAAGTAGCTGTATCCATTATACCACCACATAGCTGTGTTGCATTGTCTTTTCCTCCAGGAAGTTAGAGAAAATTATAGCTGGCATTTGGGATACACCTTTGCCACTACTCTAGTAGTGTCTGTCTCAAGGATGCACTACTGGAAAGTCAGCAGTTCAGGGGACATCTGTTTTAATTAAGAGATCACGCTTATACACAGCAATTCATGCTAGAAAGGCTGGATTCAGGAAATGAGGATTTCCTATGTAATATCCTATATTTCTGTATAGCTCCTTTTAACCTGAAGGATTCCAAAAGCACCTTGAGATCTTAAACTGTAATGTACTGCTTAGATTCTTAGACTTAAAATTTTCAAAAGTGCCAAAGTCCCATTTTCAAAAGTGACTTAGTCACTTAGGAACCTAACTCTCATTGAAAATCAATGGAACTAGGGGCTGGCCTACACAATGGAGCTTAAAGCACCTTTCTACTGGTGTAACTCCACACTAGGGGGTTGCATTGCTTTGATTATTGTTTTTTAAACTCATGTTGTTATAGTTGGACAAAAGTTATGCAGACCAGCCCATAGTCCCACTGACTTTCAATGGGACTTGTAGTCCTTAAGACGCTTTTGAAAAGGTATGTCTATCACTGTGGTACCTGAGCATCTTCCTGTAATTATTCTCCATAAAGATCATTGCCATGCTTGAGATGTAATTGGGCATCAATTCTTTGGTGCACAGCAAAACTGTGCAACAGTTTAAGACAGGAAAAGAGGCAGAATTTTGAATCCAGCTGAAACTGCAGGGGGAATTTAGTGAGTCAGGATGTAATATGAGGTGAGATTTCACCAGGATGCTGTTGTTAAGGCCCAAGCCTTACAAAAAGTGCCTTAGGATCTTTAATAACCCAGTGTGGTCAGATTATCAGTTTTGCATCCCCTCTGAGGACTGATTTAAACAAGCTGATTACCATGTTAAGTTAAGAAGAAAAAAGCTTCAAGTGATTTCTTGACTTGTTCAAAGGCTTTTGCTTGTTGTCCAACCCCGCGAGTTGTCTGAGAAGCCAGCATTTCACATCAGTCAAGTGTAGACCTTGAACTGATGAATTTGATCTTTTACCATCTGGATACAGTAGAAGGGATGATATTTTTGCATTGTCTTACTGGATACTATCCAGAAAATAACATGTCTTGGGCATCAAAGAGCTAGATCAGAAGTGGTGCCTATGCTGTGAGATTGCCTTTTTTTAAAAAACATGGTTATGAGACATCCTGGAATGAGATCAGAGTTGCCAAAATTTATGATTTTTCTCTTTTGCCATTCCTAAATATTCACTTATGCATTCAAGCGTATCTTGGAATTAAACCTCATTGTCTCTCTAAATGAGATCACTCCTGCCTGGGAAGCAGAACCAGGAGGAATGGGGTGGGGAGTGGGCTTTGTCTCCTTGTAAACTCATGCACAGCAAGGGATGGGGGGAGAGGTGAGAGTGGGACCAGCTGCTCTAGGGCCTGGGCTCATTCCAGGGAGCTGGAAATGGAGGGATTAGAATGGCCCCGGGAGCAGGTAGGAAACCCTGAGACCCTCCTTCCCAGCCTGGGACCCTCCTTCCTGCCTCCATGCCGGCCAAGTCTTAGTACCTCCCCTCATTCCCTCTCCTGTCCTTCTACTTCTGCCACCTCCTGACTCCTATGCATCCTATGCACTATGCATTTAAACTGTGAACATCTCTGGGGCCTTAAATTTGGTATAATCTAATGATGGATGCCCAAACTTTACCATACTGAGAATTGTTTTGATAATTTGTAATGAACCTATAGGCCAATGGTGGGCAACTTGCAGGCTGCGGGCCACATGTGGCCCTTCAGGGTAATCTACTGGTGGGCTGCGAGACAGTTTGTTTACATTGACCATCCGCAGGCACGGCCGCCCGCAGTTCCCAGTGGCTGCGGTTCACTGTTCCCAGCCAATGGGAGCTGCAGGAAGCAGCGTAGGCTGCTGGGACATGCCAGCCACCACTTCCCGCAGCTCCCATTGGCCAAGAACGGTGAACCGCGGCCACTGGAAGCTGCAGGCGGTCGTGCCTGGTGATGGTCAGTGTAAACAAACTGTCTCGCGGCCCACCAGTGGATTATCCTGACGGGCTGCAGGTTGCCCACAACTCCTATAGGCTATCCATCCACACCATACTTGTATAAAACATGGCAGATTGCAAATGGCCTCTCATCTTTCTTGCAGAGGAGTGGCTCATGAAGACTAAAGACCCAATCATGTGATGCTGCTTGGCTTAAAATAAATAACAAATAAGACTGTGACTTTCATGAGATGCACTTTGGCCACCCTGGTCTTATGGGAAGAGTCCTCTGGATTTTAAATATCTTACAACTCTATTAAGTGGCACACTGCTAAATACCCTGGCACTTGGTAAGGGTGGAATTCACATTTTCACCTGTAAACTAATAGTTTTCTTTTAAGTCTACCCTTAGTCACTGTGACATTAAAGAAAATATGGCTTCCACTTTTGCAGCAGCCATAAAAACAACTGTTAGTTATGCTGGTGTCTGTTAAATATGCTGATATATTAGGTTTCTAGATGTGAGAGGGTGCTAGGTTGAATTGGTAGTTTCTTACAATGTTTTAAGTGAATGCAGCATTGGTGAAAATTCTTGGATATATACAGAAGTAGAGATTGAAAAATTGTCTATCTGAAGAATAGGTCCAACACAGAAAATGAAGGTGAAAGCCTCCCATCTGCCCGATCTCCACTAGGGAGCTTCAACCCCAACCTAGATTGGGCTTCCTGAGTGGGGAATGCAACTTCTATTGCTCATGCAGTCTTTAGTGTGTCTGAAATTTAGGCCTGGTCAAGGTTTAAATCTTAGTTCAGTAATGTTGCAACACAAACTGTGTTGATTAAGTAAAGGTTAAAACAGTTTAAATATGTCTATGTGAGGGGTTCACACTGATTTAATTAGTTCCATTTTAAATCCATTTAAATTGGTATAACTATTCTAATATGAACAAGAAGGGCCAATTGTGTTTTTTGTGATGTGCACATTTGCCCACTAGGAAATGCACCTCATGAGGTTCCTAACTCACACAGACTTCACAGTACCATCAAATGGTGTAAACTTTCATTTCCACCTGAGCTAGATTTGAGCCAGAGACCCGAAAGGGAAAGTTTTTAAACAGGTGTGTTAATTTTGGCGCCATATACAAAGTAGCTAACGTTTCCAGCCTTGAGGCAATTGCCAAACAAAATAACCAATAGAAAAATATATCTTCTGGTTTTTAAGATGTATTATGAACAGTTGAATAATTAAAACACATGTTTTTAAAAAGCCACTCTATAAGTGACTTGATACTGTTTGGTTTCAGAGTAGCAGCCGTGTTAGTCTGTATTCGCAAAAAGAAAAGGAGTACTTGTGGCACCTTAGAGACTAACAAATTTATTAGAGCATAAGCTTTCGTGATCCGATGAAGTGAGCTGTAGCTCACGAAAGCTTATGCTCTAATAAATTTGTTAGTCTCTAAGGTGCCACAAGTACTCCTTTTCTTTTTGATACTGTTTGTCCTTGTTTGTGTTCCTTTGGACCAGTCTTGCTAACATACAACTACACACTTGATCCAAAAGTGCAATAAAATAATAAAAATCCCCTTCACCTGAAGGTCAGAGAAGGAGAAACTGAGATTGTATGTTTGTAAGGGATTTAGATATTACTGTGATGTTTGCAATATAAAAACTTAGCTAGCTAGTTCACTGAGAGGGAAGCAGGCAGTTGGGAATTTGGTTGCCCTCTCCTAAAGAGAGACTGGGAAGTCTTTTTTACAAATAAATGAAATAATTGTTTACATAATTCGGAGATCAGAAAAAGGAGGCATTCAATAAATTAGCTACTAGCCCTTTGTATGTCCAATTGTCATTATTCTTAAAAGGTAATAATTATATACTGTATTTGCATAGTCTGAAAATAAGTTTTTTGCCTCTGTATTGCTTACTCCTCATTTCTAAAATCACTTTTTTTTTTGGAAACAAATCAGACTTCTTTCCAGCAGTCTTATTTGGTGCAAATAAATGGAGGTTTCTTCTATTTCTGAATGATAGTACACACGAGGCTATAATTACTAAATACTAAGCCACATTTCCTTGTTTCCAGAATATCTCTATCAAGGTAGAACACAGAATGGTTGCAAAATTGTCAATGTTCAATTCTTACCTATAATGGGTTTTTATAATCTCTTCCCCAAAACTTGTCAGAATAAGACAGGGTCAGATCACATGATCCATTGAGCCTTGTTGTCATTTCTTGCACAACAGTGGTTTTTTTGGGGGGTCAGAGGGGCTTTATCTACACTGGAAAGTTGCAGTTTTAAAATGACTAGTGTAGTTTAAAACAGTACAACCCTATAGTGTGGACATGGTTATACTAGTGTAAAAGTGCTCTATATCAGTACAATTATTCCCATATGAAAAAGGAAAATTTCCCCTGCTGTAGTATTCGAAGTGTACTATGGCTCCCCCCAACTCCACTTTTCTATCTTCAGTTAGTGGATGTGTTCCTCAAAGCCCATTGGTTACCACCTTCTTCCTCATGGCCCCTGCAGCCCTTCTGGGAGTGTGGAGGGGCTCGGAGGAGAGTAGAATCGGTAGCTGAGTGACAGTGAGGTGTCCCCAGGATGCCACCTCCTATCCCCCTCATTGCCACCACTTCCTCAAAACACAAGAGGAATTCGCTGACTAAAAACTTAGTGCAGAGTTAAGTTTGACCAGCAGAGCATTTTAACCCTCCAGAATGTCAAATGAGCCTATAGTTAAACCTCTGAAAACCAGAAAACATACCATCCCTGCCCTGTAACAATAACTGTGTGTTATCTGTGTGATATACCAGTGCGGCCCTTCCAACAGACATCTGTGAGGACACAGCACGGGAGTGTGATAGGAGGAACTGTCAGAGCATGTCCTCACTAAGGGAAAAGTTGTGTTTAGGGCAGGGTTAGTGGCACCAGGTTACATATGGCTACATCTGTCTTTTGCTCAACTCTTTCACCTGCTTTTCACAAACCATTCCAAAATTACTAGATGATACCATCCTTTGACCCTTGTCCTAAAGGCTCTCTCTGCAACATACTTGCACCAACGTCTGCATTATTATGTATGCTAGCAGACTGCTACAGATCCGCATGGCAAGAATAGATTTTATGCTCCTATGCTTGCACAACCCTCATAACTCAGCACAGAAACGAGGGGTCTGTGATCCCTTTGGGTGCATGTCTCTCTCCTACTATTGCAGTGTTAGTTGTGTCAACCTGCTGCAGGTAATCCCTGCACTACTCAATACTGCTGTCTGTAACAAAGTAAAGTGCAGTTGCAGTGTATGTAGATGAATAAGATAATGCAGTTCTGGCCCATTTACTTCATACATTCAGTACTTGCCCCTCCAGGTTTGGGGCGTGGCTGTTGTGTATCTTAAATCTTTCTTTCCTGGTTTTCAGAGTTTCAAGTATAGGTGCATTTGGCATTTTGGAAGGGTACAAGGCACTGCTGGACAACCTTAACTCTACATTTACTAAGTTTTTGGGCAGTGTATTAATATAGTTTCTTAGTGCATGTCTATATCCAAAAACTTGCACGGAATAAATCTTTAATTTAATTACATCAGTGCAAACCCCTAACTCTAAATGCACTTAAATCAGTTTAAACTGCATTTATACCAGTTTATTTTATTTTGATTACCAGATTAAGCTAAACCAGTTTAAGTACATCTTACATTAGGAGTGTGCATTGATGTAGTTAAATTGATTTAGTTACATCAGCACAAAAAATTGACTTCTAAGCCAGCCCTTGGTTTCCCTGTTCCTTTTAAAAAGAAAGTGAAATAAATGTCTATACTTGATGATGATAGCACTTCAATGGCCCCAGTTAGGTTTTAAAATGTATACCTCAGTTTAATGCGGGGGTTTAATGAGGCAGGGTGAGTTCCTACCTTTCTTACTGCTTCAGACTTTTTTTTTTTTGGTAAGTCTAGGTTAACAGGCCAGCATATCATTTAGAAAACAAAAGCTTTTTATTTGCAAAATATTAATACGGGAAGTAAAAATTATGTGCAGACCCTAAAGATGCAAGAGTTCATATTTATAGCCAGAGAATTTCTCCTGTCCCTGAAAATGAGGTGAGGTTTGGTTTGGTTTTCTTCTCCAACCCGCTCTGGAAGATCTTACTTATGTTTGATCAAAAAGAAAAGAAGTACTTGTGGCACCTTAGAGACTAACAAATTTATTAGAGCATAAGCTTTCGTGAGCTACAGCTCACTTGGCACTTACAATGTCAGGCACTTTTCTTTTGACTGCATTCACTTATATATTGTTCTTTCTTCCTTCTGACACTCTGGTTTTCAGTCTTACATGTTTCTCTTCTTTTGACAAATTTCAAGATGTTTTGGTTGGAAACAACTAGGGCTATGTGAACTGCCTTGGATAAAATAACGATAAAAAGGAGAAAAGTCTGTGAGTGATTCTTCTCTGTTTCCTGAGTCATTCCAGCCCCATTAATCAGTGCTATTGCTGTGGAGGCTGTGTGGTGTGTTATGTCGCCAGCACAGCAGCTCCTCAGTCCCTTTCCCCCACCCCCTGCCTGCCTACACAGTGGGGAAAACTAGAGAGGGAAGCCATCAATCTTTCCCGTCACCACATGCCAACAGTGATTCCCCTCTCCACTTCCTGTTCTCTCTGTCTTGCTCACCACCTGTGTTTAGAATTAGCTCTGATTCTACTAATCTCACTCTCGTCCTTACCTGATCTGCTCCGAGAAAATAGCAAGTGGTCATACTGCTATAGCATTTGTGAGGAGTGACCACTTGAGTTTGGATTGTAAAATAATTTCCCTTATAACAATCTGTTGTGACTCTCTCCATTTTGTGTAACATTCATTCTTACGGTTGAAACTCTGCTTGCTTTCACTTCAGCCCAATGATGAACTTTTGAGAGTTTTAAAAAACTCTAGTTAGCCATTTATTATCTGCAGAGGTTGAAATATATATTATGCATTTTCTTGTGAGAGGACTAAACTAGCTAGAGCAGAGGTGGGCAAACTACGGCCCACAGGCCACATACAGCCTGCGGGACTCTCCGGCTTGGTCCCTGAGTTCCTGGCCTGGGAGGCTAGCCCCCGTCCCTTCCCCTGCTGTTCCCCCTCCCGTGCAGCCTCAGCTCACTGCGCTGCCTGCACAATGCTCTGGGCGGGGGGGCTGCAAGCTCCTGGGGCAGCGCAGCTGCAAAGCCTCTGCCTGACCCAGTGCTCTGTGCTGCAGAGGAGGCAGGGGAGTTGGATAGAGGGCAGGGAAGTTTGAGGGGGTGGTCAGGGGCCAGGGGTGTGGATAGGGGTTGGGGCGGTCAGAGAGTGGGAAACGGGGGTTGAATGGGGGCAGCGATCCCGGGAGGGCAGTCAGGAAGGAGAGGCGGGATTGGATGGGGCGGTGGGGGACAGTCGGGGCGGGGGGGTCCAGGGGCAGTTAGGGGACAGGGAGCAGGGGGTGGTGCATGCGGCAGGAGTCTCGAGGGGACCATCAGGGGACAGGGAACCGGGGTGGGGATTGGATGCGGTAGGAGTCCCAGGGAGGAGGGGGTGGCGGTGAGAAGCAGGGGGGTGTCAGATAGGGGTCAGGGGCCAGGCCATGCCTGGCTGTTTGGGGAGGCACAGCCTCCCCTAACCAGCCCTCCATACAATTTTGGAAACCTGATGTGGCCCTCAAGCCAAAAAATTTGCCCGCTGCTGAGCTAGAGGCAGATACAGCCGGTGAATGGATGAGGGTTGGAGACAGCCTGCAAAGTAAGTCCATAGGCAACAGTTGGGTTAAAAGCCCAGTCTTTATGCTCAGCTACTGGGAGGGTTCTTATCAAAAAGCTTTTATACTCTGTGCTTGGTTTTGATATCTGCATCTCGCTAGTGGGTATTTTGAAAATTAGAAGTTCCATCCCCTCTTTTGGCTACTAATAGATTGGAGCCTCCAGGTTCAACTTCATAATCTCATCAGTTTGTCTCTGTCGAATAATGTGGCCAAGTAAAACCTTTATTCTCACTGTCATGTAGCTTGTAGCCTGATCTAGATTATGAATAAAATTCCCAGCTATCACTTTGAGGGTTGTCAGGTTCTTGTCCAAAGATCAGGCCCATTATTTTTAAAATTATTATATAGTTGGGAACCCTGATGTGCACAGGTGCAGCACTTACACTGTAGGAACTCTTTTATATTTACAAATAAATAATTTATTAATACATTTAGCAAAGTCTCCCACACTCTAACTCCGTAAGATAGATAGAGATAATACAGAAAGTACATCTGAACATCCACACTCACACCATCCCTTGCAAGACTACCTGAAATGTTAGCCATTATCTTCCTCGTCACCATCACCCTCCTCATCTTCATTAGTGGCCATCATTCTGGCCCCTCTCAAGGGCTACATCTCTCCTCACTGCTGCCTTGGAATGCCACTTTTATAATATGTTATGCTGACGTTACCATGTCTAATGCATATTCATTAGGGTTTTTCCCCCGCTTCCTTATGTGTATTTCTTCCCCTTACCCATGTTAAGGTGTCCTTCTTCCACAGGTTAGTGTATTTATGATTTCACCACATTAACATATATGTCAGTTCGTTACTATGGCACTCTTGTTGTCGGATGTTCCGTCCAAAACCTTCCAGAAGCTGGTGTGAGTTCATGAGCTGTGGTTGGCTGATGTCCTTATGGACAAAATTCACCCCTACACTCTACTTCCAGTTCCCCAAAACTTATAAGTTGCCTAAGTTTATCTATGCCAAAGTTCATAGACCTCAAGCCTCATGCTAACTGCTGAAGCGAGTGATTTACAGGATACAAGCCTGTAGGTTCCTTGTATTACTACTGAATATAAAAAGCAGAATATAATGCAAAGCCATGTATATAATAGAGGTAAGCTGGCCCACTGGGCTACAAGCTTGTATATAAATAAACTTTCTAGGCAAAAAAAAATTGTTTATGGCAATGGTAGAGTTAAGGTTGTAAGCAATATGCTTCTCAATTATTTAAAAAGAAAACTCTTACAGGAAAGTTAGTAGTTTTTACAAAACTTCAGCAGCTGTTGGCCTGTCTGTTCAAAGCTGAGATTTTGCTAAAAACAACAAAATATTTGGAAAGAATGGAAATGCCCAGTTAAGGGCATCCAGGTAACCCTAACTCTGCTCTTATCTACTTCCACGCTTCTGTTGCACCTTGAGTGTATGATGGTGATATTCTTATAGACTTCTGGAGGATTTTGGATAGGAACTGAGCTTTAAATCCACTTTATGTGCATAGCTTAAGTTGTCTGAGGAGCAGAGGAACAGTGATACATGTTTGATGTATGTGATCCCGCTATAATCTCGATGTGTAAAACTACTTAATTTGGGGTTCACCCTTTATGAAGTTCATAACCGTAGATATGGTAGCCATGGTCAAAATTTTGCGAAGGTGAGTAGTGATTTTTGGGTCCCTCAATTTGTGGGCGTTCATTGAAGGTGCATTAATTGGCCTAATATTTGTCAGAAGGTGTATCCACAGCACTTCCTGAAAATCAGATCCTTGAAAGGTGTCTTAATGAGCACATACAAACGGAGGCACCCCAAATCAATAGTCACCTTTGAAAATCTCTGGTCCATGTGCCTATACTAACTTTTGTAGTATGACAGCACTCATATTTGAAATTACATAGAATATCATTCAGGATAATTCCTAAAAAGTGTTCACCTCTGGTCAAGAGATTTAAATCTGTTTTTTTTTTTTTTCCAGTGACTGATTGCTTATGGCCTTAAAGAAGGCAGAAGTATTTTGCTGTAGTGATGTAAAGACAGTTGTACTTTGGTTATATGCTACAGCAGTATGCTCAGTTAATCAACAACAGTACAGTAACTTTAGTCACTGACACAATGATTAAATGTGCTTTTGAAGATGGGATTATCTACTGCCTTTCAGTTGTTCTCTGGGTTGAGATACAGGTCAGAGTTATGGTTAGGTTGTCATGGCTGTTTGCTTTTTTGGGTTTTTTTTATGTAATGTGAACTTGGAAGTTCCAAACTAATAATGTTACTGTAATTTGAGAAAACTAAAATGTTGTCAAGCTTTTTCCTTGCAAGAGAGGTATTTACAAACTTATTTAAAGATTAAAGTTTTTGCCCGAGAGTTTTCTTAGATTTTTGAATGCATTTTATTGCCATTTCTGTCACTTGGATATCTGTTAGGGATGTCTAAAAGTTGTGTATACTAATTTGGACATCTGTACAGTTTGGAGAGGCATTAACAAAATAAACTTGTTTGCAGTGTTGTTGTAGCCTCTTTTGGTCCCAGGATATTAGTGAGACAAGATGGGTGAGGTAATATTCTTTATTGAACCAACTTCTGTTGGTGAAAGAGACAAGCTTTCAAGCTTACACAGGGCTCTTCTTCAGTTTGCTGAAATAAACTTGAGTCAGTTGCAAGTCATAGAATGCAATAGAGAAACTTTATTGTGAAACTTTGGCTGCAGCTGTTTACGTCTAATGGAGCATGTGACATGCTACTCTGAATGGTGCACGGAGCATTAGAGATAACATAAAACATAGCACGTATGTCTGCCAGCATCCTAAAGTTTGAATGGCATAGCCATTTAGGTGAGGATTTCAGGCTGCCACACTGGTCAAGAGCTTGGAAGTTTCTTCATGTATATTATGAATGGCACGTGGGGACCATGCCTTATCTTGAAGTATTTGTTTTAGTCCCTATAATAGATAATCCATCTCCAGACTCCTTGGAAACAGCAAAAGGCCCTCTTCCTTGATGTCTAAGCACAGCTCAGGAAAATATACCGGGGGGGTCTGGCCATTTCCTAGAGCAAACCACTTTTTATCTGTGAAGGGATAAAAACAAATGAGGAAACTTTTCATAGTCAAACACTCCATTCATTTTTGGCACTCCTGAATCTTGGAAATGTCTTGCCTTATTTGCTTCAACCTTTTCAGAAAATTTTTGTTCTGGAAGAGGGCCCAGTTTGCAAATGTTTGGGCAAATTAAGTGGACCTTTGAAGTGCCTGGTGTGCAGTGGGTGTTCAAAATCAGCCTGATAATGCTATGAAGAATCTATATGCCATGTGTATGTGTGTGTGTTTTTACACCCCCAACAAAAGTAAATATAAGTGTACCCTTCTAAATAAGAAATATAAGCCAACTGCTAATGCCATTGTGGCTTGAAAAATGCAGTTTATGACAATAGTGCAGGGAACACTCGAATTTTCTGTCCTTGTATCCAGCAATTACAGTACATTCTCCAGTTTCAACAGGTGGATTTCTTATGGAAACCAAGTTTGGAGGCTGAGGAGGAGGTCTAGATACTGTACGCATCCTTATCGTTAACATGGAGGTGTAGCCTCTTGAGAAGCTGGGTCGCTGCATGCAGTGCTCTATCTTGATGCCAAAAAGAAGGCAACATTGCATGCAGGGGCTGGCGGTCTCTAAAGAACACTCTAAAAATGAGTCACACAGTAGAATTTGGTGTGGGCCATGTTTGGTTGTCCTGCAATAAATAGGGCCCTACCAAATTCATGGTCTATCTTGGTCAGTTTCACAGGGGATTTTAAAAATTGTAAATTTCATGATTTCAACTATTTAAATCTGAAATGTCACCGTGTTATAATTATAGGGGTCCTGACCCAAAAAGGAGTTGTGTGGGGGAAGAGGTTGCAGTACTGCTACCCTTCCTTCTGCACTGCTGGTGGTGGTGGCGCTACCTTCAGAGCTGGGCAGCGGCAGAGTGGCAGCTGCTGAACAGGAGCCCAGCTCTGAAGGCAGAGTGTTGCCAGCAGCAGCCCAGAAGGAAGGATGGCATGGGATGGTATTGCCATCCTTGCTTCTGCACTGCTGCGTGCAGAGCTGGACCCTCAGTCAGCAGCTGCCGCTCTCCAGCCCACCCAGCTCTGAAGGCAGCAGCACAGAAGTAAGGGTGGCAGGGTATGGTATTTCTGCGTGCTGCTGGCGGGGTGCTGCCTTCAGAGCTGGGTGCCTAGCCAACAGCTGCCGCTCTCAAGCTGCCCAACTCCGAAGGTCGTGCAGAAGTAAGGGTGGCAATATCGCAACCTCCCTCAAATAATCTTGTGTCCTCCCTGTAACTCCCTTTTTGGTCAGGACCTCCAATTTGAGAAACACTGGTGTCCCCCTATGAAATCTGTATAGTATAGGGTAAAAGCACACAAAACACCAGATTTCATGGGGGAGACCAGATTTCATGGTTCATGCCGCATTTTTCATGGCAGTGAATTTGATTGGGCCCTAGCAATAAGGTAAGCACAGATGTTTTAGTTATGATTAGTCTTGGCAGGATTCAGTTTAAATCAGTAGATGTCAGTAAATGTCATTTTCAGATGACGCACTGAAATCAACAACAACAAAACCCATTGGTAACAGTTGTTGCGAGTGCAGTCTGCCCCTTACACCTTGCAGGTGTCACCGACCCTGCGGCTATGCAGGGAGCCCTCTGCAGTTCTGCTGTCATGGGAGTGAGTGAGCAGGGCTGTGACAGCAGGGTTGTAGAGAGCTCCCTGCGCAGCTACATGGTCAGTGACACCTGATCCCTGCAGGCGCAAGTTGCAGAGGAGCCTGCAGTCCTGGCAGAGAACCCCACAGCCAGGAGGCAGATGAACCCCCTGGCCACAAGGGAGGTCACTCCACTGCTGAATGGCTCCTTGAAGGGATGGGGTGTCATTGGCCCCTCAGTCATGCAGAGAGCCCTCTACAGCTTCGCTGTCACGGACCCACATTCTCACTCACCAGCTTGGAGTGCGAAGGCCATCCCCAGGCAGGAACTGTTCAGCAGTGTGGTTGCCTCCCCCATGACCACTGGCTTCTCCTCCTTGCAGGCCTGGCTAAGGGCCTCTGTTCGTGTAGACCAGGACTGTATCCTTCCCCACACCTTGCACCCAGGGATCTTGAGCCCCTGCACTATGCTGGGAACCCCCTGCAGCACTGCTGTCAGCACTGCCCCACTCCTACCCTCCCTTAAATTCCTGCAACTGTAAAAATAGTTAATTAATATTGATTTTTATTTTTTAATCTTTTTCAAGATTCGGGGAAAAAAATCAAATGGTACCAAGCCTGCTTATGATAATTTAAGAGCAAGAGATATGCAAGTCAGTGGCCTACGCTTTTGCATTTATCAGGAGGGATAGCTGTTCATCTTCTCATGAAAGATAGGATTTGATGAAGGAATAGCTGAACCTTGCCACATTTCTGTGCCAGTTTTATTTAAATGGAGAGACCTATCACCACACCTGGGTTGAGTAGCAAGTTCCAAAGTCTGAGGTTTGGAATTTTTTCCTTTGGGAATGCCAGGGAGTAATAAGTAGTACCGAATGCAGAAGCCTTATTGAAGGAAAATGTGATAAAGGAAATGAAGTGTCTGAAAAGATTCCCCTTTCCTCTGACACACACTGTAGACTCATATATAGATTAATCTGCCACACACTACCCTTATGGACTTACATGCTCACCATGTAGACTTAAACACACACATAACAGACTTTCACACTGCACATACTACAGATGCCTGAGAGAGAACCTGTGGGCTGAGGACACGTGTCTTGTGGCTTTCACTCTGCTCATTGGGAAGTCTTCACTCCTTTCAGTTTTGTCATTTTCTCACCTCTGTACTTTAGAATACACAACTCCTATCCCCTGATCTCACAACTCCATTGAAGCACATTCCAGCCCCGTGATTTTATACTACCAGGCAGGACTCCCCTGCCATGCTGCTATGCTACCTACTAATCCTCACAGGGTGTTCAGACTAGAAACATAAACTGTGTCCAAAGAAGCAATGTTTTCTGTATATTTTTTAGTAGTAGTAATGAATCCGGGATGCATTTAACAGTTTTTATACAGACATTTGCTAACACAGTGGAATATTTCATACTTCCCCTACTTGTGAAACATTTCTTTCTTAATGGATAGAATTGAAGGAGTTAAAGATGAAAGGTTTCTAGTAAGCCGGTCTCTCAGCTGGAAGCCAAAGGAAGATTGTTCCTTGCAATGTATTCTCTAGTGCTGTATTCGGTTCCAGTCTAGTCTAATTCTTATTATTCTGCTTGCTTGGCTTTGTGGCATCTTTTTTGCAACTTTCCCATTTTATGTTGGATAATTGCTGAACTCAGAACCAGTATAGTGTTTCTACCATTTAATTCTCTCATTGACTCCACCATTGTTCATGTACTAAGCAAACCTTGTATCATAGCTATTTACCATTTGTACATACAAACAAAATTAAAAACACTTTTTAAAAAATACTTTTAGCCCATTTTCCATATCTTGTCCATTCACAGATGTGTTGCTATTTGCCACAAATCCCTTAATTCTATCCACAATCCGTATTGTGCTATGCTTGGGCTTTGCCTTGAAGAATATGCTGCCTATTCCACTGCTACACTGTGTAATAGAACGTTAAGCCCATATTTAATTTTGAGCTCATCTGTAATCTTACTCCAAATATTTATATCAATAAATAGCACAGGATCTGTATTTGAATGGGGAATTTACCCTTTAAGATCTCAATATCTTCCAGTATCTATACCACAAGGACCTGTCACATTTATTTGTGGTATGGAGTGATCAATAGTGACTCCATAGTAAAGTCTAGGTTGATTTGCATCGATTGCATGCTTAAATGATTTAATTTAGGGTATGTCTACACTTAAAATGCTCTAGTGGTACATCTACGCCACAGAAGCTGCACCGTTGTAGTGCTTCAGTGTAGGGGGGTTAGGTCGGTTTAACTGCATTGCTCGAGGGGATGGGGGTGCTAGGGAGCAGGCAAAGTGACCATAGCATGGAGAGGCATGAAGTGTTGAGTGGAGGTTAACAGGGAAGAGTGGGAGGCCTGGGAGTGAAGAGATTTGTGGGTAGAGGCGCTGAGTCTGTGGAGGTGAGCCCAGTGTCTTCATGACAAGTCATTGACACTGGAGCTTTTCTTATACTATTGCCACTTCTGCTTCTCTGTGCTCTACGACTCCTGGGGACAGAAACAAACTTCTTTTGATCTCTTAGATCCGGAGCCTTGCTTTTCTGTAGTGCCATTAGTTAGGTTAGTAGTAAAGTGTATTAGAAGCTAGTTATTATTGGCTGCTATGTTATTAAATTTAGTTACTGTTAGAAAAGTGATTTTAATTTTAGTTCCATCAGAGCTGTGGTGGCAGATCTGAAGAACAGAAGAGCAGGCTTCAAGAGACCTGCCTCATGTCTGGCAGTGTTCCTGTCATAAGACTCTCATCTAAGGTGCCTCTCGTATCCTGGTGAAGGATATTGTCCATCCAGATGTTCCATCTGCTACACATTTATTCTAAGAGTGTATAGATGAAATAGGCTACAGGCACCCTTGATTCAAGAGGCTTTGGCAGTACAGCCTATAGGGTTTGACTCCTATCAGAGCATGGAACACAGAGAAGAGACTGCTGTTAGCTTCAGGTTCAGTTCTAAGACTACGTGGACTATGAAGTCTCAGGAATCGGCATAGGACCTAACTCTAGAACCTGCTGTATGCATGGCACACGAGATGTGGGATCTGTTAAAACTGAAAACTCCTGAGGTCCCATCACCACCTGCCTTGTATCCATCAAAGGTCAAGCCATGTGTAAGACCATCAAATCCATGTGGTCTGATTCCAAGGAAGGTGGCTAAGGAAAGAGAAGCCACTGTTAGCAGGGCCGGATCCCAGACGAGAGACTCTTCAGATCAGTCAGGCCATTAGTATCAGTTCCCAGACAGAAAACTAAACAAGGCATTCTGTTAGTGGAACCTGTGATTCATATGGATCCGTAGATTATGGCAAAGGCATGACCAGAACAGATAACAGTGCTGTCTTTGGAACTGAATAGTACTAGGATGGTAGCTGAAATTTACTACATCAGCGGTTCTCAAACTTTGTTGCACTATGACCTCCTTCTGACAATAAAAATTAATACATGACCCCAGGAAGGGGGACCAAAGCTTGAGCTCACCCAAGCCCTGCCATCCTGGGTAGGGGGGGGCCAAAGCCCGAGTCCCATTGCCTCAGGTGGGGGGACCAAAGCCGAAGCCCAACCTGAGCCTTGCTGCCCAGGGCTGAAGTCCTTGGGCTTTGGCTTCGGGCCCGGGCCCCAGTAAGTCTAAGCCAGCCCTGGAAACCCCATTAAAATGGGGTCGCGACCCACTTTGGAGTCCCGACCAACAGTTTGAGAACCGCTGTACTACATCGATCCCCAACTGGAATGATTTACTGATCTGAAAGAGATATCTTCAGGGAAAGGAAGAGAAAAGCTTCTTCAGAGATGTCTGTTGGATCAGTTCCTCTGATAAGTGAGGTAGAGTGGAGGAAATTCTTGCTTTTATCCAAAGTCTTCTCTACCTCCTCCCAAGACACCCTCAGATTCTCTGAATATATGGATGTTCCAGTTTTGATAGTGCCTCCAATTGTCTCAGCTACAAATCCAAGGTTGCATCCACATTGAGGAAAAAAGCAGGAAAGACTTAAACAACCTGAGGCACTGCCTAGCTTCTATTCTACAGGAATGGAATATAATCCAGGATATGATGCCTTTAGACCTACCTACCTTCCTAGTTGTAAGATAGTACTGGATGAGAGGATATTGGTAAGATTGGCCTCCTTGAGCTGCAGGGCTTTCTTGATATTCAGCAAGGGAATTTATGCCATCACCTACGTGTGGTAGAAGAACTTCCCTTCTAATAATGAACCAGGAGGAGACTGTGGAATGGTTTCAAGTTTCCAAGATCAGTCTACCTCCCCTGCCTTCAGGGAACAATCCCAGATGGTAGTACCAGACACTCTGAGGAGGAGGAATGCTTAGCCCCACAGATGGACTTTCAGCATCTTGACGTAGAATTAGAGGCAGATTGATTTGATAAAAACATGGGAATAACTTCATCTTCCTTTCCCTCAGAGACTGCTTTACAATTTCATAAGCTGGTGTATAGAATGTCAGGAATTCTAAAACTGCCTGCTGTGCTAATTGTCTCTTCCCATCCAATTTTTGACATATGGAAAGCATCATCAAAGAGCAAGTTTTCTTTATCCATTTCGGATGAGTTACTACAGCCTGCCAAATACGTTGGGCTGAGAAGCTGGTGTAGACCAATTTCCAGAAAGACTGTTAAGTTATACCACCTTCCCTATGAAGGATTGTCTTATTTTCATTCACATCCTGCTTCTTGTGGAAGCAGCAGCTCTCAGCAGGTGGAAAGTAGACAAGGACATTTCCCACCATATGATAAAAAGGGTTAAAAATTGGATGTTTTCAGAAAGGAAACTTTTTTTGTTTTCTTCACCTTTCTTGGGGATTAGAGTAGTGAACTATCAGGCAGTATCTCGTTACCAATTTCACTTCTGGGAAAAGATGGTTATCTTTATTTAAGTGTGGCCTGGTGGCCACCTCAAACTGCCTGAGGGCCAACTTAAGTTGGCTTATACCATTTTGACAGAGGGACAGAATATGGCTAAACATATGCTAAGAGCGAGGTTTTTTTATGCTTCTAATTTGTTAGAGCAGTAGCCTTGGCTATTATTATAGAAAGGCCTGCCTAGTTAAAATCATCTACTTTTCCTACTGAAATAAGGGTATAAGTAGAGGATCCCCTCTTTGAAGGGGATGGTCGATTTAGCAAACGAGCTGCTAGAAAAACAAACGAGCTGCTAGAAAAACTAGAAGATCCAAAATCTACAGCTTGGTCCCTGGGATTAAGACTATCTGTGTCTACACTTAGATACCACCGTCAATTTTACCTGTCGTTCTCTTTGCCACTCCTTATTCAGAAATGGACTGTCTCACTTTATCAACAGATGGATGTCAATAACATCTGCCAAAAGGATATGGGAAATTATAGAAGAAGAGTATGGAGTTCAATTCAATACTGTACCTCCATCCAGCCCCCTCATCCCCTTTCCTTGTTCTGGGACCCCTCTCACAAGCTTATGATGTTATTGGTCGTACAGTCTCTGCTGCTCTCAGGTGCAATAGAGGAGTTTTCCAAAAGAATTCTGGGGCTTGGATTTTTAATCAAATTACTTTCTCATACCAAAGAAGGAAAGTGACCTTTGTCCTATTCTGGATTTAAGAAAGATCAACACCTTTATCAAAAATTTTTGCTTCTGTTTGTTGACACCTGTGTACATCCCTTTTATTTCCTAGATTGGTTTGCAGCTCTCTACCTCAAGGATGCTTATTTTCACATAGCTATAAGACCAACTCACCTCAAGTACCTCTGGTTTATGGTGGGTCAAAGACACTTTCAATATAGGGTCCTCCTTCTTGGGCTGTTTATGGCCTCCACATTCTTTATGAAATGCCTCTCTGTTGTGGCAACTCACTTGAGAATACAAGACTTGTTTGTCTACCCATAACTAAACAACTGGCTTCTGAAGTCAACATCATGCGCGGGATTCCTCAGAGAAATTCAGTATATCATGTTTCTACTAAAGAACCTGGGTCTCTTCATAAATATAAAGAAATCTCAGTTATGCACCACACAGAGGACTCCACCATAGGTGCAATCCTAAATTCTCTGTAGGGTAGCGCTTTTGTGCCAGATGACAGATTTCTCAGACTTAAACCTTGACAGTGTTCTCAGAAGGCAGTCGTTTTGTCCTAATACTTATCGGCCTAAAGGCATTGGGAATATGTCTCACACACCATGTGCTTGTCTCAAAATGAGGATTCTATAGTACTGGTTATCTCTAAATCACTAACCCAGTTCAGACAGCATACAGAAATTTCCAGCGATACCACAGAATGTACTAAAGTTCTTGACGTGGTGAACTTGAATAAATGTTCCAAGAAAAATTGTATTCAGTCCTGCAACCTAATAAATGACAAGCACTTTGGATGCATCCAGCAATGATTAGGGAGCTTATTTAAATTCCCTGATAGTTCAGAGACATTGGAGCTGTCAGGAGAAGAGACTGCCTATAAATCTACTGGAGCTGAGAGCAATTTAACTGGCTTCTATCAAAGGAAAACTGGTTCTGGTGGTAACTGACCATACAACTGCCATGTACTTTGTGAACAAGCAGGGAGAGGGGCTCACTCATCTCAAGTATGCAGTCAAGCTAGGGGACTGGTGCATTTTCATAGATTCACAGATTCATAGATATTAAGGTCAGAAGGGACCATTATGATCATCTAGTCTGACCTTCTGCACAGTGCAGGCCACAGAATCTCACCCACCCACTCCTGCGATAAACCTCTCACCTATGTCTGAGCTATTGAAGTCCTCAAATCATGGTTTAAAGACTTCAAGGAGCAGAGAATCTTCCAGCAAGTGACACGTGCCCCATGCTACAGAGGACGGTGAAAAACCTCCAGGGCCTCTTCCAATCTGCCCTGGAGGAAAATTCCTTCCCGGCCCCCAAATATGGCGATCAGCTGAACCCTGAGCATATGGGCAAGATTCACTAGCCAGATACCCTGGAAAGAATTCTGTGTAGTAACTAAGATCCCACCCCATCTAACATTCCATTTAGCACAGGATTTATCCGTTAGCCCTGCACCTTGTAGGAGAGGAAAACAACCTGGTGGACCCACTGAGCAGAGAAGCTGTACAGCTGCATGATTGGTCTATAGAGAAGGAAGTGATACATGAGATCTTCAGAATATGGGGTTGTCCAGATATAGACCTGGTTGCAACAAGTCACAACACAAAGTATAGACTCTTCTTTTCCAGGTCAGGAAGCATCTGAAACTCCATATTGGATGTGTTTCTTCTGCACTGGAGAAAAGACCTGCTGTATGCTTTCCTCCCCTTCCATTGTTGTCTGAATGTGGCACTCCAGGCACTCTCTGCCTCAGTTTCCTCCTCCCCAAGGTTTTCTGGTTCACATGGGCCCTCTGGCTGGATCTCTCTGAGTTCAATTCATTTTCGGCATAATAAGTCCAAACAAAAGTCCAAAATAAACAAAAGGTTATTCTGGCCTTTAGGACTTCTCGGAAGCCAGCCTTCTGGGTCCTGTTCCCAGTCCCTCCTGGGTTACCTTTCAATCTCTTTGTCTTTCCTTAAACAGGAGCACTAGCCCTCTTCCTGGAGCTAGATAATTCAGCCAGTTATTACTTTTGTCCTCAAGCCAGGAGTCCCCAAGCTCTCCTCCTTGGAGTTGGGGTGTAATTTAATCCACTGGAGGGCCTTAGCCAGCTTTTCCCTCAATTAATCCTCAGCCTGAGAAGGTTCAGTAGAGCAACATTCTATTGGTTTCTGCCCGGCTATGATGGAGGAGGCAGTATTTGGTCTTCTTCCAGTTCATCCCCAGATGTTTGGGTGATGGGGAGCTTTGTCGTCCCCCCCGCCCGCCTTCTCTTCAAGACTCCTGGCCCTGCGTCCTTAAAGACAATTGACCAGTAGATGTTAGCAGCTTAAATGGTTGAGATTTATGACTTGGATGCGCATCAAACCAGAGCAATCAGAACTGGCTTCTCTTCAATATATTTTAAAGTATTTATTGCATTTGAAGCCTCTGAGGGCCTTTCAGATTCTTCGGAGAGGTTCCCTTAGTGGCTATATTGACAGACCATAATTAGATAATAAATTGGTATTTACACATGGTTCAGTTAAAAGGTTCCTGAAGGGACTTGCAAATCTATATCTACCAGTGAAAGATCCTGTACCTGTATGGGACCTCAGTTTAGTGCTGGGGTACAGTGCTACAGCAGCACTGCTATACCGGTGCAGCTGTGCCACTGTAGCACTTCAATGAAGACACTACTATGCTGGTGAGAGAGCTTCTCACTTCAGTGTAGTGAATCCGTCTCCCGAGAGGTGATAGTTATGTCAACAGGAAAAGTTCTCCTATCTACATAGCGCAGTCTACAGGGGGGAGGGGGCATGGTTAGCTCAGTATAACTACATCACTCAGGCGTGTGGATTTTTCACATCCTGAGTGACATAGTTATACTGATATAGTCTGTAGTATAAACCTGGCCTAATAAACTTGTAATGATAAAGCTTGAACCTTTGGTGGAGTGTTCATTATTTCATTTGTCTGTTAAGGTTGCCTTTGTTATTGCTAGAGTTTCTGCTAGACAAGTTAGTGGATTGCAAGGTAGTTCTCAGGCTATACCCTAGATTGTTACCATAAATTATGTCATTATTCCATGTTAATCAAACTATAAATCTACCGATTTTCTTTCCCAAACTGGTGTTAGGCTTTCCCCGAGAATCAGGCAAGCACAGACAATACTGAAGGGGTTTATTCACAGTACCGGGAAGACTGACAAGCAGCTTCAAAAATATGGTGCCATAATGGCCAGTTACGTACATTCTCTTATCAATTCATTTGCATTTATCTGTACATACAGAGACAGACATTGTTACAAATCAAGGGAGGCCTCTAAACAAAGATAAAAATAGGAACAGTACATAGGTATAGAGGTCATCCTATTGTATCAAGCATCTATAGCTATCTTGCGGGGGACAGAGGTGGGGTGGAAGGGAGGATAGGGATGAGGGCTTACAGACAGACATCCGGTGGGTTGTGAAGGGAGGGTTAGCACTGTTCTAAGAGCTGAGTTACTGGGCGGGCATTGACCATATAAGCTGAGTTAAGTTATCAGGTATTGACAGAAACTATGTCCTTGCTTCTCAGCAGTTTCTGTCTTTTCTGCTGGCTGAATTTTAACTCCTTCCTGTTACTAGGGAATCCATTTTACATGATTTGGATGCTAAAAGAACCCTCGCTTATTATCTTAATAGAACTCAGGAATTTTACAAATCCAGTAAATTGTTTATTTCATGTGTGGACACTCTTCAGAATCAGGCAGTATCATCTCCAACCATTTCCAGATGGATTGAACAATGTATTCAGAAAAGTTATATATAGCAGCACTCTCCTCCCCTCTAGGTATTAGATTGCATGGCCATAGCGTGTTTTAGATGTGTCTGATCAGGAATCATGTAAAAGCTGCCACTTGGAACTCCACATATTTTCACAAAACATTACATGTCAGATCTGACAGTTCAAACTGATGCACAGTTTATTAGAGCTGTACATCAGTCTTTTTTAACCCTCCTCCTGGTTGGAGTGTTACTTGCCAAACTATCCCATAAGCGGGAATATGCAGGAGACTCTTGAAAGAAATGGAGGGTACTAACTTGTAACCAGAGTTCTTAGAAATGAATGCTGCATAGTCACACTCCCCACCAATCTTCCCCTCTTCCTCAGAGGTCTAATGAACGCTTTCTCTGATGAACTATTGGAAAGAACTGAGGCAGAGAAGGGCATCACATTCCTCTCTATAACTTTGCCCCCAGGATGTTTGGGAGCAGAAAAGTAGGAGCGGGGACATAAATGCTGTAACAGGCACTGCTTGGAGGAGGTTCCACGCTCTAGGCTCCAGCTGCTGGCACAACCCGTGAGTGTGAATATGCAGAGTCCAGTTACAAGTAACAGCTTTCCTTTTTCTTGTCAGAGCAGAGCTTCTCTCCCATCCCCTCAACTTTTCAACCCCACAAGTCCCACTTTTTTCTCATGCTCCCTCCACTACTTCCACCTAGCGCACCCATGCTAACCCATCCAGGCCTCCCCCTACAACAACCTCACTCCCACGGTGCATTCCTAGTCTTCAAAAATCAGCTTTAGATCTCTGAAGATTAATTTGTACCAGTGGTGCTAGTGATAATCCAGGGTACATGAAAACATAAATACCTGTTGATACTGACCCACTTATTTTTTTTTAAATCTGGGAAATTCCTACACAGTTTTAACTTTGGGGTAAAGACTACATAATCTATCAGTGCAAGTCACAAAAACCAAGGAATTAAGAGTTAAGTCATTCTAGACTCCAATTCAGATTCAGCCACCTCTCTTCCACTGCCCATAGACCAAGTGCATCTGGAGTTCCAGCTGTGAACTTGCTATGCCAGTGTGCACACATACAGATTTTGTTTAATGACTCCATCATTTCTGGACAATCATAAGCTGGTATTTCACGTAAGAATTCTTGCCTCGCAGGAGAAAATCATAGAATCACAGAAATTTACAACTGGAAGAGACCTTGAGAGGTCATCTACTCCATCTCCCCTCGCTGAGGCAGGATGTTTGTCTAACATATAAAAACTATGACACTAACTAATGTGTGTTTTAACAGTCCTGTTCATGCAGGCTTTCCTAAACATGATAGATAAACAAGTCTCTTGGACACCATTCGCAACCTAACACCATCTCTCTCTCGCTTATGCACACAATACAAAACGAGGTATAGAACTATGTACAGTATGACTTAGAAAGACACGGCAGTGCTGCATTAATGATCCAAACATATAGAAATGTAACTAGTAAACATGGGGAGAGTTAAGACTGCCTGTTCCTTTGTGGTCATTACCCCAGTGATTTCATATGATCTGATAATGGGAGAAGAGATTTGAGCTGTGGGATGGCAGATAAGAGAGAAAGTGTCTACAAGACAAAAATTCCCCCCCAAAAAATTCAACTTTGAAGAGAAATCAGTCCTGGAAAACTTCAGCCCAATAGCTAAAAATTGTGCCAACTTCTGAGTGAATGAAAACAGGGCCATAATGGAAACAGTGCTTGTGTTACCAGAGGCTAGTTGTGTTGGGGAGCTGACCCACAGCAGGCTTCAAACAAGGTTTCCTCATGCTAAGGATCGGTAGTAGCAAAACCTCACAATCCTGGGTACCCCGAGTAGTGTTGCACTACTACATTATTATAGTGGTACAGTATTGTATTGTAGTGGTACATCATGATATCATTTTAAGGGACAACTTTTCTAAGTCCTGTAAAATCAATATGCTCAGTTGGATTTCTTTGAAATTTGGTGTGTCTCACAAAGGTGCAGAGTAGATAATATTTATGGCCCCCATTTGAGGTCATTTGATTGTGGGGTTCTACAGATATAAGCCCTGGAAAAAATAGCCACAATCAGGAACACTATTCCACTGTAACACAGTTGTCCTTTGCTCCAGGTATTGCATGTGAGTTGTGTTATAAGAGAAGGGAAGGAAGGGCAATATAAACATTTGTATACCAGGAGTGAAGACTTCAGGAAGCTGTGGTTCCTGCTTGTGCTGTGGAGGCCATGGCACAGTAGTCGGGGAGGGGCTGGGTAGGAAGGGGAACACATTGCCTGGGTCAAGTGCATGGCTGGAGAAGAGTGCAGAAGCATGGCTGATAGGGCCAGAGAGGTGGGGGGGCCAGGCTGGCTCAGTATGCTAATTGTGAGACATGATCTGTACAGCTGTCTAAATGACTGCTAACTCCTAACAACTATATGTCTAGGAAATTCAATGCCAAAAACCCCAGTGTTAACACAGAGTTAAGGTTGCTTGGTGGTGTGTCATCCCCTTGCAAATCATAGAATCATAGAATATCAGGGTTGGAAGGGACCCCAGAAGGTCATCTAGTCCAACCCCCTGCTCAAAGCAGGACCAAGTCCCAGTTAAATCATCCTAGCCAGGGCTTTGTCAAGCATGACCTTAAAAACCTCTAAGGAAGGAGATTCTACCACCTCCCTAGGTAACGCATTCCAGTGTTTCACCACCCTCTTAGTGAAAAAGTTTTTCCTAATATCCAATCTAAACCTCCCCCATTGCAACTTGAGACCATTACTCCTCGTTCTGTCATCTGCTACCATTGAGAACAGTCTAGAGCCATCCTCTTTGAAACCCCCTTTCAGGTAGTTGAAAGCAGCTATCAAATCCCCCCTCATTCTTCTCTTCTGCAGACTAAACAATCCCAGCTCCCTCAGCCTCTCCTCGTAAGTCATGTGCTCTAGACCCCTAATCATTTTTGTTGCCCTTCGCTGTACTCTTTCCAATTTATCCACATCCTTCTTGTAGTGTGGGGCCCAAAACTGGACACAGTACTCCAGATGAGGCCTCACCAGTGTCGAATAGAGGGGAACGATCACATCCCTCGATCTGCTCGCTATGCCCCTACTTATACATCCCAAAATGCCATTGGCCTTCTTGGCAACAAGGGCACACTGCTGACTCATATCCAGCTTCTCGTCCACTGTCACCCCTAGGTCCTTTTCCGCAGAACTGCTGCCGAGCCATTCGGTCCCTAGTCTGTAGCGGTGCATTGGATTCTTCCATCCTAAGTGCAGGACCCTGCACTTATCCTTATTGAACCTCATTAGATTTCTTTTGGCCCAATCTTCCAATTTGTCTAGGTCCTTCTGTATCCTATCCCTCCCCTCCAGCGTATCTACCACTCCTCCCAGTTTAGTATCATCCGCAAATTTGCTGAGAGTGCAATCCACACCATCCTCCAGATCATTTATGAAGATATTGAACAAAACGGGCCCCAGGACCAACCCCTGGGGCACTCCACTTGACACCGGCTGCCAACTAGACATGGAGCCATTGATCACTACCCGTTGAGCCCGACAATCTAGCCAGCTTTCTACCCACCTTATAGTGCATTCATCCAGCCCATACTTCCTTAACTTGCTGACAAGAATGCTGTGGGAGACCGTGTCAAAAGCTTTGCTAAAGTCAAGAAACAATACATCCACTGCTTTCCCTTCATCCACAGAACCAGTAATCTCATCATAAAAGGCGATTAGATTAGTCAGGCATGACCTTCCCTTGGTGAATCCATGCTGACTGTTCCTGATCACTTTCCTCTCCTCTAAGGAGATCATTGAGTTGAGCAAAATTCAAACTTCGGAAAACCGGGAAATGCAGAGTTCATAGATTCTAAGGCCAGAAGGGACCCTTATGATTATCTAGTCTGATCTCAGTTAAGGTTGCCCGT
Source organism: Dermochelys coriacea (assembly GCF_009764565.3). Taxonomy (NCBI): domain Eukaryota; kingdom Metazoa; phylum Chordata; order Testudines; family Dermochelyidae; genus Dermochelys; species Dermochelys coriacea. The sequence continues at coordinate 208,909,352 of NC_050068.2, read as the reverse complement.
GCTCAGCTCAGCATTCTTCAAGGGGACTGCTTACCACCACATACCATTAACTCTGCATGAACATAGTTGTTTGCCATTGATAAATTATTTTTGCTTTAGCAAAGTGTCTTGGGATGAAATCATAGAATATTAGGGTTGGAAGAGACCTTAGGAGGTCATCTGGTCCAATCCCCTGCTCAAAGCAGAACCGACACCAACTAAATCATCCCAGCCAAGGCTTTGTCCAGCCGGACCTTAAAAACCTCTAAGGATGGAGATTCCACCACCTCCCTAGGTAACCCATTCCAGTGCTTCACCACCCTCCTACTGAAATAGTGTTTCCTAATATCCAACCTAGACCTCCCCCACTACAATTTGACACCTTTGCTTCTTGTTCTGTCATCTGCTACCACTGAGAACAGCCTAGCTTCATCCTCTTTGGAACCCCCCTTCAGGTAGTTGAAGGCTGCTATCAAATCCCCCCTCACTCTTCTGTTCTGCAGACTAAATAACCCCAGTTCCCTCAGCCTCTCCTCGTAAGTCATGTGCCCCAGCCCCCTAATCATTTTCGTTGCCCTCCAGTGGACCCTTTCCAGTTTGTCCACATCCCTTCTGTAGTGTGGGGCCAAAAACTGGACGCAAAATGTGTTGGGTAAACATAAAATATTAGAGTGGTGCAATTGGGTAGAGTGTACTGTAACATCAGAATAATTGTTTTATTCGCACATTTCCCAGGAAACTGGTTTAATGGTAATTGGGTCAGATTCTGCTAGTATATAGTAGTTTAATTGTGACCAGATGTTAAAGATTGCAGACAAGGCTCCATTAGAAGTCCTGTATATGCTGGCTCTAACTTTAAGTAAGAAAATTGACTTGACCTGAAGAGTGGTAGTTTATTCTGAAGGCAAAGGATAATTTTTTTACCAAAGTAGGAAGAAAATTGTCACTTGTGTCTAGTGTGGGTCACAACTGTGAGAGCCAATATTAGGTCAGACTGTCAAAACTTGGCAGACACTTCCAAACAGGTGGTATATTCTATATTTAGATTTAACCAAACCAGCAATATATGCTTGCTCCTGGGTCAGGCCTGATCTTCACTACAGGGAGATCGACGCTGCTGCAATTGATGCAACAGGGGCCAATTTAGTGGGTCTAGTGAAGACCCGCTAAATCGACTGCAGTGTTCTCTGGTCAACTCCTGTACTGCAACTCCCCGAGAAGAGTAAGGTAAGTCAATGGGAGAGTGTCTCTCATCGACGCAGCACAGTGAAGACACTGGGATAAGTCAGCCTAAGCTCCATCAATTACAGCTACGTTATTCACATAGCTGGAGAAGCATAACTTAGGTCGACTCACCCCGTTAGTGAAGACAAGCCCTCCCTTTATTAGCTCATCATAAAGCACTGACAGTCCACTTCGCTCTCAAGCCTCCATCCAGACAAACTAAACTACTGTGATGAAAGATTATTAAAACCAATAATCACCACACATCAAGTTCTGGCTCCAAAGAGCTAGTCACTTACCACCAGGTCAAGACAATGCTGCCAGCCAGTTACTTCAGTAAATTAACTAAAGTTTTATTAGCTAAGAAAAAAATGAGTTATTTTAGAGGTTTAAGTCAGGTAAAATACATTACAGAGGGATTAGTTTGTCAATCCAAAATTCTAGCAGGGATGTTATATCTGCTAGTTTTCTATAAGTCTGTGGTCTACCCAATAACATTGGGGACCTCAGTCCTTTGTTCAAAATTTCCTTTGTCAGAGTTCAGCAGTCCAGAGATTTGGTAGGAAAGAGGGGGTCAGGAGCCCTTGTTCTCACCTTTTATATCTTGACCCCTCTTCTGGAAAAATCCTGGCTGTGTCATGGAGTCAGATGGCTCCAGTGTTTATGTGCTGGATCAGACAGCTCCACTGGGCCAACAGTTCTTCATATGAATTGCAAATTTTGCTTGCATTTTCTGTGTGGTATATGCTGCTTAAGGTGTCTTTAGAAATGACATGTAGAAACTTTTGTTTATAGCTCATTTGTTATTTCTGAAGGGCTAACCTGTGGGCGTTTCCTAGACTCACATGTTTGAGTTACAAACACATAGCCAGAATTTCATAACTACATATACAGTGTTGATACACACATAATAATGAGATACCAACACACAGCAAATTATAACTTTTCCAGTGATATCTCAGAAAGCATACTTTGTTTAGGAATTATCACAATTTTGTAAAAGTGGTGACCATATTAGTATTATAGAGAGTCACCTTCCCCTTTATGCCGTATCACAATGTTCTTTTGAATTGCTGGTCATTTAAAAAAAAACAAAACAGTACCAATTTGAAATGTTACCTAAAATTTTGTATTTCATTACGCCCATCTAGATTAGAAATGAGTTATTAAAGGGACACAATCAACTTGAAAGCTAGTGAATTAAAAAATTAATTTCAGGTTTTGCAGTTGCCCGAGAGTATCCCCGTTATTTTTTGTGGTTTTACAATCACATTTTTTTCCTATTTAAAAAAAAAAAAAAAAGTCCACACATGTAGGAGAGACCTCCCACAAATGAGAAGCTGACCATCTAACTAGTCATGAAGGGGAAACAATGAAAACTGTTATAAACAAAATGCCATCAAGTCCTCAAAGTAAAACTGGGAGAAATTTTTTCTTGTCTTAATTATAGGAATCTTAGATGTTTCTTGTAACAGTAGTAGTTTTCTCTACCTAAAGGCAGGATAGTTAACCTCCTGCAGGTAAATTCACAAGTCTTCACAGACCTGAAGTTGTTTTTTTTTTACTTAAGAGCAACTAGAGGGGTTTTCTGCCTATTTGCCTGGAGCCAAAGGTGTTAGGGGTTTTTTTTGGATTTTTTCTGTAGGCTGACAATCACTATCAGAGAATATAGGTATCCTATTACAGAACAGGAAAATTTTACAAGCCAAGTTTTGTTTGTTTTATTTCTAACCCTCGGGTGTAAAGTTAATAAAAACCAGAGAGGTAAAGATGCCAGAAACCAAGACACTACACAAATTGGAGTTAGCCAGAATGGAGGCAGCAAAAGAGGCAAAACAACACCAAGAGGCTGCTCACAGGGGAGAAATGGAGGCCAAGGACAAAGAAATGGAGGCAAGGGCCAAAGAACTGGAGGAGAAGGAAAAAAGAGAGGAAGCATGTGGAGGAGGAGAAGGAAAAAGAGAGGAAGCATGCAGTGGAGATGGAGAAGGCAAAGGCTCAGCAGAATATACCAACAAACCCTATCAATCCTTCCCCAGGTACCACTTCCCATCCCAGAAAGTTCCCCACCTACAAGGCAGGCGATGATACCGAGGCCTTCTTAGAAAACTTTGAAAGGGCCTGCTTTGGGTACAGCATCTCTACAGACCAATAAATGGTAGAGCTGAGGCTGCAGCTAAGTGGACCCTTCACTGAGTTGGCGGCTGAAATGCCTAAGGAACGCATGAACCAGTATGAACTGTTTAAAACCAAGGTGAGAGTCAGAATGGGGCTAACCCCCGAGCATTCCCGTCGGCGGTTCAGAGCCCTAAAGTGGAAACCAGACATGTCATTTACCTGACATGCCTACCACATTGTGAAACATTGGGATGCCTGGATATCAGGAGCAAGTGTTAAATCTCCAGCAGATTTGCCCTTCCTAATGCAAATGGAACAGTTCTTAGAGGGTGTTCCTGAAGAAATAGAAAGATACACCCTAAATGGGAAGCCCAAAACTGTAATCGAGGCAGGGGAGATTGGAGCCAAATGAGTGGAGATGGCAGAAAAGAAAAAACTGGTCGCAGTTGGAGCGGATACCAGAAGGGACAACTTCAGACCACCCCCTACTACCGGGGGCCACTCAAGTCCCCACCTACCCCCCAAGGAACCCTCCAGCCACCTTATAGTCCCGCCACACCATTCTCCAGCAACCCACTTCGCCCCAGTGACCCATCAGATGGGCGATGTTTTAAATGTAACAAGCCGGGACATGTGAAGGCCAACTGTCCCAAGAACCCCAACAGATTACAGTTCATTGCACCGGAATCACACCAGAGGTCCTCAGGCCCAGATACCTCCCAGATACCCTTGGAGCGGAGGGAAACTTTGAGTGTGGGCAGGAAGAAGGTCACCGCGTGGAGGGAAACTGGAGCACAGGTGTCGGCTATCCATGCTTCCTTAGTGGACCTCAATTTAATCAACCCAGAGATCCAAGTGACGATTCAAGTCCAACTCTTTCAATTTGCCTACAGCCAAGTTGCCCGTCCAGTACAAGGGCTGGTCAGGAACGTGGACTTTTGCAGTCTATTATGATTATCCCATCCCCATGCTGTTGGGGGAAGACTTGGCCAATCATGTGAAGTCAGCCAAGAGGGTGGAAATGGTCACCCGCAACCAGACTAAACCAGCCATCACGCCTAGCGCTGTTCTGGAAACTTCTGCCAGGACCCGGTCAGAGGTGATGGACCCGGACCCCAGGCCAATGTGTGCAACAGTAGTAGTGGATCCAGTCCCAGAGACCCAGACAGAGCCAGTCCCAGAACCGGAACCAGCGGAACAACCAGCACTAGACCCATTGCCAGCACTGAATCCAATACTTGCAACCCCAACCCCAGAGGGCCCCACCTAACCTGAATCGGCAGCAGCCGATAACCCTGCACAAGAGGCTCAGCCGGAGCCTGAACCCCAACATAGTGCACCAGCGGAGAGCGGTTCACAGTCAACGGAAACAGTCCCATCTCCTACATCACTTCCAGAGGGACCAAGCATAGGTCCACAATCCAATGAGGAACTGATGTCTCCAGCATCAAGGGAACAGTTCCAGGCTGAACAGGAAGTAGGTGAAAGCCTCCAGAGAGCTTGGACGGTGGCACGGAGCAACCCACCACCTCTCAACTCTTCTAATCAATCCAGGTTTGTTGTAGAAAGAGGACTTTTATACAAGGAAACTCTTTCTGGTGGACACCAGGAAGACTGGCATCCTCAGAGACAGTTGGTAGTTCCAACTAAGTACCGGGTCAAGCTCTTGAGCTTAGCCCACGATCATCCTAGTGGCCATGCTGGGGTGAACAGGACCAAAGACCGGTTGGGGAGGTCATTCCACTGGGAGGGAATGGGCAAGGATGTTTCCACCTTGTGAGGTATGCCAAAAAGTGGGAAAACCCCAAGACCAGGTCAAAGTCCCTCTCCAGCCACTCCCCATCATTGAAGTTCCATTTCAGCGAGTAGCTGTGGATATTCTGGGTCCTTTTCCGAAAAAGACACCCAGAGGAAAGCAGTACATACTGACTTTCATGGATTTTGCCACCCGATGGCTGGAAGCAGTAGCTCTAAGCAACACCAGGGCTAAAAGTGTGTGCCAGGCACTAGCAGACATTTTTGCCAGGATAGGTTGGCCCTCTGACATCCTCACAGATGCAGGAACTAATTTCCTGGCAGGAACTATGGAAAGCCTTTGGGAAGCTCATGGGGTAAATCACTTGGTTGCCACTCCTTACCACCATCAAACAAATGGCATGGTGGAGAAGTTTAATGGAACTTTGGGGGCCATGATACGTAAATTCGTAAATTAGCACTCCAATGATTGGGACCTAGTGTTGCAGCAGTTGCTCTTTGCCTACAGAGCTGTACCACATCCCAGTTTAGGGTTTTCACCATTTGAACTTGTATGTGGCCGTGAGATTATGGGGCCATTACAGTTGGTGAAGCAGCAATAGGAGGGTTTTACACCTTTTCCAGGAACTAACATTCTGGACTTTGTAACCAACCTACAAAACACCCTCCGAATCTCTCTAGCCCTTGCTAAAGAAAACCTACAGGATGTTCAAAAAGAGCAAAAAACTTGGTATGATAAACATGCCAGAGAGCTTTCCTTCAAAGTAGGAGACCAGGTTATGGTCTTAAAGGCGCTCCAGACTCATAAAATGCCATTCACGGTCCAGGGCGCCTGGGAGCTGTTAATTACCTCATAGCATTCCCAACCTCCAACCGAAAGCCTACGGTATACCATATTGATTCTCTAAAGCCCTTTTATTCCAGAGAATTAAAAGTTTGTCAGTTTACAGCCCAGGGAGGAGATGATGCTGAGTGGCCTGAAGGTGTCTACTGTGAAGGGAAAAGTGCTGGTGGCGTGGAAGAGGTGAACCTCTCTATGACCCTCGGGCGTATGCAGCGACAGCAGATCCAGGAGCTGTGCACTAGCTACGCACCGATGTTCTCAGCCACCCCAGGACTGACTGAACGGGCATACCACTCCATTGACACAGGTAATGCTCACCCAATTAAAGTCCAACCTTACCGGTTGTCTCCTCAGGCTAAAACTGCTATAGAACGGGAGATCCAGGATATGTTACAGATGGGTGTAATCCGCCCTTCTGGCAGTGCATGGGCATCTCCAGTGGTTCTAGTTCCCAAACCAGATGGGGAGGGATGTTTTTGCGTGGAATACCGTAAGCTAAATGCTGTAACTCGCCCGGACAACTATCCAATGCCATGCACAGATGAACTATTAGAGAAACTGGTACAGGCCCAGTTCATCTCTACCTTGGACTTAACCAAGCGGTACTGGCAGGTAGCACTAGATGAATCCGCCAAGGAAAGGTCAGCCTTCACCACACGTCGGGCTGTATGAATTTAATGTACTTCCTTTCGGGCTGCGGAATGCACCCGCCACCTTCCAAAGACTTGTAGATGGTCTCCTAGCGGGATTAGGAGAATATGCAGTCGCCTACCTTGATGATATGGCCATATTTTCGGATTCCTGGGCAGAACATCTGGAACATCTACAAAAAGTCTTTGAGCGCATAAGGGAGGCAGGACTAACTATTAAGGCTAAGAAGTGTCAAATAGGCCTAAACAGAGTGACTTACCTTGGACACCAGGTGGGTCAAGGAACTATCAACCCCCTGCAGGCCAAAGTGGATGCTATCCAAAAGTGGCCTGTCCCAAAGTCAAAGAAACAGGTTCAATCCTTCTTAGGGTTGGCCGGTTATTACAGACAATTTGTACTGCAATACAGCCAAATTGCCACCCCACTGACAGATCAAACCAAAAAGAAACAGCCAAATGCTGTTCAGTGGACCGAAGCGTGTCAGAAGGCCTTTAACCAGCTTAAAGCGACACTCATGTCTGACCCTCTACTAAGGGCCCCTGACTTTGACAAACCGTTCCTAGTAACCACAGATGCGTTCGAGCGTGGCGTGCGAGCAGTTTTACTGCAGGAAGGACCGTATCAAGAATTCCACCCTGTAGTGTTTCTCAGCAAAAAACTGTCTGAGAGGGAAAGCAACTGGTCAGTCAGTGAAAAAGAATGTTACACCATTGTCTATGCTCTGGAAGAGCTACGCCCATATGTTTGGGGATGGCGTTTCCACCTGCAAACCGACCATGCTGCGCTACAGTGGCTTCATACCGCCACGGGAAATAACAAAAAACTTATTCGGTGGATTTTAGCTCTCCAAGATTTTGATTTTGACATCCAACACATCTCAGGAGCTTCTAACAAAGTGGCTGATGCACTCTCCCATGAAAGTTTCCCAGAATCAACTGGTTAAAATCATCCTTAAGATGTGGAAAATATTGTTAGTCTTTATATACTTGATAGTATATTTAGCGGTGCATGTGTCTTATTAACTCTGTTTTTTCCTAGAGCTCCAGGAAGAAATCCCAGCCAGCGTTTCACCCTATCTATGATTTGGGGGCCCTGTCATAAAAATAAAGGGAATTAAAATCATTAAATTTTATGTCATTAAAATCCCTCCTGGCCAGAGGAAAAACCCTTGCACCTGTAAAGGGTTAAGAAGCTAGGACAACCTCGCTGGCACCTGACCACAGTGACCAATGAGGAGACAAGATACTTTCAAAGCTGGAGTGGGGGAGAAACAAAGGGTCTGGGTCTGTCTGTGTGATGCGTTTGCTGGGGACAGAACAGGAATGGAGTCTTAGAATTTAGTAAGTAATCTAGCTAGATATGCGTTAAATTATGATTTCTTTAAATGGCTGAGAAAATAAGCTGTGCTGAATAGAATGGATATTCCTGTTTTTGTGTCTTTTTGTAACTTAAGGTTTTGCCTATAGGGATTCTCTCTGTTTTGAATCTAATTACCCTGTAAGGTATTTACCATCCTGATTTTACAGAGGTGATTCTTTTTACTGTCTCTTCTATTAAAATTCTTCTTTTAAGAAAACTGAATGCTTTTTCATTGTTCTTAAGATCCAAGGGTTTGGGTCTGTGGTCACCTATGCAAATTGGTGAGGTTTTTTACCAAACCTTCCGTAGGAAGGGGGGTGCAAGGTTTTGGTGAGGATTTTTATCAAGCCTTCCCCAGGCAGGGGGGTGCAAGGTTTTGATGAGGATTTTGGGGGGAAAGACGTTTCCAAACAACTCTTTCCCAGTAACCAGTTAAATGTGTGGTGATGGCAGCAAAAGTCCAAGGGCAAAGGGTAAAATAGTTTGTACCTTGGGGAAGTTTTAACCTAAGCTGGTAAAAGTAAGCTTAGGAGGTTTTCATGCAGGTCCCCACATCTGTACCCTAGAGTTCAGAGTGGGGAAGGAACTTTGACATAGATAATCACACTTCTATGTGAAAGATTTTTTTAATTTGATGTCCTTTTAATATGTAAACTTCCTGTGTTATGAATAATCTTTGTAGTGGTTCCATAGTTAAGATTGAAAGCAGAGTTACACTTGCACACTCTTAACTTTACAAAAAGTATTTTCACATAACATTGTTTAATTATTTTCAAAGTACCCAGGAATTTTTCTGGTAAGTTTGGAGGTAATTGATTAAACCCTGCCAGCTTAAGTTTCTGAGGGTACATCTACAGTGCAAAAGGAAAAAAAAATGTAGTAGCAAGTTACAGAGCCCAGGACTACAGACTTGGGCTTGCCTTACAGCACTAAAAATAGCACTGTGGATGTTTCTGCCTGGGCTGGAGCTCAGTCTCTGAAACTCAGCGATGGGGGTCGGTGTTAGAGCCTGGGCTCCAGTCTGAGTGGAAACATCTCTATAGATCTGGGCTCTAAGACTTGCTGCCACTGGGAGTTTTTTGCAGTGTAGATGTACCCTGAGAGAATGATCAACCTGAGAGCTGGGACAGAGGAAAATGAACTTTTCAAAAATGTTAGTTGTCATTTAACCAAACTGTATATATTAACTCTTTTTAATCTTTCTAATAGAGCACTGCTGTCAATATTTTCCCATCAATAGGGATAAATCTTTTAGTTCACTGGAATGAGAAGTCAGTTTCTTTTGATACTTCGAATATTTTCAGGAGAAATGTCTGGAATTCTCTTCACTGTCATTCTGAGCTTCTGTATCAGAATGGTTAACATGCTAAAAGAAAAATTCCCTTGCCTCTTTTGAAAAGTAGTCATTACAGAATTCAGTTTCAGCCAGTGCATTTGTTTTTATATGTAATCTGACTGGTTTTAAATTATTCTAGATTTCAATATTTATTTGAAGTAAACAATAGGAAGTTTTAATGACTGATCACAATAATTGTTTCTGGGCAATCATGAGCCAGAATTTACTTTATGTAACAATATACGTACCTTGCAGGAGGAAATCATAGATGTCTAAGGTGGGAAATAGACCTCAAGACCTTATCTATTCCTTCTCACTCCCTGCACTGAGCGGTACCAAGTATATCTAGGCCATCCCTGACAGGTATTTGTTTAACCTGTTCTTAAAAACCTACAATGATGGGGATTCCACAGCCTCCCTTGGTAAACTATTTCAGTGCTTATTATCCATGTCTTTCTTAAAGTGTGGTCCCAAAAACTGGACTAATGCCAGTTACAGCAGAACAGTTACCTCCCATGTCTTACGTATGATGGTCCTATTGTTACGTTTCAGAATTATGTGTCTTTTTCTCAGTTGCAGCACAGTGTTGACTTATTTTCAATTTGCGATCTACAACGATCCTTTTCAGCACTACTACTGCTTTTTTCCTATTTTGTATTTGTGCATTTGATTTTTTTCCTTCCTAAGTATAGTACCTTATTGTCTTTATTGAATTTTATCTTAGTAATGTCAGATCAATTAACCAATTTGTCAAGATCATTTTGAATTCTAATCCTGTCCTCCAAAGTGTTTGCAACTCCTCCAACCTAGGCGTTATCCGCAAATTTTATAAGTGTTCTCTCCATTCCATTATTGAAGTCAGTGATAATAATATTTAATAATACCAGACACAGGACAGATCCCTGCAGATCTCCATCATATACATTCTTCCAGTTTGACAGCAAACATTGCAAAATGAAGACTAAGAGGAAATGGGGTATAGGTGAGGCATAACCAATGTCTGAAAAACACTGACAGCCACAAATGAAAGAGGCTGTGAAAAAGCAATGGTGGTATAAATTATTAAATGTTTTCATTACAGAATAGCGGCATGGATCGAATTTTCTCCGGTATTCAACCAACTGGGAAGCTCCACCTTGGCAACTACTTTGGAGCCATCCAGAACTGGGTGAGGCTTCAGGAAGAGTACAACTCCGTGTTATACAGCATTGTAGATCTGCACGCTCTTACAATATCACGGGAGCCAGCAGTCTTGCGTCAAAGCATCTTGGATACTACTGCCACTCTCCTCGCCTGTGGTATCAATGCAGAGAAGTGCCTCCTTTTTCAGCAGTCACAGGTCAGTGTCCCAGTTATTTAAAACTTGATTCTCAGACATGGCCATCTGGTGTTCCCCATGCACTTTGCTGAGTACACATAGCACTGTGCAAGTCTTTTATTCTTTTGTACTGACTGTTCTAGAAATTCTTAGTAGTGTTAGTGAAAGCAGGAGCTTGGAATCTAACTCTCTGCAAAAGTCAAAGACTTGTTCACAAAGTCCATCCTGGGATACATATATTTCCCAAACAGCCTAGGACTTTGTGGATCTTAAGTCAAACCTATTAGAAAACAGTGAGTCTTATTAGAAACAAGTCTCCTGTAAAACTAACAAAAGCTTAGCTGCATAAATTCAGTTTGTGTAATTTACATAAACAAAATTCACTCTGATCTTTTGGTGTCAGTATTTGTCAGCCAAATACTTTTTTTGCCAAATTTGCCAGTTTCTCAGCTTCTTTTGCAGACAATCAACATGGCAAGTCTCATACAGGTCCAACCCTAGATATCTGTCTCTCCTGTCTTCTCTGAGATCAGGTGTTTCCCTTTCTCCCATATGTGTGTCCATTTTTTTCACCTTTCCCACCTTCTAGAGCTCCCCCTTTTCGGAGACTTTCATTGCCCACTTGACCTGATGAGTTGTAAAGGAAATATTTGTTCCCGCTCCAAAGTTCTATCTGGCCCACCTCCTGGGGGACTATTTAACTATCCTTGTTAAATTATTTCTATTTATTCTGTTGTGTGCTCGGAAGCTTCAGAATACAGCTTTGTTCATCTGTCTGGTCCTGTTAATTTTTTATGATTGCATCTATCCTGGGAAAATTTGCATCCATAATTCACCCTGGATACAGCTCCACCCTTGCTAGCAAGAGTGGAAGCTTGTAGTATAGAAGGGCAGAGTCCACTCTTGCAACCACCAGTGGAGCTACAGAGGTGCTGAATAGAGGGTCTGAATTTTATCAGTTGTAGACAAGTCCTAGTTTTCATTATCTTTCTCCTTTAACTTGGTTCTTATCCATGGTTTGTCTGGAGTTTCCTGTGCATCTGTCAAACAGAAGTGCTGCAGAAGACAAACCTTAGAGGACTTCTTAATTTCCTGCCCTTTTGAGTGAGATTCTTAAGTAGGATAGATTTCATATAGCCTTCCTTCGCTAGTACTACTATGACTACTAAAGCCTGCTCTACAATCGAAAATTCCACTGGCTTAACTAAACCGATTTTAAATCCGTCTAGTTAACCCAGTGAAGACTTTTATTGTAGATGCACTTAAACCAGTTCAACTTTTGACTAAACCTGTTTATTTCTATTTGAGAAATTATCTCATGGTTTAAACTTACTGAACCCTTGCTTAAGTGCAGTGGGGCTGGCACCAAGTTCACTAGATTGATTTAAATTGGTGATGAAACTTTTCTAATATAGATATGGATAAACTGTGATCCTTTTGATCCTAAACATGCTAGCCCACCTGTTTATAATATCTGGCGTCCCTCATAAAGGTATGTATGCAGATAACCACCTCCCTAGAGAGACTATTGTCTATCTATTAAATGTCTATTGTGTGTTAGTCATTCTCTTGTTCAGAGATTCTCAACCTTTTTCATTCTGAGCGCCCCCCCCGCCACCTCCCCGCCTCCCCAACAAGCTATAAAAACTCCATGGCCTACCTGTGCCACAATAACTTGTTTTCTGCATGTAAAAGCCAGGGCCAGTGTTAGGGGGTAGCAAGCAGGGCAATTGCCTGGAGCCCTATGCCACAGGGGTTCCTGCGAAGCTACATTGCTCAGGCTTCAGCTTCAGCCCTGGGTGGCAGGGCTCATGGCCTCAGGCTTCAGACCCATGCAGTGGGGCTGGCCCTGCTTGGCAGACCCCCTGAAACCTGCTTGCAGCCCTCCAGGACTGTGGTTGAGAACCACTGCTCTAGTTATTCTCTTTTGGTAAACCAGTTCAGAGGTTCCTTTTTTTCCTTTCTGGTGTGATTATTTTTTATTAGTTAACTTTTCAACCTGCATTTACAGCATACCATCCTCTGGAAATTTGTCTACACACATTTTTTAACTTCCGTTAATTGACTGTTAACTAGCTCAAGTTAGCTAACACATTTGTACATGCTAGTCTGGACAAGTCCACAGGCAGTTTTGTGGAATGTCATTAGCATGTACGTACATGTTTGCCAATGAACTCGCGTTTAAAATTTCCTCCAGTGTAGACCTATCCTGGGTGAATGACTGTTATCAAAAATTAGTTCGGGATGCTAAATAGCTTCAGATGTTTTCTGTCCCTGACCATGGGTGTTGATCAAGAGATATGTCATTGTCTTTTTTTGAGGCAGGTTTTATGTTTTGCCCATGATTCCTTTTTACCAGTATTTCTCCTTTATAGGAAATTTGAATTATTGACAGGCCAGAAACCAGTCTGTCACGAGCCTTCATTTCGCCCAAGTGATTGTATGCATCATAGCTGAACTCTTTTGGGAAGCCAGTGTAGCCGCTGATGAAATCGAATTCATAGTTCTGTGTTAAACCCCAGTGTCCCTAGTGAGTGATTCCAACTCCTGTGTTGCTGCGGTTTTATAACTTATAATGCAAACAAGATTTCTTAATTGTAACTGTGTTCGTAGTCACTGTATTCGTTCTTCGTGTACTCCTAGGGTGTCCCAACTTAGGAGAATTGCTAAGGGTAATTTTCACCCTGTTGATTTTAAAAGTGTAGCAACACAAGAACCAGACTCGCTCACTGGGGACACAGTGGTTTAACACAGAACTATGAATTCAACTATCAATTCAATTTATTGACAAGTATTTTTGAGTGATGAATGTGTGTTAGGTATATAAGCAAGGTAAGGCTGTAATGCAAGGCCTACCGGCTAAGACCTGTAAGATTTCAACTTAGCCATAGGAGGCCTTCAGCCAAAGGAGGCTTGAGATAAGTAGGTGACCCAGGAATAACCCTATGCCAGTAAAGCTACACCAGTTTACATTCCTTTTTCTCAATTTTTAGGTGAAAACTTGAAGCCGGTTCAGTGTTCTCTTGATCTCAAATGTAAAGCAACTAGGATTATGTTTGCAAAAAGTTCCCCTTCACATTTTTATTGTATGAATTTTTGACTTGAATCTCTGCGATTTGGAAGCAGGTGTAAAAATGTTACCTACAGAGCTATAAATGTGAAATTTAAACCAATACATATTTTTATCGTATTTCTCCTTTATAATAAAGATGACTTCATAATGTTATAAGGGTTGTTTGTATTATTTGCATTAAAAATGAATATTGTGTCCTGTCTTCTAACTTTTTATTAGAAGACTTGGGCGGCAACTTGAGGATTGGGTTGATGACATCACAGAAGTCTGAAAGCTGAGCTAATGTGGTTCAGTCTGCCTTGAATTAAGCCTTAGAATGCAATGGAAACATTCTCTTGACTTCAGCTGAGTGTCTGAATAAGGCTCCTAGTCACTAGCTGATGGTGGAAGGCTTTATGCATCTTGCACAACATAAGCAATGCAGAAGTTGATTCTTTCAAAGTCCCTTGAGAAGGTAATTTCCGAGTGCAGTCTGTGAGACACTGAATATTCTGAGCTCCCTTTGCCATCCTTAGGGGTTTAGGATGCTCAGTACCTTGCAGGATCAGACCCTTAGTATTTAGTGTTGTCTTAGTAACTATAGAGATTATACACTACAAACTATCCATTATATTTCATTTATCATTAAGCCAAATTATAAATGATCATAGAATCATAGAATATCAGGATTGGAAGGGACCTCAGGAGATCATCTAGTCCAACCCCCTGCTTAACGCAGGATCAATCCCCAGTTAAATCATCCAACAGATTTTTGCCCCATACCCCTAAATGGCCCCCTCAAGGAGTGAACTCACAATCCTGGGTTTAGCAGGCCAATGTCCAACACCCCCCCCCCCCCCGCGCTCATCCATTTTGGGGTATCAAATTCAAGAAAATTCTAATTGTTATTGCAGAGCCATGGTACAGAGTCAGCATCTTAATAGGAACCTCTGGATTTCAAGAACATTTGACCTTAACAAGGAAGCATTCTCAAACATAAAGTTACTGCCAGCGGTGACTCTTCACATTATGCAGTGGGTAGACTGGCCTAAATTAAATTGATTCTGGTACCTTTGACCTGTGTTATTAATATGCTTCAATTATCCATTGATGGAAAAAACGTTCAAAGTTACCACTGTTTTCTAGGGCTTGTCTGTGTTATTGATCTCAGTAATTTCTAACTGAAGTAGAGGGACAGAACAGCTGAAGCACAAACAATTCGCTGTATCTGGATGTGCTGATTCACATTCTGAATCATTACAGTTTTGCCCATGGCCACGCTTCCGATGTTCAAAACATTTTCAATTGCAGTGCTCCTTGAAAAGTACCTAGTCCATAGTTGCCAGCACAGCTCTCAGAAGCAGTGTATTCTGGGAGATTTTAAAATGCCATCGGAACACTGATGGACAGTAAGAGAGAGAGTATTTGAGTTGTTTGTGCTATCCAGATTGGCACTTAAATGTTTAAACTGAAACAATATTTAGACTTGCTGAAAACAAATGGCATTTGGCAGTCATGTAAACCTAGTGTCATACCGTTGTGTATGTTTCGAGATGTAATACAAAAAAGTGTGTCACAAAAAAGACAAGGAGAATTCATAGTACTGACAAGATCATCATTACACCCTGTTCTGTACCTCTGCAGATTCCAGTGTTCTCAATCTGATAACTTTCATTACTAAATTCACTCAGCAAGGAAGAAATAAAATTCAAGAATGGATAAAATTAATAAATATGTCAGTGCAGTAGCACTGAACGGATTCATTTATAAAGAAATTAAGGCCAATATGTTGCTTAATTTGAGGAAATTAAAGGCTACAAATTTAGGCTTCATTTGTGCACATAAACACACACATGCAGTCCATTTGCACATGAAAATCCAGGGTAGGTTTGGTGAAAACAGGTTTTGTGCATGGAGATTCTGTCATTTGCATGTGCAAGTGATAGTGTGTCAGTTACATGGGTACAAATGGAGGATGGGTTGAGACACTTAAATATTAGGCTTTATGCATGTGCTCAAATAAATTTGTTAGTCTCTAAGGTGCCACAACTACTCCTTTTCTTTTTGCTAATACCAATATAGGTATTGCTATATGAAAATAAAATTTATGTAGGTTGACTAAGTAGTGACTTAAAAGGAGACATAATGATAGTCTACAAGTATTTGAAATTTATAATTATCTAGGATCCCAAATAATTATTTAGGGTGGTGCAAGGGGGTTCGGTATAACTAGCTGTGATAGACTGAAATTAAGCAAAGGAAATTTTTAAGATGACTATCTAGAAAAACTTCTTAGTGTAAAATCTGTTAGACACTAGAATGGAGACTGAAGGAAAGAAGTAAAGTCCCACCATTATTTACAAACCAAGTACTATTAATTACAGCCTGGCCAGGTTAAAGGATTTAATAGGAAAACAACAGGTCTCAGAGGAGTAATAAAAATTCCTGTAAAACAAAAGTGCTTGTTTCAGAATTTACACAAGTTAATAAGTCTTGACATGGAGTCTAGATGTAAATTAATGGCTGGATGACGTCTCTCAATTACAATTAATCATTTTCTAAGATACGGGATAGCATGGTGTTGTCCTTGGTATGTGCTTTTAGTGTCAGTATGTGATGTGCTGTTTACCCTAAAACCAAATCATCTCAAAATATACTTTCAGTAACATTCTTCTCCTCTTATGCTAAAAGATATGTAATGGAGTAATGATGCATACCACATACGATGGAAGTGCCATAAGAAAGATTAAATTAAATATAATTGTGGAAAATGGATTTTTTGTCATTGATAACTTTGTTAGGGCTTCCAGTGAGAGATATATGTGAAATGAAAGACAACTGTCCCCTCTTTCTTCATTAGAATAAAAGTGGAAGAAGACTATCACCAGGAATTGGGAGGTAAGAGGCTGTCCGTCACTTTGCTCTTTGTAGGACTAGTTTCTCCCTTGGTTTGTAAGGATGGAGCCTGCTTTCACTGTGCCTTGTTGTGATGGGCATTCTTGGTGACTAGAGCTATAGATGCTTCCACCTTGGGGCATTCCTACTTTCACTGTGATTTTTGAATATCCAGACCATTAATGGGACAAAAATTTCTGCCCTCCTCATAAAGGTGAGAAGCTGTCTAAAGGGAAAAGCAATTCTAACTCCTAGAAATACTCTCTCTCATAACAACCGAATCAGCTGTAAAATCTTGCCCTGATTCTTCTCCAGAAGGAGCTTTTCCATGTCTTCCTTTTCCTCTATGTCTCCTCTTCTAGAGAATGGACTCCATCTTGGGCAACCCGGTACAGACAGGAACATTCAGGTCAACATTTTTTCCTAGTATAAGTCCTTGGCCATTGACATATACTTTTTGAAGAATATCAGCCCTGTCTCTGCTCTTTTTTCCTCACTTCCTTTCTCCATTATAACTTCTTTGCAGAGAGCTAGATCAGTTCCTCAATTTACTAGGGTAGAAGCGACGTTTGTCGTATAGAATTCTGCTCCCATCCTTGTCCCTCTCCATTTTAGTTTCTTCTCTGATGGAGGATAGACCCTAGACCTGCAAATGTCTCAATCACTAATAAGCAGGTCATTTTTTTCATTCACCAGACAACTTCTGCGCCCTTGCTTCCTGGTCTGGGAAACTGTTGGGAAAGGTTCCACTCAAACTTTGACACCTGATGCCCAGGCTGTTCAGAGAGTATGATTCTGCCGAGAAAACTGCACTTCTTTGCAGGTAGATTTCATGTGTTCAGTTCCTAAGGTCATCTTCACATACTATTAGATTCCTCCCCAGTACGCATCTAATCTCATGTTCATGGTGTGTTTAACTCACTGCTGATAGGATGACCTATCCCTTTAATCTCATCTCAGCCCTAAATCTGCATGGGAGTGGCTGCCAAATTTTGATAAGAAGGTTTTCACATTTATCCCTATCTAAGCATGTGACTGTTCTGGGACAGTTTTGCCCTTTCTTGATAAGCCGGGACAGAATCCATCACTGCCTCTTGAAATGTGGATTCCTTACCAGTTGTGACAGGCTATGCCTGGACTTTTCACAGGCCCTTATTCTCTTTGGTCTAATCTGAAAGACTGTGCAGGTGAGAGTCTTCCTCTGGATGGCTTTGAATCCCACCAAGAAAAGCATTCAGACTGTCTGGGTGAGCTCAGGGAAGACATCAGCCGCTGCAGGTTGCTGCCACTGCAGTCTCCTTCCTGCAGCTTCGTGCTGCCCTGTCTAACCCTCTCCATCACTTTTTTTGCTCTTCAGCCAACGATTTTACCACAATCTTTAGAGTCCGGTATTCTACCAAAAACGCTAAGCTGGCTTCATATGTCTTTAGGGAACAAGAAAAGTTAGTGCCAATGAAGATTAATCCCCCCTTTACAGATCAAATCTGTAGTGCAGGTTTCCAAACTGTGATCCACAGAGCACTTGCTCAGGAAGGTGACTGATTGTGTGGTGCTGCCTGGTCCTTATTTCCAGCTGCTAAACTGCATTAAAGAAGCTAAAAATATATTAAATACTTCCACATATCAACACTTGCTCCAAGGTTTTTTTGTAGCTGTACAGACCACCTCTCCCCATATTCACAATCTCTGTATCAAAATGTTGTCCACACTATGAAAAAGTTTGAGAGCTCCTGTTCTATAGGATGTGAGATCAACTGCTCACGCTAAAGCTCTCCTTAGTGCCACACAGAGTTGGTTAAATACTTATGAATTCACAATTTGTATGAAATTTTTCATCAAAATTTTGCATTTTGGTTAAACAATTTTTTGAGAATTTTAATGAAAATTTCTACCTATTTTTCAACCAGTCTAGTGTAATCATGAGCATGACATTTGTTCAGACTTATTTTATTGACTTATAAAGTAGAGGTTGTTGTTCAGCTCTGAAATTTGAGGCCCAGATAATCAGAAAAACAAAACTGTTCCCAATTATTTGGATGAGAACAAGCAACTCAGAGCAGGCTATGTCTGCATTTCATCTCCAGTTACACAAGGATAATGATCGCCCCTCAAGTGAATCATGAGTATCAATTGCCTTGAACTCATGGCCATTGTCCTAGTTTGCATTAAAATGCAGAATTCCCAATTAACCTGTTATATTCCAGTGAGATGACACAATTAACCTGTCACATTCTACTCAGATGACACAACATCATGGGCTATGTAAATAATGAAGTGGGGAACAAAATTACAAATGTTCTGTCGAATCTAGCTGATGGACCATTTTACACCAAGAAACAATCACAAGGTTGGACAGGGTGGTCCAGGGAAAGCTATGTTTCAGCTTTGTCAAAACATGGTAATCTGGAAAATCAAGGAGGAAGCCAATATACTTCTCATTGCACCTCACAAGTCATGGAGTCCCTGTTTTTTCAAACTTTACTGTCCTAAGATCAGAATTAATGGGAATTTAATAAGATCAGACTCATTTATCTAGCATCTGATCTTTCTCCGTGAGCCAGGAAGACGTGTCTAGCATCTTGAAATCTTAAAGGGGGAAGACGGACCTAGCAAGGGTACTCCAAAATGGCCATTTGAAACGGCTATGACACCCAGACAGGACTCAACCAATATATTACTTTCCAGGCTACTAAAATTACTACTAAAATTAATACATTGGGGTTCAAATGAGCAGATTATATCAATATAATATAATAATCACTTATTATAATGTATTCAAAATTGATTATTAGGGATAAACCTAATTACTTGTAGGGCTTTGTCTCAGTAATTGCCAATATAATTGGATGAGACAGACCAGTGCATATCTTTCTATTCCCCCTGTAAGAAAATTGTCAAAGGCAGCATCTCTGCAGTCCATAACTTGTTCAAAGTCTGGAGCCTTAACTCTGCTCTTGGAGCCCTAACCCTTTCATCATTTTGACACCTGAGCTCAATTTCCTTATTTTCTTTTTCCATTAAAGCAGCCTTTTTGCACAGTGATCACTTGTTAGAAGAATTTCAAAACTCGTGACTCTAGACATAGTCCCATTGTTGCACTTACAGTAAAAACAACATGATTTTATGGACTAATCCTGCCTTTGTTCCCAAGCCAAATATTGTTCGGAGATCTTAGGATATCTTACTGAAAGATCAGTCTACCCAGCTGTCGAAGTGGATGCATGATGTCTAAAGAGCAATCAACGCTTTTATTGAAAGGTTGGATTCAGCAGGTACTGACTGGTGTCATAGCACCACTTCTCTGAGAGCTCGATCGGTATCTGCAGTTTCTAAAGAGAATTAAGTTTCTAGCCCTTCTGGTTGTGGTAGACCTTTGAATGTAACTGGACGCACTCTTGCAATCCACAGGTAAATTAAAGTAGAACTCAGAAGGTGGAAATTTACCTATTCCTCTCAGTGGGGTCTCAATTCTGAAGCCAAAAGATGACAGTTTAAATGATAACACAAACTACTTCACTGCTGATCATTTTCAGAAACATAATTTGTAACTTCTAAATCTATTAAAATATACTCAACTGGCATGGGCCAAGAAAGACTATATTTAATAAGAAGAAATATGTGAATAGTTATTTTAATTCAGATAATTGTCCCTCCCTAGGCTATTCACAGCAGTTTATACCACAAAGTGGAACTGAAAGTTGTGGTTAAACGGGAGAGGGATTTTTTTCTCTTATTATCCATGTCTGTCAGTCCAGCTCCCCCATAAATTATCTGGGCACATTGGAAGGGCATTTGAATTAATATTGCAGTTTGGAGTAATTTCATAGTTCTTCGAGGAATGCCCTTGTGGGGCTCCATTTCAGGTGATGGTATGTCCCTGCGAGGAGGACCGCGCAGGCGCAACCAGATGGGCACTGCTGCTGAAAGGCACAGGACACGCCATCACCTGAAGTGAAGCACCCACAGGGACACCCATCTCAAAGAACCTCAGTTACTGCGTAGGGTGAGTAATCTTCTCTTCTCCTTTAAATATTCTATGGCATTTTTGTAAAAGAGGAGAGAGAGAAAAACACTATCTGCACCTGATTATTCTGATCTTTCACTTGTTTAAATGCTACAAGCCTCTCCTAAACATTAGGTGAACATAAATTATAAAATTAGGCAAATATTTTTCTCTTTCCTCTGCTAAGTAATAACAAGTAATCCCTGTGGCAATCCACAAGCCATCTTCCCCAACTCAATACTTCGCTCTTTATTTTTGGTCCTTCAGCTAGTCTACTGTCCATCCAACAATGATCGTATTCAAGCCAACTTGTATTAATTTCATGAGCAAGAATTTGAGATACCATATCAAGTTTCCTAAAATCCAGATAGTACTACTATTGGTTCCCTCTCATCCAGTAACTTTTGTGAATTTATCAAAAGAAGCGATCTGACTTGCTACTTATTGTTCATGGTTCTGTTTTTCTTTGTACACTAGTGATTTTTCTCTATTTGTTTATTATATGGAGGTGCATTATCAGCAACCTTGTCAATGTTGCCTCAGGCTTTAGGCTTTGACAGAACCGTACCCCTCTTTGTAGTTCAGCCTAAAAATGGAAAACGCTCTTAGAGGTCTCTTAAATTTTTTGAGAGTATTGGGAGCACTAGCAGGTGCTCCTGAAATATGTATAAACCCTCAAATCTTTCCCTTTTTTGAAACTTAGGACAGTCTCACCTTTATTTGTGTGTCTTCAGTTACACAATCCCAACCCCTAAATATTCCAGACTGCCCACACAGACACATTTTATTTTGTAATCTTTGATGTTAAGTGACCATCTATCAGAGTCAAGCTTCTCTGGGTGGCGAGATAGATTGGAATGCCCAAGGGGACTCTGTCACCATGCTACAGCTGTGTAGTGCCTGAGGAGTTTACACTTGTTACTTGGTTGGTGAAATCTATGTATAGAATGCACAACAAGTTTGGGGTTTGTGCTTGCTTCTTAACAATCTGTCCTGAGATTAGTATTCTCGCTCATGAGCTACTCCAGACAGTGTGACATTGGTGTAATCTTGGCCCAAATCATATGCCACTGGTCAGTTGTGTTTATAGATCATAACTGTTATCATAACCAGTGCTGTTAAAAGTTTAAGCTTGATATTGAGAGTTTTAAGGATTAAAGAATAGACACAGTAAGTGGGCCACCGTTATATGATGGTCTTGTCACAAAAGACCTTGAACAGTCATGCACGGAGAGGGGAATATCTTTTAAAAGGAAAGCCCCAAATCTGGAACTAAGAGCTTTGCTCATAAGTTTTGACCAGGCATCCAAGGACCCTGCTGCTCCAGATACTGTTGGGGAACTGGCCTGATTGTAATACTTGGTAGCCTAGAAAGAATGTAAGCACAAGAGAATGATGGTAGAGCTGCGGATCAGGGAGACTGAGGCAATCCAAGCATCAGTCAAAGCCAGTAAAAAGGTTGAGGAGAGAGCCCACCAAAGATGCATAGCGAACAAACAGGTCAAGGAGAAAGCCCACTGAACAGCTAGAAGCTGAGGAGAGGGCACACCAGAAACAGATGGAAGTTCACACATTGCAGGTCAAAGTACTGGAGCAGCAAAAGGAGTTTCCTCAGCCAGTGATTACACCCTCTCCCTCCTCCTCAGTAGCAAAGAGACTAATTGCATAGAAGAGTTCCTGTGACACTCCACCAGAAAAGTAGATCGCATCCTGGAATGGGCCACCCAAATACCCCAAGAGAATCTGCTTCAATACAGAAATAAAACAGTCTCTGACCACACACCACTAGTTATCACCCTGCCATCCACACTGGAATCCATATGGGGTATCATCAAATAAATTCATGGAGGATAGCCATCAATGGCTATTAGCCAGGATAGGCAGCGATGGTGCTCCTAGCCTCTGTTTGCCTGAAGCTGGGAGTGAGTGACAGGGGATGGATCACTTGATGATTACCTGTTCTGTTCATTCCCCCTGAAGTACCTGGCATTGGCCACTGTTGGAAGACAGGATACTAGGCTAGATGGACATTTGGTCTGACCCAGTATGGTCGTTCTTATGTTAATTACAACTCATACTCATTGGGGACCCCATTCTGAAAGACATCTTCCCTGAACCTGCACTTCTGGCCTTCAGACAACCCCTGACCTCTCCAGACTTCTCATAAGAAGACATCTCCCCACAGACCAGGACACATCAACTCAAAGCGGCACCAGACCCTGCCAGAACAACAGATGCAAAACCTGCAGATATATCTCCACAACTGCAATGATCAACACACCTTTTCAAGAACTATGGATCCAACATTTGCCTATCACTACATTTGGTATACCTCATTCACTGCACTAAGTGCCCCAAAAACAGCTGTGTGCGTGAAACCGGACAATCGCTATGCTCTTGAATGAACTCGCAGGAAAATTATGAGAGAAAAACAACATATCACCTGTGGGAGAACACTTTTCACAAAGTGATCATTCTATATGTCAACAATCAGTCCTCATCTGCAAAGGAAATCTGCACAACACTTTTAAAAGACAAGCCTGGGAACTTAAATTCATAACTGCTAGACACTAAAAATCATGCACTTAATTAAAACACTGGATTTATGGCTTATTACAACAATCTGTAACCCACTGTCCCCACTTTTTGTCCTATGACTACAGGGGTGTTAGCACATATTCTAAGGCAGGGGTCGGCAACCTTTCAGAAGTGGTGTGCCGAGTCTTCATTTATTCACTCTATTTTAAGGTTTCGCATGCCAGTAATACATTTTAAAGTTTTTAGAAGGTCTCTTTCTATAAGTCTATAATATATAACTGAACTATTGTTGAATGTAAAGTAAATAAGGTTTTTTAAATGTTTAAGAAGCTTCATTTAAAATTAAATTAAAATGCAGAACCCCCTGGATCAGTGGCCAGGACCCAGGCAGTGTGAGTGCTACTGAAAATCAGCTAGCGTGTCACAGGTTGCCTAACCCTGTTCTAAGGGACCATTGTTAACTACTTACGCTGAACTATCTGTTCGATCTTGTATTTAGCTGTGACCCTCTGAGTACCTTTCCCACACCTGAAGAACAGCTCTGTGTAGCTCAAAAGCTTGTCTCTCTCACCCACAGAAGTTGTGCAAATAAAAGATATTACCTGACCTACTTTGTCACTCTAGAAGAGTTCCTGTTGACCTCTGAGAGACTGTGTGGAATCCACAAGATCCCAAAGGATAAGTGGATGCCTGTCCTGTTCACCAGATTAACTGGGATAGTGAGACATGTTTTTAATTATATGGAGGAGGCGGATGCTATGGTGTGTAAGAAATTTAAAGAAAATGTATGGAAAAAATTAAAGATCACCCCTGAGACGTATCGACTGAAGTATAGAAATCTTAAAACTGTTTGACAGTATTACTCATGTTGAATATATACACAAAATGTCTAATTTTATGAGAAAATGGATAATGGGGGTAAGGGCTGAAGGTAATTATGAAAAACTGTTTGATCTGAGTGTTATGGGTAGTTACAGAAGAGGTAAAGGTAGCCATCTGTGACAAAAAAAACCTTCCATAGACTATAGAAATTTCTGATGAATATATTGAATCAAGGGTCCATGGAGGATGCAAATTCCAGGGGAAGGGAAATTCCCTGTCACCCCAGTTAAGAGGGAGGAGGGAATTGGAAGTAAACATAAACCCAGTGTTGATAAGAAACCCCAGTGGAGCCAGCTTTTAAAACCCTCTACCCTAAGGGAAGGCAGGTAATCTGCCATCACTGCGGGGCTCCTGGCCATATAAAATCAACTTGCCCAAAACGCAAGGTAATCCTATGGTCCACAACCTCCATTGTGATGCCTCTACAATGCTACCAGAGACAGCAGTAGAGAAGGTGCAGGACCCAGTGAACTATGTAAGGACTGAGTCTTGGGAAGGCAGTGAAGATTTATTAAGGATGCTGAGGTAAATAGCGTAGATCATAAGGGCTTGAGGGACACAGCATCCCAAGTCACTTTGGTCAAGGAAAGTTTGGTAAGGGAGAAAGACAGACACTCTGGTAAGAGTTTAAATATATTAGTTTTGGCTGAATGCTCTGTAGCTGTGCCTCTGGCTAAGATCCACCTTGAGTGGGAGGATTTTAAGGGTGATGATATTGTGGGCATTAGAAATCTGCTCCCTGCTGATATTTTAATAGATAATAACATTTTAGCCATGTCTAAGCAAGTTGATATTATAACTCGCAGCCAGAAAGAGTATAGCTCTAGCACTCCTGCTTTGTCTGTGGACAGCAGGAGGGGCTGCAATAGGAGGGAAATGCCCTCAGTCCTTTGTCAGCTGAGAGCAGCAGTTTTTGTCTTCAGAGGAGGAATTTGAAAATTCCACTGCTTTTCCAGAGTCTGCTGTGAATGTAAGTGAGACTACAAAGGACTTTACTGAGGCTTAACAGGCTGATCCTTCCCTGGACCAGGAGAGGGTTGCGGCTCAGAATAATATTCCAGGTGGAGAAGGAAAGGGTAGATTTTTATCTTTAAGGAGTTGTGTTGTGCCAAGAGGATTCCATAGGAAAAAAGAGGTATGCTGTTGAGGTTTGCAAGCAGGTGCTTGTACCTGATAAATACAGGACAGAATTTCTGCAGTTAAGCCATGATTTTTTTAAGCTGGACATTAAGGAGTAAAAGGAACCGGTGACAGGCTTAAACAGAATTTCTATTGGCCTCATGTGTGAGACAATAAAAAATTACTGTAAGAGCTGTGACTTGTGTTAGAAGCATGAGAAATTAAAAGGACTTTGCAAGGCACCTTTGCAGCCATTGTCCATCATTAACGTGGTGTTTGCCAGAGTGTCTCTGGATATTGTGTGGCCTGTGTCCAAAGCGTCCAGGATTGGAAAGAAATACATTCTTGTTGTGGTGGATTCTGCCACCAGGTACCCTGAAGCCACAGCTCTATCTAATATAGAAGCTGAGACCATGGTCACTGTCCTATTCAGCATTTTAACAGAGTAAGTTTTCCCAGAGATACTTTGTCAGACCACAGTGCAAACTTTAATTGTGTGCAGTGAGACTTATGAAGGCTGCTCTCATCCAGAAACTAATGGTCTGATGGAAAGAGTTAATGGGACTTTGAAAGCTATGCTGAAGATGTGTTATCAGGCAAGCAAAACACTGGGATGTGTTACTCTCGTATGTGTTATTTGCACACGGAAGTGTACCGCAGGAATTACTGGCTTTGCCCCCTTTGATCTCCTTTATGGAAGACATGTGAGGGGATGATTTGAGGCTCTTGGGAGGGTAGTACAAAGGAGACAAGACAGCCTATAGGGGAGTATGTCATTCATTTTAAAGAGAATTTAAAGGCTATGATGGATTTAATACAGCAAAACCTTGAAAGAAATCAGGTGACTCAAAAAGCTTGATATGGCAGGCATGCTGAAGAGAGATCTTTTGACATAGGTGATTTGATATTGGTGTTGATTCCAGGGAGGAGGAACAAAATGCAGGATTGTGGGGAAGGACCTTTTGAGTTGGTAAGTGACCTCATTCACTCTATAATGTAAGGAACCCCTGTGGCAGGGGAGCTGTGCAAACAGTACATGTTGCTAGAATGAAGGCTTACCATAAAAGGGAGAAGGGAGTGAATATGATTAGTTGTGCTGATCAGGGAATGTTAAGTGCCCCTTTAATCGATTTGGGAGAGTAAGAAAGAAATCCCTCTGGAGAGCCTTGATATATGGGAGGGTTTGAAACCCACCCAAAAGCAGGAGACATTGGCCTTTCTACAACACCACAGGTGGCAGGTATTTTCCAACTGGCCAGGTTTAACTGACAAAATCATACATTCCGCTGAAACTACAAGGGTAGTGATCAGAGGAGTGCAGCAGTCAGCTGGTAGAAGAGAGCTAGAGTCTAGGAGAGAAGTTGTCGCACAGGAGAAGCTCTAGGAACAGTCAAGCTTTGGGATAAGGTTTGGGTCTCAATTTGTTAGTTTATTAATAAAGTCAAATATCAAAAAGAGGGTGGAATTGACCCTATATAGTATTGTGACTTTATTAGAGCAGCATGGGAATTGCAAATGATCACAGAATCCTAAGGTGTAGAGAGAAGAGTAGACAACTGAAAAACCATTTGTCGGTATGGAGGGACAAACTGGGCAGCAAACCAGCACAAGTTTCCTTTGGATGAAAGAAGGGAAACATATGCTGGAGTTCCAGGGATGTGCTTGGATCATCCACATGTAACCATGTTTGCTGTAAATGTCACTGAAGTTTTTAAAAGTCTGAAAACAGATTAAACATAGGCCAAATGTGATCCCCGCAGGAAAAAGGTCCAATAGTTTGCACTGGAAATAACTTTTATCTGTGATCAGCAGGAAGTACTCTCGTGTTGCTGTGCTGATTTGATGCAATCAAGATTGAAGGTGCGGGGACATGAAACCTCTACATCACTGTTAAGAGTAGGGAGGCGACAGTCTCAACCTGATGAGAGGTGTTAAGAAGTTTTTTGGCTTGTGAAAGATTTGGAAAGATGTGGGAGAAGAGAAACAGGAAGACTTGAACTTGACCACACAAACATACAGAACAGACCAACAGCACAAACTTGATGTATTTAGCAAAGGCGTGATCTCGGTGGCCAAATAGAGGGATTCATCATGTGGATGTGAAAACTACTAAATGAGAGAGAGCTAGTTTCCTAAGGGAAACAATAAATAGGGGATTTGTAAGTCTTCAAAATATCTTGAGCCAAGCTGCAGGAAGTATTTTTTGATATTTATATCCTTCAGGACACAAAAGCAGCTGGAGCTGACGTGCAGGATTTAATGGATTAGATTAGATAACTGCAAGTTAGGGTTTCTAATAGTGATGTTCTAGTAGGTTGACTTGACATGCAGTCAGTGACATCTCCTAAATTGCGGTTTTGCTCATTGCAGAAGAAATCCTTGAGCGCTGCTTTGGGAGTTGGAAGATATTCACTTGCTTTGCTCCATGAATGGACTTTTTTTGGTTTTTCTTTATCTCCATCCAGCACACACATCTGCTGACTGCTCCTTCATGCAGTTGCTTGAACTCTAGTTATATTGGCTTGTTAAAATAGTCTGCAAGACTTGTGGAAAGCTTAGAGAAGATTTTACTCTTTCCTATTAAATTTAGCAATTTGCAAGAATGCCCTTTGAACCGCCATTCTCTTCCCATAATTTCTGATCAATTTACATCACCTTGTGCATATGTAATCTCTTATGAATTTTGCTATAAGCAGCGCTGACAGTTACATCTCTAGTTAACTTTGCCAAACACTTTCTCTCATAAGAACCTGTTTTCAGTTGCTTACCATTTTGCACAACTTTAATCATTGGAGTTGAAATTTTTCATTCCAGATGCCTGATTTTTATTTTTAATTTAAGCATCGGTCATTCTTGGTAATGCAATTTGGGAAAAATAGGTGGTTTTGCAAATGTTAAATTTCACAACCATTAATTGTGAAGATCTAGTTCCTTACTGCTTCAGAGCAGAGTCTTGAAATTCGGAGTGTGTATGAGGCGGGGGGTGGTGGAGAGGGGTGTTGTCACCTAGGGTGAGAGAAGTGCCTTTTTGCTATCCCCATGAAATCCATCCATATCTGGCCAAGTTACAAGGCTCTGAAAATCACTATTTATACATGCTCAATAGAGGTTTGTTTAGTTTGACATCTAAACTACCTGAAGATTGTCTGCACTCAGCATGCTCCAGCCCACAGCTGTAGAGGCTGAGCAGAACTTTCCCTATGGTTGTACCTCTTGGTTCCTGGGGCCCACTGTGGTACCTGGTGCTGGAACTAATAGCAAAGAGATTGTCTTGCCTGTGATCAGGGCTTCCCATGCTGATGCTGAGGCAAAGTGGAGGAGGAAGCAGCCTGATTCAAATTTAGAAGAGTGACAGAGGCAGGCTGTGGGGATAGAATCACTAGAGCACATTCCTCTCCACAACCTGGAATAGAATTTAGGATTCCAGATGTTATACTTATAAGAAGCACACGGGATCTTTTTTAGGGAAAAAAGGCAATACGCCTCATTGATTGAGAATACAGCAGTTAGCGTATGCTTTTCAGTCACACACACACATGCACACACACCCACACACATCATGCACACAGTCCTGCCAGTTG
The DNA here is from genome assembly GCF_009764565.3 of Dermochelys coriacea. Taxonomy (NCBI): domain Eukaryota; kingdom Metazoa; phylum Chordata; order Testudines; family Dermochelyidae; genus Dermochelys; species Dermochelys coriacea. The sequence goes on along the minus strand of NC_050068.2, from coordinate 208,880,698 downwards.
ATGTTTATAGGTACCAGTCCAGAGTCTGGATCAATCTAGTGGCCAGCCAGATTGGTCGCAGAGGGGAGCCAGGCTCTGTTGGTCACATCCGATGCTCCTGGAGTTGAGGCGAGATGAACCCAAAGTCCCATGTCCAAGTACCCTGTTTTTATAGTCTTTTTTTCTCTGTTGAAGTCTGTGGATTTTGCTGTCTGTGTTACAGATTACTACGGTTACTCCTTAATTGGTCTTATCTTTTGATGTTAATATTTCAAAACACCTCCGAGAGGGTCATCCTGTCCTGGTTTCGATTTAATCAATTGTCTTGTCTTTAGGGGTGCCAGCCTTCACCTTAGGGTTGTCAATCTGCCCTTCCTCAATCATGCATGCGTGTTGATGGTTCTCCAGTGTCCTTAAGTCTCTTCACTCCTTCTTCCTTGACCATCTGGCTATAACAATGGCCTTCACACTTTATTTTTTCTTGATGCATACATTCCTCATTCACACAGTCTTTTACAGAGACCTTTAAAGGTATACAGCAGTTTTTATGTTGAGCAAGAAAGGCATTGTAAATTAAACCTTACTAAATCTTGTAATCAAAACAGTTCACATTATGGCCCGGGCCTTCAACATTACTCTAATCTTATTAACATAGACACAATACAAGATTCTGTCTTTTACTTACTAAACCTTAAAACAAAGAAATGTATAACTAGAGTGCCTAATTTATAATACATATAGGAAGCCATAGTAGACATTATAACTTATCCTAAAACAAAAGGGTGACCATAATCAGTCATAAGGATTGTTCTGGTCTGTTCCTGCCTTAACATCAGTACAGACACTGGCAGTCTGTCAGATGTGTTTCTACCAATGTCCCAGAGGGTCATTCTTTTCTGCTATTCGAAAAGGCTGGCTGGTAGGATGATCAAATTGTACATTAATTCTTATAGTACAAATATAAAATCCTGCTCCTACACAGAGTGCCAGTGTTTCCTCTGTTCAGCAAATATCTGTGAAACTAGCTGGTCCCCATATTGGTTAACAGCCTACAACTGCTATCAGTTACTCTGTTATACAAAATGGCTCCTAATCTAGCAGAAAAAGGCAAGATAACAAGAACCAATAGTTGGAAACTGAAGCCAGACAAATTCAAATGAGAAATTAAGTATATTTTTTTACCGTGATAGTGATTAGCCGCTGGAAGAAACTACCAAGGGAACTGGTAGATTCTCCATCTCCTGATATCTTCACATCAAAACTGGATGGTTGCCTTTCTAAAAGATCTGATTTAGCCAAATACAAGTTATATTTTCATCAAATAAAAGTTATTGGGCTAACTAGGTAAAGTTTATTGGCCTATGATATACAGGAGGGTCAGACTAGATAGTGTAACTGTCCCTTATGGCCTTAAACTCTATGAATGAGCTCTAGTGGTAGAGGTCTGTGATGTGAATCTGAGGGTATGTCTAAACTTCAAGCTGGGGGTATGATGCCCATCTCAAGGAAACATACTTGCACTAGCTCTTATCCAGCTATATGCTAAAAATAGAATGTAGCTGCAACGGTGTGACCGGCAAGAGGGACTAACCACTCCGACTGCGTACCTGTTCAAGACCTTAGGTATGTACTCAGGGCAGCTAGCCCCTCCCACCAGTCGCATGGTCATGACTACTCTGTTTTTAGCAGGCTTGATCTGATTGAGCTAGCCCAAATATGTCTCCTTGAGCTGGGCTTCACACTCCCAGCTCAAAGTGTAGACTTTACCTAAAGATTTCAACACTACCAGTCAATAGACATGGGAGTCAGTGTAGTTCTACATGATGGAATTTCTGTTTTTAAGTTTGCTTTTTTTTAAAACTTGAGAAACTTCATACAAAACTACATTTTAAAAAGTTAATATTGCAAAATTAAGCACTCAAAAGTTAGGAAATACCAATTTTAAGGTTACCTGTGCAACATTAATTCAGCCCCTTTGTGCATATGCATTATGATAGTCTTTTAATTACTATTTTGCCTGCAGCACACCTGCATCATTCTGTGCACAAGATAGATGGTGCTTGGGGAATGAATCAGAACTATCTGGTTAATAAAGCTAGCATTTATGGGACCCCCACTTCATCTGTTGAAGAAGTTAGTAGGTGTGTAGTGAATGAGGCAGAGCATTCCAGGAAGAGAAAGGATGGTTTCATGGTTAAGGCAGTTGAATGCCACCTTGGAGAATTGGATTCTCCCCACCTCTGCCACAGAGTTCCTGTGTGATGCTGGGCAAGTCACTTAGACCAGACTTTTCACAAGTGGTCACTTATTGCATGTTCCTTCATTTTCTGGATAGGAAATGCCAGAATTAAGGTTGCCCCTGTAGCCTTCATTTGGCCCCATTTCGTGTATGCAATCTTAATTCTAGCATTTCCTAAGCTTTGAGTGTTTGATTTTACAACCTTAACTTATCTCTTACATAACTGCTAATGAGTGTGTGTGTGTGTGTGTGTGTGTGTGTGTGTGTGTGTGTGTGTGTGTGTGTGTAAATGTATCTTTACACTTTAGAAGAGAAAACTGACAAAAATTCACCATGTGGAATTATATTGACCCTCTACGTGGATCATCAGCAAGGTTGGAACTTTTAGTTCTCCGAGTGGCTTCTGTGTGTTCTCACTTCTGGGATTATCACCTCCTGGCGTTGAGCTGTGAAATCTTTCTAGAGAGCAGTGTCCATTGGGGCCACTTTGCCTCTCCTCCCGTTTGGTTCAAAGAGGATTCAGAGGCTGTAAAAGGGAAGTGCCCTAACTACCTTTCACTTCCTTTTTTTAACCACCAAAGGTACAGCAAGCTCAGATATCAAGCAGTGCCTGTAACACTGCTCATCAGTTTCTTTGTTTTTCTTAGTGCAGTTTTTCTTTTATTAGAAGAACAAATTGAAAATGGTACCCCTTGGGCACAGGTATCATCTGAATGACCTTCAGGAACAAGAGGGCTTCCTCTCCTCTACCTATGTCATGTGTTTTTCAGGCCCAGTCAACTTATTCTTGCAGTATCTAAATCCAGCATCAACTTCGTCTGGACATTGCTAGCCTAAGTTACTGTGCTCAACTTAAGCAATGTCTGCCTCCCTGGTCTTATCTGGGTGAGCCTGGCACCATCAATGCAATGCCAAGGTCCCTGGATCCCTCTGTGTTGATCTAATTGGGCACTGACTTCCCAGCACTAAGGTCCTTGGATCCTTATAGGTTGACCTTATGTGTTCCTGAGGTTCCCACACTGTAGACTTCCCTGGATCCATCCAGGCTGACTGAGTTCAGTGCTTAGGATCTAAAATCATGACCTGGTGATCTACTTAATGAAGTGGCCTGGTTCCAATTTATGGGTCACTGTAACTGGCACTGAGGTCGACCTTAGTTGAAGTAAAAAGAAAAGGAGTATTTGTGGCACCTTAGAGACTAACAAATTTATTAGAGCATAAGCTTTCGTGAGCTACAGCTCACTTCATCGGATGCATCGGATGCATTAGTTGAAGTGGTTCTGTACTCAGCTCAGGTGACAATAGGATCCATGGATTCATCTGAACAACATAGCTGGCAAAGATTCAGCACCATTAGCTTGGATAAGCCATCAGTCAAAGTTGTTGTTTGTCCCATGTCTGCAGTACTCAGGGCTGTGGTGCTCAGGTCAACTGGGTCCAATGCTGAAAGTCTCTGAAATGACATTTATTAGGAGAGTATTAGATTGTATGTCAGTATCACCAAGGTTCCTGATTTGTCAAGATCAGATGAGTGTGATGCCAAAGGCCCCGCACCTTTTTTTATTCCATCAATGCTGCTTAGCAGATCAGTGGTGAGGATCCAGAACCACAGGTTCAGAGTGAATCACATACTGTGATGTTCTATATTTAGTATAAGTGGCTCACAAGCCCCAAAACTTAATTCAGTAGACTGAGTCTGGTGCTGAGCGAAATTGACTCTGTTTATCTAGGTGGCTCCATAGTCTCCTGATCCTTTGAGCCCTACTTCATCGACACCCCTAAATCTGGATCTACTATCATAGAGCCTTTCCGTAGCCAGATGCTTAGTCTCAAGTACGCATTACTGATAGATGATGTCTACTGAGGGCTTACACCCAGAGCTTGCAAGAATAGTCAGCTGAAACTGTAGGAATTCCTTTTGTGGGAGCCCTTCCAGGGGAAACGAGTAGAACTGTTCACATATCATGCTGGGGTTCTGCATACAACCTGAAATGGCCTTCATTGGCTCCTAAACCCTTCAGCTGGGTTCCCTATCTGAGGCGCCCTTGAGTGCTAAGACACCCTCAGCACTGAAACCTTGGAAACCTGTTCCCAGGCCTGGGTTGAGGTAGCTTCAGTACCTGAGTCTCCATTCTGTGCCACATATGGGCTCTGAAAATGACTTTGAAAACATCCAAGGCCGTGATTACCTGGAGACATCTAGGTTCCCAACACCTGTATCAGTGCTTTATTTCTGAGTCCTGGAGTCCACTCCTTATCTACTAATGTTGGATTACTGGATCTGCATGTTTGTCTTTTTTATGTATGCAGTGTTATAGCCATGTCAGTCCCCGGATACTAGAGAAAGTGCGTGAGGTAATATCTTTTACTGGACCAACTTGACAAGCAAGTGTATATTGACATTTCCAAGTCTTTGAGTGAATAACAATTTTAAAGAAATTTTTTAAAGGAAATCTTGGCATCCCCTCCTGCTTTGGTACAAAAGGTTTTTATGATCAGATTGGGCCCTCCAGTGCCACATCTCCAGTGCTTTTGTTCTGGAACCTATTCTTACAGCAGTGCCAGGAAGAGCTTGGACTTATATTCTCCGTTTGGGTTTAGCAAACAATCTGTTTCAGGTGCACATGCCTCAGAAATGTTCTTACGTTCTTTTAAATTTACCTGAACCTGACTGCTTACGCAAGTAACAGTGCCCAGTGGGAAAGAATTTAACTTGTAAATCTGGGATTCGCAGCTGAGTTTAAGAACATAATTTGCTTAGAATTGTTAGTGCTATTCCTTGACCACACAGTACATGAAAATTGCTACTTATAAGGTGACATTGACATTGTATCACCTCTTCACAGGACAAACACCAGAGCCTGCTATACCAGTCCACCTCGTTGCAAGTATCTATTAAATGCTTTTCTTTTAAGCAGCACATAAATGAGAGAGCGGGAACCCTGCTTTCTTGACTTGATCTGTCTCAATCAACAGGGCACTCATCTAGACTTGGGTCCACAGACAGGTTCCATAACAGCGTAAATGGTGCTACATTTACTCAGGCTATGCCTGTAGCTCCATAAGATTGATTACAAAAGAAATCTTGATACTTACACCTGAGCTATTTATTTATTAAGTCATTCAAAATACTGAAGGTGAAGATAACGTGCTTATTAAGGAATTTCCTTCTCTCCTTTCTTACAATCTACAGTAATATTTCTAGATGGGATGTTCACCTTGTTTCCCAGCCCTTTTGAGATTTATGGATTCTGCAAGAGATAAAAGCTCCACATAAGGATTTGGAGTTGAAATCTGTTTGTTTAGCTAGTGAATCTTTCTCTCTTTTGATCAGAACTTACCGATACCCTGGCAAATTCTTTTAACAGTTTTCATACAACAGCATAAATGTCTTACCTCTGGCTGATATTATGTGTTATGCAACTGGAGACCCAACCAGGTCTCTTTATTACCAGGGTGAACATCTATTGTCTCCAGTTCTGCTTCAGAGTCAAGCAAGACCATTGTCATTGGCAGAGTCTCCTTTTTTGAATTGGAATCAGGAATTCTATATGTTCCCTCTGATTTCCATTGGTTCAGGAAATCTGTCTGCAGATCATTTGGGATGGAGCCAAGATGATGTTAGTAGCCATAACCAGGTCTTGTAGGATGTTTGAAGACAAATCTGCCATCTGTTGTTAGCATTACTTTACAATGTACTGGATCTTCTACCCCTGCATCTTCTCAGACTGACATCTGGACTTCTGGATTGCCAACAGGCTTGATGAGAGAGTTTGTTGAAAGTTTAATGGTTCTTATCAAAAAAGCAGCAATCTTTGACCAAACAAATCTCTTGCTTTTACCATTGCTGTTTATTACACTTTGAACATTCAGAACTGTGTTTTGAGTTCTATCAAGCTTTCTGGGTGATGATTTCAGTTTCCACCCTCACGTGCTTAGGTTAGTAGTGCTCACACACCTGCAACACCATACTTTGTAGAAAGGCTGCACTGTGCACCACTAAGATTTCTGGAGATAATTGCTTTGTCCTTCACGCCTGTGTCCAAGGAATCTTTTTACAGGATTTATTTTACAGCAGCACATTTGTTTGTACTGCGAATACCACAAGGGAGACATACTCACTTAGCCGCCCCAGGAGTGTTCTCTCTAGTGCATATATTTCTTTTGATTTGGGGTTAGAGTCTTGTTTCACCAAGCTCTTGTCTGTTTTGCTGGAGTTTGTTGGAAGGAAGAGGACATTCCTCATAGGTGTAGCTACATACTAGACTTTGAGATACCAGCCTAATGGCCAGTCTTCTATAAACAGTAGGCCATGTGATAAGTGTGATATGATCAGTGTTCTCATTCCCATTTCCAGTCTCAAGTCCTCTCCATTTCTGCTAACCAGCCTATTTCTGCAATCTTTTTTACACCCATGCTTAAGACTTGTCAGATGTTTATTCGCCTGGATATATCAAAAAGTATTCAGCTAATCCAAAGAAACATCCCCGTAGGCTCCTGTCTTCATAGAATTTGAAAAGCTGTTGCTTGAAGCTCTATATGTACTTAAAGCATCAAAAAAATAAACTAAATAAAATATTGTCCCTTGCGTTCTGATCTGGGAGAACAAAGCTGTGGTCCCTTCTGATATCTCTTGACTTGCCATCCAGAGCTGATGCTCACTTTGGCAATTCTGAGTCCTTGTTCACTTAGAACTCAGCCCATGTTTCAAGGTCGTGGGGGGAAGGGTACTGCTCACTAATCTCCCACAGGTGGGAATATGTGGAAGCCACTGTAAGGAAAGAGGCTACTTAAAACTAACTGTTGGTCTTTGAATGCACTGCCTCTGCATATTCATTCTTCCCCCCACCCTCACCACTTCTTCAGAGTCTAAGATAAATAATTCCAAAATTAGGGAAGGAGCTGAAAGGTGGTTAGGGTCTTTGGTTGCCCCTTTAATAACTTCTGAATCCTCCACAAGGGAAGAGTAGAGAGAGGCAGTTGACCCCAATACACACTACTCTCTAGAAAGATTCCACAGCAAATATGCAGGTGCAATACACTTGAAGAATGCCAGTTACTGGTAAGGAACCTCTCTATCACCAGCACAGATGTATATCACTTTGAACTGATGGAATAACTGGTAGCTGTATTAGGCTGCTGTCCTCTATGTGGACTGGCTCCTAGAGGCAGATGAGACGTATGCTTTTTCAGTAGGTTTCATGTATGTAAAATGTCAGGAACCAGGACGTGGGCAGTCTGGCCTAGTGGTCAGAGCAGGAGTCATGTCTAGTGGGCAGAGCAGGTATCCAGGTCAGAGAACAGAAGTGCGTGGGAGAGTTGGGGTCAACTGCTAAGTACCAGAGCCAGGGAGCTGAACCAGAGTCAGGACCAGGAGTCAAAGCTGAGGATTGGAGCTGGGGTTAGATACCAAATGCCAGAGCAAAGGATTGAGCCAGAGTTTGAGTCTGTCATAAATACAAAGGGAAGGGTAAACACCTTTAAAATCCCTCCTGGCCAGAGGAAAAACCCTTTCACCTGTAAAGGGTTAAGAAGCTAGGATAACCTCGCTGGCACCTGACCAAAATGACCAATGAGGAGACAAGATACTTTCAAAGCTGGAGGGGGGGAGAAACAAAGGTTCTCTCTGTCTGTGTGATGCTTTTGCCGGGAGCAGAAAGGAATGGAGTCTTAGAACTTAGTAAGTAATCTAGCTAGATATGCGTTAGATTCTGTTTTGTTTAAATGGCTGAGAAAATAAGCTGTGGTGAATGGAATGTTTTATTCCTGTTTTTGTGTCTTTTTGTAACTTAAGGTTTTGCCTAGAGAGATTCTCTATGTTTTGAATCTGATTACCCTGTAAGGTATTTACCATCTTGATTTTACAGAGGTGATTCTTTTACTTTTTCTTCTATTAAAATTCTTCTTTTAAGAACCTGATTGCTTTTTTCATTGTTCTTGAGATCCAAGAGTTTGGGTCTGTGGTCACCTATGCAAATTGGTGAGGATTTTTATCAAGCCTTCCCCAGGAAAGGGAGTGTAGGGTTTGGGAGGATTTTGGGGGGAAAGACGTTTCCAAGCGGGCTTTCCCTGTTGTATATATTTGTTAGACTCTTGGTGGTGTCAGCAAAAAAGTCCAAGGGCAAAAGGTAAAATAGTTTGTACCTGGGGAAGTTTTAACCTAAGCTGGTAAAAATAAGCTTAGGGGGTTTTCATGCAGGTCCCCACATCTGTACCCTAGAGTTCAGAGTGGGGAAGGAACCTTGACAGAGTCAGAACTGGGATGTAGAGCCAAGATTGATAGCCAATGGCAGGAGCAAAGTGAAAGGACAGGGACCAGAGAGAGGCAAGGATCAGGCATGGAGCAGGAGCAAGGCAGGAGTTAGGAGCGAGAGGATCAGGTCAGGAGCAGAGCATGAATCAGGAACTTGGTGGGATCACGACTGCAGGAGGTAGGTGAGAGCAGGGTCAAATGTAGCAGCAGCAGGAATTCTACACAGTTGCTTGGACAGCCCACCTGCATCACTTCCTGGCTTAAGGAGCAGGTATGAGCCATTCAGGTGGCTGCAGGCCTTGGGTGCTCCGATAGAATGTTCTCTGGGGCCTGACCTTCAAGTTTAGCAAGATGGTGCTTTGGTGTTTCACTTGGTGGTGACGAGGCAGTATCAGAGATCCAGTACTCCTGCAGCCCTGGATTCTAGACCTCTGCTCTCAGATTCTACCAAAATAATGGAGCCATAGTTAAGGTAGAGATCCATTCCTCTGTTGAAGGGGCATATCAAGCTGCCTGTTACTGAAAAGTAAAAAACAACCCTGGGCCTGTTTTTTTTTAAAAAGCAAAACAGATAATCACTCATATTTGTAGAATAAAATTAGAATTGTGGGGAAATACTTCAAATGGCTTAGGAGTTCCTAAAAGTTGAAATAATAATACTACCTAGCTCTTATATAGTGTGCTTCATCCATAGCTCTCAAAGCACTTTACAAAGGAAGTCAGTATCACTATCCCCATTTTGCAGATGGCAGAACTGAGGCACAGGGAGGGAAGTGACTTGCCTGAGGTTACCTAGGAATAAAAGTGGCAAAGCTGGGATGTGAACCCAGGTCTCCTTAAAATTTAGAACGAGTTAAACTAACTCGTGCCACTTGAAGAATTAGGTTGTAATTAAAATTGTCTAACTGTTACAGTTATAGACAGGGTCTTGTCAGTAGCTCAGGTCAGGTGATGATGTGACAGAGAATGGGATGCCAACCTTCCATCACCTCCTCCCCAAATTCCACCATCTTACCTCCACCGCAGACAGGCCATACTCCCTCAGTCCCTACGCCATCCCTTTTCTGCAGTTCTGTAAAGTTGCATACAGTCAAGTGTGTGGAGAAAGCACTGCTGGAAATCTGACATCCAAGCTGGGACAGAGTTACAGTTGTGGTACATTCTCTTAAGCAGATGATAGACTTAACTTTCCATGTCATTTTATTTTTTTTATTTTATTGGGGTTGTTGATTAATCGCAGTTAACCCATGCGATTAACTGAAAAAAATTAATCATGATTTTAAAAATTAATTGCAGTTAAATGTAGTTTTAATCGCACTGTTAAACAATAAAATTCCAATTGAAATTTATTAAATATTTTAGGATTTTTTCTACATTGTCAACTATCTTGATTTCAATTACAAGACAGAATACAAAGTAGACAATGCTTACTTTATATTATTATTTTTATTACAAATATTTGCACTGTAAAAATGATAAAAGAAATAGTATTTTTCAATTCACGTCATACTAATATTTTAGTGCAATCTCTTTATCATGAAACTGCAATTTACAGATGTAGATTATTTTTTGTTACATAACTGCATTCAAAAACAAAACAATGTAAAACTTTAGAGCCTACAGGTCCACTCAGTCCTACTTCTTGTTCAGCCAATCGCTAAGACAGTCAGTTTTCTTTACATTTACGGGAGATAACGCTGCCCGCTTCTTGTTTACAATGTCATCTGAAAGTGAGAACAGGCCTTCGCATGGCACTTTTGCAGCCAACATTGCAAGGTATTTATGTGCCAGATATGCTAAACATTTGTATACCCCTTCATGCTTCGGCCACCATTCCAGAGGACATGCTTCCATGCTGATGACTCTCGTTAAAAAAAAATGTGTTAATTAAATTTGTGACTGAACTCCTTAGGGAGAATTTGTATGTCTCCTGCTCTGTTTTACCCACATTCTGCCATGTATTTCATGTTATAGCAGTCTCGGATGATGACCCTGTTGTTCGTTTTAAGAACACTTTCACTTTGGTATCTTCTTTGCGTTTTGTCAAATCTAATGTGAGATTTCTACAGATAGCTACAGCACTTGACCCAAGGTTTAAGAATCTGAAGTACCTTCCAAAATCTGAGAGGGACGAGGTGTGGAGCGTGCTTTCAGAAGTCTTAAAAGAGTAACACTGCAATGTGGAAGCTAAAGAACCCGAACCACCAAAAAAGAAAATCGACCTTCTACTGGTGGCATCTGACTCAGATTATTAAAATGAACATGTGTTGGTCCGCACTGCTTTGGATTTTTATCGAGCAGAACCCATCATCAGCATGGACGCATGTCCTCTGGAATGGCGGTTGAAGCATGAAGGGACATATGAATCTTTAGCGCATCTGGCAAGTAAATATCTTGAGACGCCAGCTACAACAGTGCCATGCGAATGCTTGTTCTCACTTTCAAGTGACATTGTAAACAAGAAGTGGGCAACATTATCTCCTGCAAATGTAACAAACTTGTTTGAGCCATTGGCTGAACAAGAAGTAGGACTGAGTGGACTTATAGGCTCTAAAGTTTTACATTGTTTTATTTTTGAATGCAATTTTTTTGTACATAATTCTACATTTGTAAGTTCAACTTTCATGATAAAGCAATTGCATTACAGTACTTTTATTAAGTGAATTGAAAAATACTATTTTTGTTTTTACAGTGCAAATATTTGTAATAAAAATAAATATAAAGTGAGCACTGTACAATCTGTGTTGTAATTGAAATCAATATATTTGAAAATGGAGTTAAGATTGAGAGTACACATCAGTGATTCATGGTGGGATTTTTTAATACAGCAATGTTATAATTATTTCCAGAACATGCATTATAAACCCAGGTAATTCAGAATTAAGCTTAAACTTTAACAGGAATCCTAACATATTAAGGTGTAGAAATATGAGGGCACCCAACAACCTTAACTCTGCCCTGTAGTGAATGACACCATTAGGAAAGAAAAAAAATCTAAAATATATTTAAAAATCATCTAATCTAGTCTTACAAACGCTAAAATTTGTTAATCATTTAATTTCCTGAAGGCATTTCGGTGGTTGCAGTCTCCCACATTAGATTTGGCATCCTGGCTCTCTGCCCATGCATCCTTCCCTAAGTAAGTGGATATTTTGAGTCATTTGTAAAACATCTCCTGCCTTTGGTGCTGCAGAACAGGCAGGCTGATTAACCCAAAATGTAGAACATTCCACAAAATCCAGAATACTTAAGAGGTCTAGGTGTTCCCATTTTACAGACAGGACAATTGAAGCACAGAGAGGCGTTTGACTCCCACAGCAAATTAATGTTGGAGCTGGGACTAGAAGCAAGGGGATCTGACTAACAGTCCTGCGCTGTACCCCAGCCCACTGCCTCAAGGTACTTGGCATTCTCAGCGTAAAGGCCAAGATCTGAATGAACATGAAAATTAAACACCCGTCTCATGTCTGCAGTTTTCTTTCTTGGTCAGTTAGGACAGGCTGACCAGTAGGGTGGGGAAGCTTGTACTGCTGTTGCAGGAGCTGTACTTGTACTATGGATCAATATAGGTTCTTCAGTCACTGGGGCTCTCTGTTACTTCTCACCAGCACTAAACTCACTGAAAAAATGTTAGCCAAAAATAAACTAATCTTATTAATCCCTGGTTTGATAGCCTTTACTGGCTGTACTTTCTCTAGACGTGATGCGTGCAGGTGAAAATACATTAAACCTATTCTGATTTCTTATGGCTTTTCTTTTAGGTGCCTGAACATGCAGAACTCGGTTGGATTCTTGGGTGCTTAACTAGTATGCCACGTATACAAAGCTTTCCCCAATGGAAGGTAAGGTTTATATGATCAGCATATTAAACTAAAAGGAGATTTAAGGGGATTTTAATAAAAACAGTATTGTCCTTGTAAAACTTTTTGTTGCCTGTGGACCATAAACACTGGGCCAGTCATTCTTACTAAAAGGTGACGGAGTCACTTCAGGAAGAGGAAAGAAAACAACCCCATACAATACTATTACTATAGGAGACATAACTGTATATTGTGAGTCAGTGAGGCTGCTGCTCTGGGAGGTTACAAAGTAACATACCTGTATAAGCAGAGAATACAGAGGCAGTTAAAGAAGGTTTTCAATTATAGACTGGTATTTTTAATCATTTATCAAAATGCCTAAAGTTCTTATTAATAATAATAACCATAATAAAATGCAATGACTACAGCACAACATTAAGGCTAAAAAATCAAGCAGTCACAAGTAAGGAAATTCCATAAGTAAGTCTTCTGCAACATTAGTTGGCCATTCTGTGTGTCGTATGGTATGGGATATATTAATGTTTACATTTTAAAAGGGATACAGAAATAAACATTACTAAAGATGACTGTGGCTGAGTTGATGTTTTGAAAAATCTTCCCTTTTGCCATTCATGACATACGTGCTTAATTTCTTAGTATTACATCAACACTGTTTTTTGCATTTAATTTCCATGAGTTTTCTTTAACAAGAAGAGAAATCAGATGTGTGCTGGGATGTGTAAACCCCACGCTGACAGGGAAGGGGCTAGGGAGGTTCAGTGCTAAGGTAGCCCCACCTCTCTGGCCCTTCCAACCATGCATAGTAGGGTGGAAGGCATTCAAAGGAGGAAGCTGCAATCAGCAAGGGGGAAGCCCAGAGAATGGAGCAGCTGGAGAGTCTCCAGAAGCAGCAGGAGGAACCTCCACCATGCAAGTGAGCCCCAGAAGCAAGCCTGACAGGGAGAGCGTGATTGGGCTATCTAGCGCAAAGGACTCCAGTAAAGCTGCTACCCAGGCATCTCTGAAGTAAGGGGTGCCACTGGCCTTTTTTTGTTGTTGTTGGCCCCTGGAAGGGCTTCTTTATTGACTTTGAACTCTGCAAGGGCGAGGCCCACTGCAAGGGCTAAGAGGCTGTGGTCTTGACTGGGCTGACCCTGTGGTGGTAACTGGGCATGGCAAGGGGCCCTGACCGAGCTAGAGAAGTGCGCCAGAAAGAATCTCTTAAAAGTGGTGGAGAATGCGGGCACTTGGTCAGCTCTGCTGAAAGGGAGAGGAAAAGGGGGCAGGAAGTGGGGAAAAGAAGAAAAGAGGTTTGAGGTTGAGAAAATCCTGACAGAAACAACCTTGTAATGGATCTGGAATGGCTGTTAAAATGGGTCACAGAAAACCAGCAGCACCAGGCCACCCTGCAACAAAAACAGCAGCAGCTGCTTCAATAGTTTGCAATCCAGCAACAGCTGGGGCAGCAGTAGCAATAGCTGATAGGGAATTAGCCACATGCCAACAGCAAAAACAGAACCTGGAGCAACAGATGCTGTCAGTTCTCCGACCTCTAGGGTCACCTAGGGCTGTAGTGACCACTAACCCTGGGCCTCCCAGCTCAACACCCATCCCTGGGGAAGCTGTCTAAGATGGGCACCACCAATGACTCCAAGGCATTTCTCACTATTTTTGAGCGGGTGGCATCTGCCATGATGTGGTCCTCAGAGCACTGGACCATGTTACTGGTGCCATCTGTCAGGACCAGCTCAAGCTGAATGCCATGTACTTGATTTGGCAACAGCCCAGGATTATAGGAGGGTCAGAGAGGCCTTACTTGACTGTTTAGATATCACCACCTCTGTGGGAAGAGTCCAGTGAACCCCAGAGGCAAGCCTGGCAGGGAGAGAGTGATTGGGCTACGTGGCTGGAAGGACTCCAGTAAACCTGTTTTCTAGGCAACCCTGAAGTAAGGTGGTGTCACTGACATGACAGAAGGGGCTTCTCTGTTGAGTTTGAACTTCTGCTTTTCCCCGCCCATAAACAAAGTAAGAAGGCCTACAAGGATGGCGTGGTGGGGTCCACTGCAAGGGCTAAGAGGCTGGGGTCTGGACTGGGCTGCCCCTGTGGTGGTATTGGGGTGTGGCAAGGGGCCCCGAACCCGAAAGACGGTTTTACGAGGAGTCAGAAGAGAGACAAACAATGAGAAGAAAAAAAAAGTCCAGAGCAATTTGGTTCGCAGAGTTCACAACTGGAGAGGGCTAAATACCTCCAGATGTTTGTGAGTGTTTTTTCTCCCTTCCTGTTTTTTCTTCTTAATTAAATAAACCCATTTAAATTTAAATGCAACAAATAGTGTTAATGCAAAACTTAGATTAAAGCCAAGCTTTTCAAACCTGTGTTTCTCAAGTTAGACTTGTAAAGCGAAATTTAGACATCTAAGTATAAGTGGTTGGACTTTTAAAACCCACAAATAGGAATTGCAGGTGCTTGGCATCAGGCCCCTCGTATTTAAGAGCCTAGAGATGGAGACAGGAGAGTGTGATCTGGATGACGGGGAGAGTAAAAAGATATAGGAAAATATGAAGAAGTCTGGACAGATTTTAAGGATTTTTTTTAATGTAGCTACAGTTAAAACAAAAAGCAGGAAACTAGATACTTGAACATCTACAAACCAGCTGGTCCAGATGATATGCATCTAGGGTGTTAAAGGAATTAGGTATTGAACTTCTGAACCTCTGATAACTATTTACAAAAAGGTTGGTTAATCGGGAGGGTATCAGGACTTTGGATAAAAACAAGTGCTGCATACCAGTCTTCTAACAAACAACAAAAAGCACGAGTTTGGCAGTTACCGTCCCACACATCTAATATCTCTCCCTTGTAAAATAATAGAATAATATTATGAGACGAGATCTATAAATATCTCTAGAAAATAACTGATCCATGAGCAGTAAGTAGCACTGGGCATCGAAAAAGCACGAATTCTGTTAGGCTTGCTTCTTTGCTAGAATGACACAGTCAGTGAACGAAGTGGACTCAGTAAGTAAAACTTACAACCAAAAAAATCAAAATCAGGTATTGATATCAGCCAAATGGATGATTTCCGTATGTCTCTCTTTTGCAAACAGGTAAAGAATGCCAGCCAGAATTATGAAGGAACCGTTGGTCTATTCACCTACCCTGTGCTTCAAGCTGCAGATATTCTGCTGTACAAGTAAGAGACAGAAAGTGAGCCCACAGGCAATGTCTGTTCAACTGCTGTAAGACGAAAGTTCTTTGGGTCAACATGTTAAATATCAAGGGGCGTGAATAGCTGAGAGGATTGGGAATGGATGACACACTTTCATCTTTCAGTCACTGATTAAAATCTTGCTCAGGTTGATAGTGGTTAAATATCAGGCCACTGGAAAACCATTGGATGGTATTGTCTAAGAAGAGTTGGTCACCTCAGAACAATTTAGTGCATGTCCCTAAAATCACCAATAAAACTAACACCAATTGACCCATTCAGCAGTTGCATTGGATTGATTGACTGAATGGGCCACAGAGATTAAACTAACTGTGGCTCCTCAAGGTCAGGACTGAGTCATGTTGTTACTTCCCATGATGGACCTTCTGTGAAACTAGAGAGATTTAGTGTCCAGACCTTTCAGTTGGGCACTTTACACCACTGTTAAATTCACTTAAATTTTTTTCAAGTTCTGATGTAGATTATGCTATGTCAATGGGTGAAGAGTTTTCTGCACAAAGGGGAAGCCAAACTTCATGTGTTGCCTCCATGAGAAAGTTGAGACCCATTACAAAAGCATAGTTCTATACTAGTCAATTATCTTGGATGTAAGATTAGCAGATGTACCAGCTTTGACATGAAGTGTAATGACTGGCACCATCAGGATGTTATGTAGCCATATGGCACAGTGTTTGAAGAAATCTTCTGCAAATTGGGAAACTGTCAAGTCGCTCCCCCCCCCCCCCATTTTAACTTTTTTACATCCCTGAGGGGACGTTTACTATACTGAAGAAATGTAGACAATATCCTTCTTTCAGTTACTCGTTCTTTTTTTCCTGGTTCTTCCCGCATGTATCTTGTAAACCTAATCCCTCTTCTTCTCCCTGCCCATCCACCCCGTGCTAGCAGCCTGACTCCATGCTTATATCACTCCACTCCAGCAGCTTGATGGTTCCACTCCACATTCCTGTTCTCCCCATACATGGCTGATTTACCAGCCCTTTATTAGTTCCTAGGCTGACTGATGAGGCTGAGATCAAGAGCTGGTAATGTGGAGGAAGGTTGTATCTGTGAATGAAGCATAGTTAAGTCGGGTAATGTGTAAAATCTTAATTAATGAATCTCAAGAGATAGTAAATAGTACATTATGTTTGCAGATTATATTGAGTTGTGTGGGTTCATCAACTTCTGTGAAGACAGAGAAATGATACAAAAGGGCATGGAGGGTTTGGGAATATAGAGTAGGTGGGAATAACAAGGCTTCTACCTGGAAAAATACATCTTGGGTAAAATAATCCAAAGCATAGAGTCAATAGGAGGGGAAACAGTCATGTCAAAAGACTTAGGGATGATATTGCTAATTTATATGCATCATAATTAGGAATATAGGGGTCAAAGTAGAGGGAAAATGTAATTTGAATATTAAAAAAAATTCTTAACTGAGATTTGTTTGATTGTTGAATAGTTCCCCAAGGGGAATAATAGAAGCCCCATCAATTAAAGTAATTTTAATAAACAAAACACTGGCAACTTCACTATCAGAAACCATTCTGCACTGGGCCCTGGGATGGACTGAACTACCTAGATCTTTCCCATCTCTATGTAATAAGATTCTGTACTTTTATTATCGGTGCTCATTTTAGCTCAACTTTTGCATATTAAGTGCTGGCTGACTGGAAACAGATGACAAAATAAGGAGGTGTCAGAGAGAGAGAGAGCACATATATTAAAAGATATATATTTAACAAGAGATATCTTTTATATTAAAATGGATAGGAAATGGGACAAGAAGCAAGAGAAAATGGATAATTAGGAAAGGAGCAGCAGTCATAGAAGGAAGAGCAGGAAAAGCAGACGCTGAAATAGTACAAAGCAAAACTAACTGCAGAAATAAGAACACATAAAAGTGGCAGAAAAGATTCAGTAAATAAAATACCACAAACAAAATAAATGAATTAGGAGAAGGAAGCGAGGGAGAAATAAAACCAACTGAAGTGACCTTTGGGGAGAAAAAAGAGGATTAGGAAGAAGAAAAAAAAGTTAATTAATAGAAGGTAAATTAAATAGCATGTGAGAAGCAGGAGCAAAGACAGCAAGAAAACTAACATAAGAAAGAAAGAAAGAGAAAGAAAGAAAGAATCATGCAGAGGCATTTATAGAAACACAATATGTTTTCAGGTCAGTGGGATAACTTTGTGATTCTGGAACCATTTTGGCATATGGAAATGTTCCTTTTGGCCTGCTTAAGTGTATTGATTAAGGTAACTGTTTTTTCTGTGTTGTACAACACTGTGATTTCCTGTGGGTTACTGTAACAGTTTCTAGCTTGTCTTGCTTATTCTTTGGTAGATAGAGGGGTGAAGAGATTGACCCCCTGTAATTTAGGATCATAAGTAAAGAATACCATATTGAATTGAGATTGTCTGGGTATTTAGAGATGCGGAATTTGAATTAAATTAGAATTTGGCCAGGACTTGATTTATCATACACCAGCTCTTTAAAAGTGCATTGGAAGCTTTAATAAACAAAAGAGAACATGATTTCAAGTCTATATCTCATCTAAAAAATCACAGATTAACAGTGAGGGCAATTAATCATAGGGAAAAAACCACAAGGGAAAGTGATGGACTCTCCATCCCTCAAAGTCTTCAAATCAAGGCTGGATGCCATTCTGGAAGATATGCATTAGCCAAACACAAGTTATTGGGCTTCAACACAGTAGTAACTGGATAAATTTGTATGACCTATGTTATACAAGAAATCAGACTAGATGATCTAACAGTCCCTTCTATCCTTAAAATCCATGAATGAATAGAAGACAGTGGGTAGTAGAAATTTTACGGAAAGTGGGAGATGCTTGCAGAACACAAGTGTACGTGCCAGTATTGTTACTTTTTCTGATATATTTCCCGTTTATGTTCAAACTTTGGTAAAACTTTTGCTGCTGAATCTGCATTTCATCCCATCAGACACAGCAGATCCGTATTAGACAGGATCCGTCTGGAATCTTGTTCACCCAGAAGAGAGTGAGTTAGCTGTGATTGAACATTTGGCTCCATCTGGCCCTCAACTATGGCAGGAGCTGTGACAGTCTCAGGTAACATTTCAATAGAACCAGAGAATTTTGCTGAGTTTCCTGTATCTGTCTTTTATTAAAAGGTCAACACATGTTCCTGTTGGAGAAGATCAAGTCCTGCACCTGGAACTGGCTCGAGATATAGCACAGCACTTCAACAAGAAATATGGAAACTTTTTTCCTGTGCCCAAAGCCATTTTAAGTGAGTAGGGAGACATGTGGTTAAATACTGGATTGCAGTGAGTTATTAAGGGTTGTGGTTTGACTTACAGGTAGGGTGAATCTATGTGGGAACAACTGGAAAGGGGGCAAACTGATGGCAAAGTAGATTAATAGAAAAGAATGAATATGGGGCTTTGAAAACCCCCAGAAAGGAATGTGTACAGTGTCTGCTATTCCAGTCCTGGGGCCCCCCACAATGCTCTGCTACTACCTTTCAATCCTGCTTGGTTGCAGCCCCTGTCTGTTCTTGCAGGCATGGGCCTCTCATGAGGAGAGAGCATGTTCGATGGTGCCAATTAAGGAGCAATTTTTGATGCCCATTAAGGCGTGGAATAAGAGACCACCAACCAGCATAACGCTATAGTGTTTGCTTGTAGTAAACGCTGTAATTGAAGTTGCAAAGCAGTTTCTATTTTATTACCTTCATTACCATAGCACCCAAAAGTTCACTAGGTGCTTTGACATATGCTTGTAAATTTCAAGAAGGCTCTTCATTGGCGCTAAACTTTCCATTCTTGGTCACAGCCTAAAGCTTAGGAGATTTTGAGGAAAATGTGTTCAGCCATTTTTTGCATTACGAGTCCATGAAAAATTTCTGAATCTTTCTGTAGAGCAAATGGCACATGTGGCAGGAAACATGAGCAGCTGAGTACAGAAAAAGTGTGGTATCTTTGCATTAGTTCATAATCTAGAGGAATGTGCAGCCCTCAGGGGCAGGGAGTTCTCCCCTTAGAAAAGATTACGCTGCCAGGGTATCATTAGTAGCCCTCTTTCCACTTGAAAGCCCCAGTTAAAAATGAGAGGTCACCCATCAGAATACTGGGTGTTACAAACCTTGATGCAGTGTCTTGTGAGCAGTTTGAGCACCAATACTGTGATGTCTATGCAACAGTGATTCTGTGCTATGCGATTCTAGTCATTAGCTCAATGGCTCACATTGCATTTTGTGTATAATAATAACAATGGGAAGAGACTGTGAATTAATGGAGTGGTGTAACTAGATGAATGTTGCCATGTGCTTTATAATACTGGTATCCTGTCTCGCATGCATGCATGTGTCTCAGTTATTTCTAAGGCACCTATCACCCTGCCAAAATCTAAGCAATGTTTTCCCCCTGCCTAGTTTTTGGGTAGATAACACCTGGGAGGGAGCAATTTCTAAGAAGCTCTAGGAGAGCTTCAGGGGCTTCTTGTGTGGGGCAGCTTCTCATGGTGAGGAGGCTGGTCATTTTGGGATCCTGGAGTGTGATCTGACCCAGCTCCCCACTGTTACGGGATCCCTCACACACTTCTAGTTTGTGCTCCACTTCTAGTTTGTTACTCGCCTCGCCAATACCAGGTTCCTAGAGGAGGAGGTGAATTGGTAGGGAAATCAACATAGAGCCATAGCAGGCTGGAATCATCCCAGAAGCAGTAGGTAACTGGGGAGAAAGGGGAACTAGGTTCAGGTTCTTTGGGTGATTATGGGGAGAAAGGAGAATGGCTGGGGTGCTTTTGGTGGGAGACAATGAAGATTAAAGATGAGTATATTTTGTAATGCTTGAGAAAGTAATTGTTAAAGCAAGGCAAGCAGCCAGGGCAACCTGCTATAGGCTGTAGTATTCTCCTAAGAAAAGTGCCAAATAAGCATGAATAGAAAACCATTATCTGTTTGTCTTTTTAGGTACAACAAAGAAGATAAAGTCTCTCAGGGATCCAACAGCCAAGATGTCCAAGTCAGACCCTCAGAAATTAGGCACAGTCAATATCACAGACAGTCCAGAGGAGATAGTTCTGAAATTCCGCAAGGCTGTGACTGACTTCACCTCCGAGGTGACTTATGACCCAGACTCTCGTCCTGGTGTCTCCAATCTGGTGACCATTCATGCTGCAGTAACAGGACTCAGCATAAAGGAAGTGGTGCAACAGTGTATTGGTCTTGACACTGCACACTACAAAGGGATAGTGGCAGAGGCAGTTATTCAGAAATTTGCGCCAATTGGGAACGAAATTAAGAGGCTCCAGGAGGACAAATCCCACTTGGAGAAGGTTTTACAGGCTGGAGCAGAGAAAGCCAAAGAACTAGCTTCCCTTGTATATCAAGAAATAAGGAGATTAGTGGGGTTTCAATAGAACCTACTGAATAGTTGCAAATTTTCTTATTTCCTGCGATAGCTCTTGTTCATCATCTCCTATCTCAGAGTCTGAGAGAGAATTTTTTTTCTCCTGGAATATCAGACAAGAACAATCAGAGATGATTTTTTCATGTGATTATGATACTATCCAATAGGAGCCATTCTGGATGGCCAAAGGAAGGACACACAATTTCCAAAGAACTCACAAAACCAGAACAGTGAAGCTGACCAAATGAACTGCCTGTTTTCATAGAGCAACATAAAAAGTTGAAATAGAAGCCACGGTCATTGGGATGACAGAGTTGCTGCATTCCTGATTACTCCAGAAGGAGAGGAAGTCACAAGCTTCATAAAATCCTCCCCTATTACACACGCAACCCCACAGAGAAAGACAGTTACACTATGCTGAATGTGATGGCAGAATGTGCTTCTGGATAACCAGAATAAAAATACATACCAGAGACCTGGAATGCCCAGGACATTGGTAGTAGGAAAGAGAGCCTTTCACCTCAAAATTCCCAGTTCAAATGCAGCCTAGTTTGGTAATGACATGTAGTCTGTATGAAATGAGTTGGGCTCTTAGTCCATTTCCTGATATATAAATGTCCATATTACAGAAACCACCATGACCATTGAAACTCGGCTTCTTTTTGGCAGTCTCAGTAAAGAATTCATGGAGAGAATGGAACCTGTACCCTCTATCCTGAACTCCCCTTTCACTTCTAAGTCATCTTAGTAGGTCAGGGCTAAGATACATTGGCAGGGGACTGTCTGTGTTGGGAAGCTTGCTCTGCAGCTGTCCATTTTGCAGCTATTCTGTAGAGAAGTAAAGGCTCCAGCACTGTCAGTCCAGCACCAATTACAGGATTCATTTTAGAATCTCTGTCCAGCAGGGAAATGACTTTTGGCTGGGAAACCAGAGAACTGGCTGTAAAATTAACAAAAACTTTTTGTGTAAGTGAATAGCTGAATACAAAGCCATGGTTATGATCAAAGCATTTTTCTCAAAATGAATAGGCCTAATAATGAGAGCTGCACTCAGCTCCACAGATCTTACTCCTTCCAAGCCCCAGTGAGAGAGCCCAGAATGAGTGAGCTGCTGCTGAGGAGCAGAAGGAAAGGGAGAAACTGGCAAAAAGGAATAAATTATTCTAATGGCAATGGAATGGAGAGGGTAGAGAAGTGTTTAAAGCAATGGAAAAGCAATTATTGTATTGTTGCGGAGAATTTTGCTGCATCAGTGTGTTGATGCTTCACATTTGAAACCACTGTATTAAAACTTAAACTAAGTTTATAGTACCACAACCATAGCAGGTACTGCAAAGAGGAAAACGCAAATTTAAAAGTGTCTGAAACATGTCTTCACTGTTTCTTTCTCCTGAGTTGGAAAAGGTGGAAGTTATATCAAGAAACTAGAGCAACTTTATACTTGTGAGTCAACATGAACTGATCTTTTTTCTGTGTAATACAGACCAATAAAAAGCTGATGAATTTGTTTATTGGTTGGAGTGAAATGGTGAGTGTTCACTGACTCAGAATCCTTTAGCTCCTGTATATTGCAAAACAAGAAATTCACAATTGGACGTCCCTACCATCCAAGCTAAGACCCGGGTTTATATATAAAGGATCTGTAGAAAGAGGACAATGGGATGAGAATTTTCAGGTAAGACAGTTACTAAAGCTAGTCAAGACTAGAGAAGGTATATGAATGGACACAAGGATGTCAGTTAGAAAACAAGTGCAAGGTAATGTACATTGGAAGGATTAATTGCATCTATTCATACACATTGCTGGTTTCTAAATTAACACACAGGGAAAGACATGGGTGTCATGGACAGCTCATTGAAAATCTCTGCTCAATGGCCAGCAGCAGACCAGAAAGCAATTGTTAGGTTTCATGAAGAATAGGATAGAACAGGGATTGGCAACCTTTGGCACACAGCCCACCAGGGCAAGCTCCATAGCGGGCCGGGCCAGTTTGTTTACCTGCTACGTCCGCAGGTTTGGCCGATCGCAGCTCCCACTGGCCGCGGTTCGCCGCTCCAGGCCAATGGGGGCTGCGGGAAGTGGCAGCCAGCACATCCCTCAGCCTGCGCCATTTCCCGCAGCCCCCATTGGCCTGGAGCGGCGAACTGCGGCCAGTGGGAGTTGCGATCGGCCGAACCTGTGGACACAGCAGGTAAACAAACCGGCCCGGCCCACCAGGAGGCTTACCCTGGCGGGCCGCGGGCCAAAGGTTACCGATCCCTGGGATAGAAAGTACTACTGAAAATATTGTAACACCACTATAAATTGATAATACTCAAGATAAAGACATACTGTTCATTTCTGGATGCCCCAGGTTAAAAAGTTATAGCAGAAATAGAAGATGGTCAAAAGGAAAGGAATAAAAATTAGAGACAAAGAGATTGAAAAGATTAGGACTGTCTTCTTTACAAGGAAAAGAAGAGGGAGCCATGATAGAGGTATATATAATAAACATTATAAAGAGAAGGTAGATTACATATGTACATTGTCCTATAATATCAGAAGAAGAAGTGTCCAATGAAATTTAAAAGACGACAAACTTAAAAATTGATTTTTTTTTAAATTGTTTTACAGAATGTATGGCTAACCTATGGAACTCATTCACACAAGATATTAAAGTGCAAGTATTTAGCAGGATTCAGAAAAACTTGCACATATATGAATAAAGAATATAAACCTATATGCTTCAAAGTATTAGACATGGACTATAAGCAATTGACTGATTATGTTTAAGAAGAAACTTATACTGTGGGCTCGTTATTCCATATCTGTTCATTGTGAGGATTTTTGTACCTTCATCTTGAAGCATTTGGTGCTTAGATGGACAACTAGTCTCATCCAGAATGGCAATTTCTGTATTTCTAAGGGAATTCTGTGCAACAAAATTCTGGTTTGGGACTATCTGAAGCAATTAGCTCACAGTTTAAATCTATTTCTGTTTCTACACAGACACAATTCAGTTCAAATCCACCCAGTTTTATCAGGAAAGCATTGGGAGGGTCTTGGACCTGACACTAACTGAAGCAGCTTAGATTAACCAAGCTGCCCATCACTAGACACTGTGATCAGGCTCATTACAGATCTTCAGTTATCACAGATATAGCCATACAGTCACATATGGAGATGTTTCTCACTGGTACAAAATAACTTATGGGCTCTGAATTGTTCAAACTGAACTGGCCAGTCTTAAAATGACCTATAAAAGAAAACAAAAATGTTGTATCCTTTTTGTTTCTTAATGATGTATGCAGAAGGCCCACAGGTATTTTTTTAATGTTTTTCCCTGCTTGTTTTTTACATTAGAAATTCAGCTCTCATCTGCTGTATTTTTCCTACGGGACAACATGGAAGACTGGAGAACTCATATGGTTACAAATGACATCAGAGGTACCAGGAAGATAAACCTGATTAATTGGCAAGGGAAGGGATTTTTATTCAGCCTGTTTAAAACACTCTCTTGATTTCTGTTGACACCTGTTTAATTCAAATGCCCAACAAACACTTTGGTAAAATATATTTGTTAAAAATTGTGTACTGTACCACATCAGATAAGATTAAAGGCTCCCAATACATTTCTTCCTCTTTCAAAGGGGGATCTCCAGCAAAATCAAGAAAGCCAAGACAAATCTTGATATTCCTAGGGTTTGGTTTCGTGTTTTAATCTTTAGGTTGTTTGTTTTTTAAGAGAGATTTCAGAGCTCTGAGATATCTGAGCATACAAATTCACAGAAGCACTACATGTCACAGACTGCAGCCACACTGCATTGTGTTATGAATGTTGTTGAATTATTTTGCTTTAGCTCCATATGGGCTTGGGGTTCAACATTCCTCCCTTTCAAGCAAAGAAATAGGAGCAAGTATGCTCTTAAAATAGAAATCTTTCGTACTAGTAAAATAAGGAAGGAGGACAGGGACAAAAGAGAGAAACTCCTGGCATGTTGGAAGAATGGACTGTGAACAGAATGTTTCTAACATTTTCCAAGAGGTGTCATTGAGATTTTTCTGAGAAGCCAAAAAATGTGCTTGGGGCAGGGAGAGTGATTCTTATGAAGATCTCTCGCTAATGTAATTTGGCTTTATTACATTTAAGGGTTTACCACTGTTTCCAGAAAATTTTCTTCTTTCTTTCCTTTTGTTTGCATTTAAGAGTATTTATTTTTCCTTTTTATTTCTTTATTTTATTTTTCTTCCCTTAAACAAATTTTACACTTTTACCACATTTTTATAGAGCATATTGATCATTTTATTTCTTTGGGACAACCTAAAAGTTTGATAAAAATCTGGGGGGTGGTTTTGTTTGGGGGCTGGAGGTAGATATTTTATATTTCACACGTGCGAAGTTCAGAAGAGAAATCATTAAGTATGATGTCCACCCTAGCACAGGCCAAATGTGCAGCAAATATAACCAATGCAGTTTAGTCCACACATGGATTTAAAAAATAACCAGGAAGGAAGTGTGAACTGTCCCATTCATCTCAATAGGTTTGTTTACTCTGAAACCTAATGTTAACTGTCAACATTATTTACTGTTTCACTGCTGATCAAAGTACACACACACACAAAGGAAGAGCCTATTATGAATGTTTGCCCAGTCTACTGTGAATGGGATTCATTTCCATGGACGAAACTGGAGAATACTACAGAGAGTGCTCAACTGTACCAGATTGTGCAGAATGTTCCACAATGGAGCTATCAGGCTGCTTGTTGTAAGAGAGACTTTTCATTTAATTACTGTAGTGTATAAAGGAAGATTTACTGAGCTAGGAGCCATGAGTTGTGGTTTCAGTTCTAGTGATTGCTGTTTATGCTTCAGCATACTTCCTAGCCCCTATCACTGAACAAAGCTTTGTACCCCAACCCTAGAAGGCAATCATATTTTAGTCCATTCTCTATTTTACATATAGGTTTGCAACAAAATTGTATGATGTCATTTCAAACCGACTGAAAATTGAACCCCTGCTCTCTAATACAGCAGAGCTAAACTTCATCAGGTTATCCATGCTTCCTTTCATACTGCATGAATCAAATCTATGTGCTGTGGTTATCCTATCTGTAACCACTCCACCACGCTCCCTGCCCGCATCTAAGGATAGAACCTGGGATTCTTGATCTCCAGTGTGCTGCTGCTGTCATCAAAGAGTTGTGTAACCCACTGGAAGGCGTATGTCAAATCTCCCTGTAATATTTGGTCCGCATAAGGCTAGCAATTTCCCCAGTAGCTCAACTAGTTCAGCAATCTGTGATGCGGATTTAGAGGTCCAGGATTTGGATTCTGTTGTGGGCTGTGGTTTCACAGAAGATGGGCTTGTTTTTCCGGGGTAGGTTGGTTTGTTTGCTTGTATGTTTGTTAATGATTTATTTAATTCACACAGTGAAATAATATCCTTTAAATAGGCTTTATAGTTAAAAAAAATCATCATCTGTCAGTTACAGCGTAACACACAAGATACAATAGCAGTCAACATGCTCATTTGTCACACATCTTGCTGGTATCGCACTGACAAGTTTGATGGTCAAAGAACCACCTTTTTATTTATTTTTAACCTAGCTGATCTTTGGCTCCTAAACCTAACTACTTTCAAGCTGCTTTTGAAGGAAGAGGTTAGCTGAAGTGGCAATGTCTTTGTGATTTAGGAGAAAGTTTTAGTGGCTGATGTGTGGGCTGCCACTCAGGATTTTGAGTGGACTGGGGAGATTTTATGGATACTGGGACATTTGATGTGTTTTTTAACAAAATCTCCATAGGGCCTGGAGCAAAAGAAAAGTCTGATAAATTGTAGTAAATAAAGAACAAATTCTCCCTTCAGGATACACTCCTGCAACTGCACAAAAAACAACTGCATTAGTGTAAGGGCAGAGTTTTATCCCTGGTGTATAATGGCTCTTTATTACATGCCATGGTTCCCTGCTCCTTGAATTGAATTGTATTCTGGAGGAAGGAAGTTTGATCTTGTTAAAGCACAGGACTAGGAGTCTGAATACCTGGCTTTGCATATGTTTCCTGTGTGACCTTGGGCAAGTTATTTAGCCCTCTGTGCCTCAGTTTCCTCAGCTGTAAAATGAGGCTAATAAGCCTTCCTTGCCTCACAGAGGTAAACTACTGTTTGTCAGCCTAGAGGTGTAGCGCTTCAACCTGAGACACTGTTAGTGGAGTGCATGCCATAGACCAACAATGAAACATGCTGGGGGGAGGGGGGGAGGGAGACATTTCAGTCTTGCTTAATAAATAAGGAAGCCAATGAAAGCATTACGCCTTTGGGTCTTTTAGAAACCTACAGGTCTGGCCTTCCTACCTCGGTTTTCTTGCTCTCCCCTGCAAGGGCTCAGCTGGCCTGAAAGAAACTTGCATGGCCCTGCACTATTGCAGCCCCTTCATCTTTCCTCTCTCCTGGCAGCTTGAAAGGGAGGGCCTCCACTGAGGATCTAATATCAAAAGGGAAAGGGTAAAATGCCACTTCATGGAGGGGGGAATAATTACCAAATTTCCTGAATAGTAAACAGCTTTAAAACCCCTGAACGCTTTCTAGCTGGGCCCTAGCGGATGCCTGCACACTTATATCATCCATCTGCCTGCTGCAATTTGGGCTATTGTTGCAGCTTCCCACCCCCAGCCCCAGCCCCCCAAAAGTTTGATTTTAAAAGTATCATAAACGTTAATAGCGGTGGGCCTGGCAGGACAGATTGAATGAATGCTTCGAAGTCCGTGGGCAGGAGGGAGTTTCTCCAGTGCGGCTCCCCCTTCTCTGCAGGGAATTACAGCGGCCCCGTGGAGAACTGGGGCCGCACACGCCGGGAGTTCAAAGGGAGAGAACGGGCCGGGGGGGAGGAGGAGCTCGGGACGGTCAGCAGGGGGCAGCGTGGTGACTTCGGGCGGGCGCCGCCGCGGGGTGAGTCTGGGCGGGGGGGCGGCCGGGGGGGCGCGCGGTGAGTGTGGGCGGGGGCCGGGGGGCCGCGCGGTGAGTGTGGGCGGGGGGCGGCCGGGGGGCGCGCGGTGAGTGTGGGTGGGGGGGCGGCCGGGGGGCGGGCTATGAGTTTGGGCGGGGGTGGCCGGGGGGGCGCGCAGTGAGTGTGGGTGGGCGGGGGCCGGGGGGGCGGCCGGGGGGGCTCGCGGTGAGTGTGGGCGGGGCCGGGGGGCGCGCGGTGAGTGTGGGGGGGCGGGGCCGGGGGGCGCGCGGTGAGTGTGGGCGGGGGGCGGCCGGGGGGGCTCGCGGTGAGTGTGGGCGGGGCCGGGGGGCGCGCGGTGAGTGTGGGGGGGCGGGGCCGGGGGGCCGCTTGGTGAGTGTGGGCGGGGCGGGGCCGGGGGGCCGCTTGGTGAGTGTGGGGGGGCGGGGCCGGGGGGCGCGCGGTGAGTGTGGGGGGGCGGGGCCGGGGGGCGCGCGGTGAGTGTGGGCGGGGCGGGGCCGGGGGGCCGCGCGGTGAGTGTGGGCGGGGCGGGGCCGGGGCGCGCGGTGAGTGTGGGCGGGGCGGGGCCGGGGGGCCGCGCGGTGAGTGTGGGGGGCGGGGCCGGGGGCCGCGCGGTGAGTGTGGGCGGGGCGGGGCCGGGGGGCCGCGCGGTGAGTGTGGGCGGGGCGGGGCCGGGGGGCGCGCGATGAGTGTGGGGGGGCGGGGCCGGGGGGCGCGCGGTGAGTGTGGGGGGGCGGGGCCGGGGGGCCGCGCGGTGAGTGTGGGGGGGCGGGGCCGGGGGCCGCGCGGTGAGTGTGGGCGGGGCCGGGGGTACTCTCGGCAGGGGAGCGGGAAGAAAGGGATGGGGCGGGGAAAGCGCGGCCCGGGAGCGGCTGAGTCCGCTTTCTCGGGGCACAGATCGCTCCCGTCCCACGCGCATCCCCCCAGCCCGGCGCTGCGTCCCGCCGCTGCGCTGTGCGAGGCGAAAAGCCAGCCGGGCTAGAGGCTAGGGCGCAGCTCCGGCTCCCCAGAGGAGCCCAGCCTGGCTTTGCCGGCGGTGGGTGATGTTCCGCGGGGGCCCGCGGCGCTGGGGGGCAGCCCTCCAAAGCGCCAACCCACGACGTGGCCCTAGCGCCCGGGGGGGAGCAGAGGCGGGAGGCGGGGCCCAGCAGCACCACCCCTGTTCTGTGCCGGGGCAAAGCCCGCTCTCAAGCTGTCTGCTCCCTGGCCGGCCAGAAAGCAGGTCCCCGGCCCCACCCGGCTCTTCCGCCGCTTTCTGGGAGGCCCCCGGGGGTCCCGCCGCCGCTGGGAAGGTCCCGGACCAATAAAGGCAGGTGTCGCTTGAGATCAAGTTGCATGAAACTCCCCTTGGCCGCGGGGGGAGCAGCGCCGGAGCGAGGAGCGACGGATCGGGCCCAGTTTCAGCTCCGTGGAGGCCGAGGAACACGTTAGGATCCGGGTGTTGGGGGTGAGGGTGGAGGGGGGTCCCCTCCTGCAGCACGGAAATATTACACGCCGTGGCCTGCCCCCTTACCTTGTCGATTTCAGAGCAGAGATGTCTAGGGCACTCTCCCGCTCCCTTGGCTGGAGGAGGTTTGACACTTGGATCAGGCAACCTAAGGCGGTCAAGCGAGCCTGTGCCCTAAAGCAAAAGTGAGTTTAATACAGGGTGCGAGACGCGTGTTGCTCTTTGGAGCAGAGACGCTAAGGCACAGATGAGATTAAAACGGCGCCCCAACCGCTCTGCTTTTCTTGAACACGCACAAAACGCGAGAGGGGCCAAGGATCAGCTTGGGCCGCAGGGCCTCCCTGAATGTCTATCGCACGTAGGGGGGGACACATGCTCCATGTCACTGGTAACTTTTAAATATTCCGTTAAGGTATTTCCCGCATGCATCTTGCTAACCACGGTTGGAAACCCAACCCCGTGAATAAAGCCATACATAAAGGACCGTTACTTGGATGTGTCACTTAAGTACGTTACCCGGCTCTTGGTTTGTCTTTGATTTCAGTTCTTCGCCTTGATCTATACCAGCGGTTATGAGAGGATGGCTAAACATATTCCACCTTCAAAAGAGACTGCTGATCCTCAGAGAGAAGCAAAGGCAGTCGCCCAAACTGCGGGCTCTTCCTCTCTGCACTTGCCTGTTCAATGCTGCTAAGGGCTCTGCATCCCGCAGGGTGAGATGCGTTTAGTCGCTGCCACGCGTTTAGTAACCACGTCTCCAAACAATTGCCATTGAGCGAATGAGGGTGGCGGAGGCTGGTAGCAGCCGCGGGGGGCGGGGGGCAGCATTTTCTGTAACCTTTCATCTATAAAGTCCTCCTGGGGCTGCAGATCTAGATCAGGACTGGGTAGGTGGGAAATGCAGAATTGTTGCACCCACCCTAATTGCATCGTTATGCCAGTGGCTTTTAGGAGAGAATTGGCTTAAGTGAGTCTGCTTCAGGCTGATCCTAATTCGACCGAAGTGTGTATGTTTTCGGAAGGACAAAGAATAGCCTGTAAACTGCGAAATACCCCAAAATGTAACATTTCCAGCCCTGGCACATTCGAACCATTTTGGCTGAGCACGACGTCAACTTTAACCTTACATAAAAACACATCAGGGAAACACACCAAGCGTTGGAGCTGGCAGGCAGAAACACTTTTGCCTGAAGTGCAAGGGTCCTCGTTTTCCAAGCGTCTCAGAGGGGGGAATGAAAGTGATTTCACAAGGAAGGCAAAAAAGTTTAAAAGAAACATAAAAGCACAAAACAATGACAGATCTGATTTCCTTAAAGAAATTAAATCCCAGACTCCTGACAAAATTCCCTGCATGGAGTCCCTTAGTTCTCTGTTAATGCCCTCCCCCTTCCCCCCAGCCCCGGTGAAGATTTACAGAGCCATGCATGCAAAAAAGGACTTCACCAAAGACTCTCATTTGAACACTAGAAGTCAGCGTCTAGAACATTGCACAACAGCGGACACTGAATGCTGATACAGTCCTAGTCAGCTCCCTCGCCTGTCTTCCCGTTGTTATGAAGTCTGGGCAAGGAGCTCTCTGGCCCCACACATTTCTGGGATTTCAGCATTCATAAAATATCCTTTTTATATGAGGGGGGGGGGGGTTTCGGAGCGAATAAATCCGTGATTCAGTTTAAAAAATCCTGGGTCCCAAATTCTTTTAAAGAATATTGCAAATTCCCTTACTTGCCGGTTTTTCTGAACAAACATTTCTCTTCAAAATATGGACAGATTCCTTTTTATTTACTCGCTGTGCATTTCTTTATCTTGTAGTGCAATGCGGTGTTTGGTCTTGTACGTATGTGCTTTAGGGTCCCCCCCCTTTAATTCTTGAGAGCCGGGCATCTTTGAATTAGGAAATGAGTATTTATACGTGTCTGACTGTTTCCACATTCTAGCACAATACAATGTATATTGCGCCTTTGGAGAGCCATCTGGATACAGTCCTATTCAAACACACGTGAAAGAGGATTTCAGAGAGGAGATTCTGTATTTAAGGCATAAAACTCTGCATAGAAAATACAGCATGTGGATGCATAGTCCGTGGGAATATGCATTTTGTATGGGTGTACAAAGAGACAGATTGCATACAGGAGATTTGGTGTGTAAAGCATAAGCGAATAATAAATAACACAGTGGGAAACAGCTACACATTGTCCGATTGTCAGAAAGTGACACACACGCGGTCTTTCTCTCTGTAAATACTGCCTGTCCTTAGGTACCTCTACCTCGCCAAAGCAGTCATTTCTCAGCCCGGTAACTCTCTTAACTCATTGAGACTACTCTCTGAAATAAATACTATTTCAGGCTCTGGAGCCATGGTTCCGTGGGTCTCGTGCAGGTCTTCTCCTCCCTCCTTATCGAGCAGGGTGCACACGATGAAGTAAGAACCTTAATGTTTTGAAATGCAATGTTGAAAACCCCGCGAAATTGATCTTTTCACTAGTTGCAAAATATTTTGGGGACTTCCTCCAAACCCCTCTGGGAAAGGAAGGTGCTTTTCAAACACCCCCTTAGCCACCGCAGATGGGGAGGGACCCCTTTGAGTGCAGGCGCTGCAGATATTCTGGAACCCTGGAGGGCCCCACCTTTCTTGATGTCTGATATCTTGGGGCTTCCTATCCAGTGGCAGTCAAGTCACCCTGTCTTCATGCTCTCTCTGGGGCGCAACTTGCTCTGTGCGTGGTTTGGTGTATGCGTGTGTGTTAGCTTGCGTGTTTCCAGTGTTTCCGTGAACTTTACGCTCTGTAAGTTTGAAGGGTATCTCTGATTTCTCTCTGGCTTTCACAGCCCCCTGTGGGCAGCTGGAGTCCCTGAGTATTAATGGCGCAGCCCCATGGCTCTGACCTTCTCTTCCCAAAATAAGGGAGCTCCGCTTAAATTCCCCATCCAATGGCTGGATGTTGAAGCTAGACAAATTCAGACTGGGAATAAGGGGTACATTTTTAAGGGTGAATGTAATTAATCTCTGGAACAATTTACCGAGGATCCCGGTGGATTCTGCATCACTGACCATTTTTACATCAAGTTCGGATGTTTTGCTAACAGATCTGTTCTAGGAATTACTTTGGGGATGTTCTGTGTCCTGTGTTATACAGGGGGTCAGACTAGATAATCACAAAGATCCTGCTAGCCTTGGAATCTAGGAATATCTGCGTTTCTAACCCGTTCTACTCTGGGGGGGGGGGGGGGAGAATCTTCAACTTTTCAGCAACACTTTATTCTCAGCTCTCCTCCCTGTCCTGAACTTGTAGGGAGGCAACAGAAAGATGTTGGTGAAACGTTGTGTTCTGTGGGAAGTGATGATTTCAAGAGATCCATACAATTGAGCCTCCCACCCAAATAAATACATAAAAGTCACACCTATTCTCTAAAGTCTCCTCTCCTTTCCAAGGTGAACTCTTGCCCCTTTTCTAACTTGCAGATCTACGTAACTATCATTATAAATTAGATAGATAGATACAATAGGTTAGGTTCGATATAAATGATAATGTGCCCCTCACTTCAGTATCTAGTTTTCCTTGGCTGGTCTGTTTGTTGTGCAAGGAATTTAAAAAACAAAAACAAAACCAAACAAAACAATTCAAGACGTTTAAAAGAAAACCCCACCATCACCAGCCAGAAAAGCAAGGGACTTTGACTGATCGAGATTTCTATGAAGGAAATGTATTTATCAGACTTGACTATAGCAAAATCGTACAAACTCTCAGGCCATCAAAACTATTCCAATGCATAAAACAGGAATAACTGTATAGGAAAAAAGATAAAATTCAGCTCTCATCAAAGTCCTCTCACAGTCTATTGCTACTTTTCAAGCATAAACATGATTTTTAAAATGTAAAACCCAAAGAGTTCTGATTTTCTTAATAATTTTCCTTTCAGATTTTCAACTCTTCTATTTTTTTAACTGCTCTTCCTTAGAAAACAAGGGAATCAGCAATGGTGGAGTCTTGCCTTCCGATGAAAATGTGAAGAGATAATGCCTACAACCCATTTTTGTTACTAGAGGGCGGCATTCGTTGGAAAATGGCAATAAAATTATAAAAATCATTAAAAGTGAGCCCCAAAGTGAACACATGAGCAGAACACCGTTGTGAATCTAGAAACTAAACAGGTCCCGATCCTGCAACTTTTGCTATCTAAAATGTCAAAATTATTCCCTACTGGAGCCAATAGACACACTGAGTGAGGAGGTTGCAGGATCTAGAGTTCACCGAGGAACTGCTGAACCGACGATTTATGGATAGGGACCTTCGAAGGCTTTAAACAAAAAAACCCAGCGGATTTAATGTCTTGGATTCGGAATGGCTGCATTTTGGGAGTATTTTGCAGCAACTGCCCATGATCCATATTGTATCGTTCAGGTGTCCTCCCCCAGGCTACTTCTACCACCTGTGGTCAATTTCTCTCGTGATCTCTTGGGGGGGGGGGGGAGTAGTTTGCTAAATGGTCTCCCAAAAAAATTAAAGAAACTTTTTAACCAAGGCTTTTTTTTTTTTTTTTTTTTTTTTTTGCAGCCCTGAAAATTCACAGTCCCCAGGGGACCAATTATGAAACCTGAAGCCGGTACAGGTAACCTGAAAATCCTGCGGTGGAAGAGAAGGAGGACTCGTGTAGCATAAGCTGGTCAGTACTGTGCTGAGTCTTGTGTTTAAAGAATAATAAGGGAGATAAATATGGTAACTACAGTAAGGAAGCTGCTAAGAAAAACGCAAAATCTGGCATAGAGAGGGATTTGCAAAATCTGGTTTGCGCGTGTCAGCCTGCATGGCTAAGCGTATGTTTATGCAGAAGAAAGGGGAAAGAAAAGGACGGGTGCCAGGTTTGACAGACATTGTTTTCTGCATTGCTGTGTGGAAGAACAGTTGTGTCCCTTCTGCGCTTCTCTTTAGTGTAACGAAGCGGGTCAGTCGAGCATCCCAGCTAGGGCGGAAGTAAAGGCGAGGTGATGGGCAGGAGGATGGGTTTGATCGCTCCGTGAGACTTCTAGCGCTCTGTACCCGGGGATGTTTGCGGGAGGAGCCCGATGAGGACACACACCGGCCACCCGGGATACACACAAGGCAGCAACGAAGGGTGACCAGGGCATACAACTGCGCCAAGGGCGTTTGTTTGCAGTAGCAAGGATCCCCCGCCCCCCTCGCCCAAAAGTGTAGTCGCAACACTATCTTTAGGGGGATTGAATCCGTATTATTCGTGGCACGTTTGTCGTCTGTTTCGCAGCCAGATAGTTGTTCCGCCAGCCCGCAAGGTACCGGTCACAGCGTTAATCCTGCAAAATCTGCTCCATCGAGTAGGCTCGCCTGCTCACACGAGTGAGGGGCTACAGGCCAGGTTGGGGCCTTTATTTTGCGGCGAAAACCCTTTTAGATCCATGCCTGGGCCAAGAGCTCAGAACGAAGCCAGCGGTCCAAACAACGGGCTGGAGTGACCCTTCTCCCTCTGCTCCCATCGCCTCCTCCTGCCTGGGGGCTGGGAGAGCAAAGGCCCAGATCACAGCCAGAGTCTGCCTGATATTTGCGGTGTTCAGCCATTAACGAGGAGCAATCTGTGAAGACAATTCTTTAGATAAGGAACGTCCACAACAGGGACCTGCGGCGGGGGGCCCAGACCTCTCCCCCGAAATCTGACCGATGCCGCCTTCTCTGCTGTCCCCCTTGGATGGCTTGGAGGAAGGGCTGTAAACTGCTTGTTATTCCGCAGTCAGTTGGGCGCTGTCATTTCTCCTCCGCAGTCCAGCCAGGCGATTCCTTCTCCCTTCCTAGTGTGTGTGCTGCTCTATAAACTTCGCAATCATTCTTTGTAAAGGGGTCTGTTCCTAGAGCTCTCCATCGGTCTCGGCTACCAACCAGAGGTACAATCCCCCCAGCCGGCTTTGCCCCTCTTGCAGGAAACCCTCTGACAGACAAGCACTGCGAGAGGGGGCGAGAATTACATTGATTATATAACTGTGTGTTGTCGATGCAGAGATCAGGACGCAGGTGCTGGAATTAGGGGTTCTGGGGCGCTGCCGCACCCCTAGTTTGAAGTGGTTCCCATCATGTACATGGTTTTCAATTTGGTTCAATGGCCTTCAGCACCCTCGCTGTACAGCTTGCCCCAGCACCCCTGGATCACAGGCAGGATCCTGCGAAAATTGCTACAACGTGATCCAGGACATCCGTAGGAGTGGAAGCCAAGCAAGGAGAGTGGCTAAACGCAGGTACACCTGCCTACCTGTTGACTAACTCTAGAGGCCTGTCTGTTATGGATAGTCTTATACGGTGGATATGTTTCATTTCTTGGTATACAAGGAAATAAATATTTCTTTGGCACCACTAAGGACCTGACTGCGTCGGTCCTCCACACCTGAGAATAACCTGCTGGGAGCTGGTCTATTAAAACAGACTAAACCTGCCGCCCCCCACCCCCGTATTATTGCACCGCATGCTATTGGGTTGTGTTAGGCTATTGTGTCATGCAAGAATGTGATTGCTTTTTAGAACCCCCTATAAAAGAATAAAGCATAAGGCGCAGCCTGGCTCTGAAACTCGTTTTCCTGCGTATTATTAAACTGCAGCCTTCATATTCCGCCAAACGACTGTGGAGATGGCGCAAAGCAGAGAGAAAGACCAGTCTTGTATCCCTCCCGTTTTATGGACAGAAGAAAGCTGCGTGAGGCGTTTACTGTCTTGAGGTTTTGTGCAGCTCTTTAGGCAGGTTATTTCTTTGGAGCCCAGCCACCGAATCCATTGTCTTTATCTGATGCTTGAAAGATTGGGGGGTGGGGGGAGGGAGCAAAATCATGGTTGAAAACGCTTTGAAGTCGTCCAACTGTTGCAGCTCCACTTTTCCCCCCGCCAGTCTCCAGATGCACCAGAACTGCTGACTTTGATCTCACAAAGCCACGTTTTATATTTTTTAATTTTTCAAAAAATGGCTGAGTGGCTGAGAGCATGATGGCAACCATGCCGGGAGTGAGGTCATGGGGCGGGGCGGTGGCGGATAGTTAATGGAGCTGAGGAATGAAGATGCGGGGACGGCTTTTCTATCCACGGCCTCTACAGGAACATCTGCTCCCGGCCCGTTTTCCAGCCATTCTTGTTCACAGAAGAAAAGTTTCCGCCAGCGCGTACGGGCGTAGCTGCCGTATGCGGTGCGCTTCGCTTTATGTGTAAACGGGTCT
This sequence comes from Dermochelys coriacea, assembly GCF_009764565.3. Classification (NCBI taxonomy): domain Eukaryota; kingdom Metazoa; phylum Chordata; order Testudines; family Dermochelyidae; genus Dermochelys; species Dermochelys coriacea. Next base: position 208,844,223 of record NC_050068.2, on the reverse strand, counting down.
ATTCGCAGGCTGCGAGAACTGGGGCACGGTGCCTGGGAGGTGGCTCACACCTGGGGATTATGAACAGCCTGGGATCTTTTGAAACCGGGAAAGTTCGTATAAAAACAACGCGGGAGTTTGAGTGGGCTGGAGGGCCAGGACCAGGAGCCACACATAGGGGAAGCAGAGTAGCAGCCGTGTTAGTCTGTATTCGCAAAAAAAAAAAAAAAAAAACAGGAGGACTTGTGGCACCTTAGAGACTAACACATTTATTTGAGCATAAGCTTTCGTGAGCTACAGCTCACTTCATCGGATGAGCTGTAGCTCACGAAAGCTTATGCTCAAATAAATGTGTTAGTCTCTAAAGTGCCACAAATCCGCCTGTTCTTTTTTGCACATACCGGAATGCCACTTGCAAGTGGCCCACGTCCTTCCAGAGAGGACAGGAGAAGGGATTTCGTTTGCTTTGGAATAGGGCACAGCCGTTCCCGCCGTCCTGAATCGCTCCCCTAGCAAGGGGCTCAGTGAAACAAGACGGATCCTGCAGTTTTGTGTCTGGGGGGTTAGTTTCATAATCCCAGAGCGGCTGGGGATTAGGGAAAGAGCAGGATCATGTCAGCCAGAGCCGGGGCCGCCTGCATTCCTCCTACCCCTCACCAGGAGGGCAAAGGCTCTGGTTGCCCTGCATTTCCTGAGGCTCCGGATCTGGCTCCAACAAAGTCACACGCTTTTGCCACAGCCCTCAGGCTGCAGTGAATGAATGTCTCTGGGGCGTATAGAGGGCATGCTGCAAAACAGAGACCCTGGGCCGCTTCAGGGGCCTGTAGCTGGGCAATCAGGGGAACTGGCCATGCTTTCCCTAAAGCGCCGTGCTCAAAATCCCCTTTAACACCCCCCTAAAGTCCTGAGCCGGGTCGATGGCCCCTCCCACCTGTCCAGAGCCCCTGATCATTTCAGGGGCTTCATCAGCCAACCCGCTCCGGATTTGTGTCTGGCCCTGGCATACTGGAGCAGGACACAAGACGTGATGAAAATCCGCTCGCTGCTCTTCGGGAGAGGGAAGCGAATCCAGAAGTAAAACACAAGAGAATCCGAGAGGCAGTATCCGGTGCCCAGGGCTCTTTTAATATAAAAGAAAAAACTTGCGGTGAATTCCACGTCACTACTAACAATATTCAGATTCCTAGAGGGGACATATTTCATAGTAGCAGCCCTGTTAGTCTGTATTCGCAAAAAGAAAAGGAGTACTTGTGGTACCTTAGAGACTAATGCTCTAATAAATTTGTTAGTCTCTAAGGTGCCACAAGTACTCTTTTTCTTTTTTAGAGGGGACATAGTTGCTGTGTTATTTATTTTGATAGTTATTTATTAGAATTAGTGTTTTGCTTTATTAATATAGTAGTATTTTATTTATTTCATTGTTAAAACCCTTTGCCTTTCAAAGATGTAATCCAATAATTACTTTTAAAGTCTGTCTGAATTATTAAATACACTTTCTTCAAATTCTCTTTCTTTCACTATACCATAGCCCGCTCTCTTTGCCATTGGCTTTATTGGGAGCAGGATGCTATACAAGAGTCATCTATTCCTCTGAACTAGACGTCTCAGAGATCGCGGGAGCCAGGGATACTGATTTCCTAGGAACTGAAGGTTGTCACTGTCACTGTTGAAGTGGAGTAAATGTAAATGGAACGAGGCACTCTTATTCCAGAATAGGAGTGTCCACACATGGAGTTAATCCGGAGTAGCTAAGAGCCTTTTCAGTAATGGAGTGTTTTGGGGTGTTTTTGAAAGGCTCCAGCGCCGACGCAATTCAGGGAACATATTATATTCGCTTTTATATTTCTACTGCACCTAATAAATAAATGAAACGAAATTAGCTTAATTGCTTACAGTCCCGCAAAGCAAATTAGTTTATGAGATTAAATAAAAATTACAGGACAAAAACATCCACAAAAAGGATATATGAATTGAACAACAAAAAACGAAGGTTGCTGCTTGGCGCAGGATGTCTTGGTTTTATATATCGCATTGCCAGGTTAATACAAATTGCAGACCCGATCGTGCAAGCCCCCTGTTCACATGAGTAGTCCTTACTCCTTACTAGGAGCTAGTCCTTACTAATGATTTCAAAGGGACTTTTCATCTCACCTTCCTAAAGCTTTGCAGAGTAGGGCCCATGTATAGTACATTAACCAAATGCAATCCCCCAAAATCAGATTCGGGGCAGGAATAGACACTATAATAAGATGCATCCGATGAAGTGAGCTGTAGCTCACGAAAGCTTATGCTCTAATAAATTTGTTAGTCTCTAAGGTGCCACAAGTACTCCTTTTCTTTTTGCGAATACAGACTAACACGGCTGCTACTCTGAAACCTATAATAAGGTTGTGTGTGCACGTACAGAGCACATCTATATGGACCCAAAATGTGGATGTCTCGCACACAGAGACCCATTTCACACACACACTGGCATGCAGCCGCACCACTTAGCACACTCATCATTCACAAGATCCTCATGGACGAGCCCGAGGGACATTTCCGTTCGCTAACAAAATAGCATCCGAATTCAGCTAGAGACGTGTGAGTCTGGCTGAGTGTGAGTGTGAGGAAGAGACAAATAGCTCGCTCGCAAAAGTAAGTTGTAGAGAAGAAAGAAATGTAGCAGGCTCCGTCAAAAGACGAAAGGAAAAATGAAGAAGAGGAAAAAAAGCGACAGAAATTGTTTGACGCGGACACGGAAGAGTTATGGGGAGACAGCAACATTTATTTGGTGCTTATAAACCACATCAAAGGATTGCAGAGCAACAACAAGACGTCTCGGAATACATTTTAATGGGCAAGTGCCCACGTATGACTTTGCCATCGGAGGGGAAAGAAAGCAGCGGAGGAGAAGGTTTTGCCAACCTTCCCCTGGACCCCAAAGTCAGGGAAGAAAAGAGAGAGTTTAGCCCGAGGAGCAAGAGGAGAAACCGCACCAGCCGATAGGGACTAGATGCAGCAGGGCAGACTTGCTCTGGCACATCAGGCGGGTAAGAAATGGACTGATCTGTTGCCGCACCTCGGTCCAGAAGAAAGCGTCCATTTTCTACTGGAAGAAACGATTCCTACCCTGCAGTTAAGCTAAAGACCCTCGCCCCAGGCCGGTGTCGGAGCGCCCCGCGGGCTGAGGTTTCGGTCTCCTGCGCGGAGATGCCCGTGTGGAGAGGGTGTTCACCGGGGGCCATTGGAAAGCGCAGCCCCAGGGTGCCCGGCACATTGGTTAGGCGAGGGGCAAGGGCCGGTCCATGCTCTGATGGGGAGCCCGGCAGCATCCGGACGAGCAAGCCCCGCTAAACGCCCTTTGATTGGCGGGGTGTCCGGCTTTGTCTTTTCCAAAGGCAGTAGCTCTGCAAGCGGCCCTTGCCGCCTGGCACACAGCTGGTGTCTAGCTATCGCACAGGGACGAACAGCCCGAGACAAACCCCTCTTTGGCTGTGCGCCGCCCAGCTCACAAAAACAAGCCTCTGCCGCGAGGCCACAGCCGAGCTCCCTGTCCAAGCCGCTTAGCCTGCTGCCTGCACGGGGTGCCTCCCCGTCTCTAGCTGGGCCATCGGGCACTCACTACAGTGGCGCAGGCTCCGCTGCGGCTTTTTGCCCTTAGCAATTTTCTTTCTCTCCCCAGTGCTGCCTGCACGAGCTCCCCTCGGGGCCGGACCTCCCTGCCTATGGCAATAGGCGCGAGCCTGACCCCTTTGGCCTGCGGGTCAATCCAGAGCCGGGTCCCTTGCCAGCCGAAGCAGCAGGTCCCTTGCAACTGAGCTGCACCTGGGAGGAGAGAACCGGCTGCCGTTCCCATCCCCTCTGCAAACACTTCCAGGAGTGGGCAGAGCTGTCAGCCACGCAGCGCGTTCGTGGACCCGGGACCCAGCGCCCCGGAGCTGGCTCGCTCCTCTTCGGGGCTGTCCGCTGTCACTAGCTGGCCAGGTGGCCGCCGACTCGCAGCTGGGCCGCTGGCTTCTCCCAGTTCTGGCCAAGTCCCTGCCTCTGTAGCTGTGTGAGCTCTCGGCTCGCAGACACTGAACCGAATGCATCCGATGAAGTGGGCTGTAGCTCACGAAAGCTTATGCTCAAATAAATGTGTTAGTCTCTAAGGTGCCACAAGTCCTCCTGTTCTTTGAACCAATTTACAAGCCTAGGTTGCTAGCCCTTCACAACGATGGGCAATTAATCACTGTCTCCCTTCCCAGCGGCCAAGCCATGCCACTTGTTTCCAGGCCAGTGCCAGGCTTTCTGTGCTGCAGTCTTCCCCTGCTGGCTCTGCGGCTCCGGCACTAGGCTGCCACTGCAGAGATCCCCTCAGCTCTGAGCTCTAACCCGAGCTTTCTGCCTGACCCTGGGCTAATCTCTGGTCTCACACACCGCCCTGTCTCACAGCGTGGGGGCAAGGCTAAATCCACCCAGAGCAGGGAGGCCCTCAGATACCAAACTGCTGGGTGCCATATCATTCCCTTTTCTACGTGGTCCGCACAGCTTCCTGGTGAAGTCTGCATCTTCACTACTAAGGCTGAGGACCTGATGGGGAAGTTGTCTTCCTTCAGTCCTAGAGATAAACCTTTGGGATCAAAGTCTCCTTCTGGAGCAGACCAGGCGAAATAACACAAGAAGTGAGTCAGGAAGAAAAGCAACCAGAACCGTTACTCTGATGAGTGGGGCTGTGAATTTTCACATTCCTGGAAATGCAGAAAGTTTTAGAAAATGTTAGTATACATGACTGGCCTGAAATTCTGTATCAGAAGGAGTGCCATTGGTGACCCATCAATCAGTATTTTCTTCTTGAAAAGGATTGAGTCGTCCAAATAGGCAGAAAAATCAACAGTCGATTTTTATAAATAAACAAATCTATACCTAGAAGTCGGGAGAGGTGCCTTAGAAACAGCAAAGGGGATTAAATGTGCAATGAATATACCTGACAACTAATAAATTACCCAGCTCTGTGCAAAAAAGACAACAGCTATATGTTAATAAAAACGTAGTAATACTATATTATGCTTTGCATGGCTGGTCGATCGAAATTAATCTTGGCAATTTTGTAAATGCTGGAGTCTGATTTATCTCACAAACTTCACTTATATTTGTTCAATAACTTATCTTGGTTAAATGGAGGAGTTTTACATAATTTGGAATACATAAAAGCATAATACCCATTTGACGACTTTTACAAGCATGCCTTGCATTTACAGTAGCTATACAAAAAGTTATTGTACTGGCTATACCCTGCAACCCTTCCCTATTTGAATAGTCCCAGTGAAGTCTGCTATGCTTTAGGGTCAGGCCTAAAGTGGGATGTTTACAACATAATATACCATGTGTGGGGATGGGTAATGCACAGGGCCTTTCCAGACTCAATGTTTGGTTCACAAGAGCTGTGCCCCCCTCCTCCCACCCCCAAACAAAACGCCCTTATATTTATTGTTTTGGCTGAATGCACATTGGAAATGAGCTGCAGAGTTAGACTTTATACCCTGGAAAAGCGGGGAAAGAGTTCTGTAGTCCAACCTGGATCCTGTTTCTGTAACAAGGGGTGGCTGTCTGGGTGCAGTAGGTCATGTGGGAGCCAGTGTGTGTGTGAGCCCAGCACTTTATGGGAAACGACTCACGTTTAAAGCGTGCAGCTGCCGGCTTTGAGTGCGCGGAAGTGGAAGAGTTGAATTTGCGAGGCAGGCCATGCACAGAGGGGGCAAATGAGGGATGCAAGCGGGTCAGCTCCCGTTGGAGGCTCACAGTTTCCATTGTTTTCCACTTTGCCTTAATAGCTCTCATCTTCCTAAAGCTAGTTACCCGCCGTCTGGGCCGGGGACTTTTCCTCTCCTGCTTCTGAAATCCCGCTCTAAGGAGATTGTTGCTTTCTCTGCTTAGTTCTAGTCCAGGGAGGGATGGCAGGAGGCTGCGGGGCTCCCGGAGAGATCCTTCCCCTCTCTGATCCAGGGTGGGAAGGGATCTCTCACCAGCCAGATGGCCCCGATTCCCTTGAGCAGAAAACAACCGGCCGAGCGCTTGTTCGCACTTCTAGCCAATAGAAGGGGAGTCTTCAGGAGCCTGCTCCGTTCCCCACTAGGGGAGGAATAAACCCAAGAAGGCGCTCCTAGGCTTGCAGATCCTCATTGGACTGCCCCCGGCTTTGCGCCCTCCGCACCTCTCCCTGCCCTGCCCTGGGAATTTTCAGGCAGGTTTGAGACAGACCCTGTCAAACCCGGTCTTCCTCCTTCAAAGCCCCCGCAGACCCCAACTCTTGAGTCATGGGGGACAATGGCAGTGCACTTGCACCCTGCAACTTTCCCTAAGGCGAGCAAGGAGCGTTGGCAGGAATAGGGCTAGGCAGGAGAAGGCCTTTAGGTCGCCAGGCTGGGCTGTGTGTCCTGCCTGGCATCAGCCAGCATCAGGAAAAGAAGCAGATTTGCTCAGACACCTTCTGGCGATTTCCTGGGCCAGCTTTAACCTTTCCCTTGTGGAGACTCGCCTCTCAAAAGCAAACCCACCTTTGCTTCCCTGTGGCGCGCTTGTCCCAGGGATGGGCTCCATGGACTCACAGCTCTCCAGAGCCGGCAAATAGCTTTGAGTTACAGGGCGAAGCGAGGTTTTTGGGGAAGAATCACACACGTTTTATGCAAAGAAAAGGAACCCTGTTTGTTCCAAATCACGTTATTATTGCCCAGACTTTCTCACGCCGACACGTTCACCCCGCAAGTAATTAAAAAGCAGAGGGTGGGAAGCTAACAAAGGTAGGACTTTGCCAACAACTTTGTGAAGAGTTGCCTTATTATGAATTACAAGTCAAACCGTGAAGACGTGATTTCCAGTGAGGTCAGTGGGAGTTTGCCTAGGGACTGAGCAAAGGATCTCAGAATTTGGCAAAACACTTTAAAATAGGGTCACATAACCAAACTGTATGTTTAGGCGTTTAAATCTAGTTTGCCAGCCAAAAAGCAACAGACTTTTTTTTTGTTTACTCTCCATGAGTCTGACACGGAGTAAAATGATAGCAAAGAAGGTTCATCTGTTATCAGTTTGCAAAGAAATTATCCATTTTCCTTGGCTTCTCTGATTTTCCTAGGTCTGATTCCCTGGACTGCAGTTTTTACCCATTGGTGCAAACAATGTAACACTCTGACACTATTGTATTTTATAGCACATACAGGCTGCTTCTATTCAAAACTGTTTAACTTCTTGCTTCCAACAATGCGATATTGTTCCATGGTTGTTATATTTTATCAAATAGACTTGAAATGCTTTAGTGAAAATCTTTTTATTCCCAATTACCAGATAACCATGTTAACATCATCAGCATTTAAGAGTGACACCGTCACTCCAATAATGATACTATTTTATTTTGTCTGCTACTTAATGAGAATATTCTGTGGTTCCCCTTATACACAGGAGAGAGAAAACTGAGCTTGTCCTCTAACCTTCCAATCTCTGGGAGACGGTTGTCGTTTTGTGGCTTGATTATTACATATATAATGTCCAGTACAAAAAGCGAGCGCAGAAATAAATATGCACACGCACACACATACACGTTCATGTACTTCTGCTATTGCTGTTACAATAGACCTGACTTAAGCTATAGCTCTGGGTTAAGAGCCTGTCAGAGCTAAACCTACTTGCCATCTCGCCTCTGCTCTCAATTTATCCCAATCATTTCAGGGTTCCACCTTCCCCATTTTCTTCATTCGCTTTCCTTTTCTTCTGAAGTGTTTGTAGAAACGGACAGTCGAGGCTTCTAAAATATACGATCCCATTCTATAATCCTTCCTCTCCGTGGAAAAACAAATACACCTGCAAGCCCGTAGCAAAGCGGCTGAGGTAGGAGCCCACATGAAAACATAAAAACAACGGTAGGAACGAAGCACACGCCTAATATTCTCTTCCTTTCCAGCCTGGGCTCCGAGTGTGTCAGCAGCCTCCGTGCCGGCTCTATCCTGCAGGACAGATGCAATGGCCGGAAAGGTCATAAGGTGAGCTGTGGACGGGGCACTTTGGCACAGCTGATTAGACCCTTATCTTTCCCCTTGGCCTTCCCCCGGGTTCAGAGAAGCCGAGAACACTGGCCAGCCTTAAGTAACCCTATTGCTTTTGCAATCGCTGCTTTCGAACCAGCGAGCTCGGCTGTGTTTCCCGTGTGTTTCAGGTGCCCTTCGGGTAGCTCGCTTTTGTCCCGAATGATCTGGGACCAGGGAGCTCACCTGTCACCAGAGACCGCAGCAAGAGCAGGCAGCGAACTTCAAAAGAAAGTTACTCCACCAGAAAGCCGTGTCCTTATCCAGCCCTACGGCGCGCGCGTGGGGGGGGGGGGGATTTTGTGTGCCGATGGGTGTTTGTGTGGAAGCTGTGTGTTTAGGACTGGGGTGCTAACGCCAGGTGCTAAAATGGGCAAATCAGGGTGTGGACGCGGATGTGCGACTCTGTGGGGGTCGCAATGTCAGAAGGCTTAAAACTCTGCAGACACTCTCTGGGCAGGAGGGCCCAGCATAGTGAGTTTTAGATTTAAAATAAAAATAGAGCCGCCCGTTGCTCGGGGTTGCTTGGAGATTTCACGTCGAAAGTGCAGCATGAAGGTCTGCCAGCCCTTTGTTTGCTGAGCTGGGAGCCAGCGTGCAAAGAGGCTTCCTTGCAAGCCTAGTTTGGACCCTGGGCTTGATCAGTAAGGGAAATGTATTGGGTATGAATTACCCACCGTAACTATTTCCAAAACGCTCCCCGGGAGTACTTCAGGACAGTCAGAGAGACACGGTGGGTGAGGCGAACTCGTGTCCTGGACCAGCTTCTGGTGGGGAGAGAGGAGCCTCGCAGCTTCCGCAGAGCTGAGCGAGCTCCAGAGCTTCTCTCTCTCCCCAGCAGAAGTGGGTCCAAGAAAGGATATTACCTCACCCACCTTGTCTCTCCCATATCCTAGGACCGACACGGCTGCGCCGCCGCTGCAGTTCACAACAGCCAGGTCTGGTTAGTGCCCGGGAAGAAGCGACGCCTGGAGCTGGTGGAAGGTCAGGGGCAGTTTTCATTCCAGAGGGGTGTCGCCTTCTGGTGGCTCGGGGCCGGGGGCACGCGGGCACTTGGCTGGCTTTAGAGAAGGACATTTCCTGCCTAATCCTTGCTTTGGTGACTTTTAGCTTTCGCCCTGAAAACAAAAGCAAGGCAGAAACCAAGCTCGGACCAACGGGCGGGCTCTGGGGCTCTACAACCCAAAGCCAACGAGGCTGAAGTCCTGGTAAAATGGAGGGGAGCTGGTGGCGTGTTTTATAGTCCAAGTGTACAATCAGATTTTTTCTCTCTCTCTCTCCTGATACAAAGCAGATAAATTTATGGAGGGAGAGCTAAGAGAATAATTACAGGGTGAAAGTAGTTAAATTTTATTTCGAGTCCCAAAGGCAAAACCTGACATTTTATTGCAAACATCTGGAAGGTTTAAGAGGCTGGCATGGTGTTTGTTTAAAATACTAATAGAGATTTTTATTCTGTAAAAAACAAACAAAAGCCCACTTAAAAACGCTTGGAACTGTAAACATTTTGCGGTGCTTCACTACTCAAAGCCTGCGTTGGACCCAGGAGAAGCGGTTGAATGAGTCGGGTGTAAAATGGGGGCATAGTTATTAATTAGCTAATAATAAATAACAATACAGTTTGTGCAGGCCATAAAAAGAAAGTGTAGGTATATTTTTTACAGTCACCATAAATGACCTTGCACAGCACAGGAAATTCACCTCTCCTGAAATTCCACTGGCAAACTGCAATTCTGCCTAAATTAATCTCGCCTCTTAAACAAGCGCCGGTTTAAACATACTCCAATCCGCTTTAAAGACAATCTAAATTGTATTAAAGTCACGTAAATCATTCGCTCACATTATAAGGCAGGCTTCAGCCCACACCCGCTGACTAGCTTTAACATTGTTTTCAATTACTAGCTCGAAAAATCCCCAGGCTAGCTCTGGCTGCTAACAGGATTCCAGTTTAACGTTTCTCGTTTGGTGTAGCAGAATGTCTGAAACCAGCTCCTTTTCCGCCTCGGAGAGCAGAACATCTGCACAGCTCTCCCACCCCGCAGCAGGCACCCCCATTTCTTTCTTGCATTAATATTGCCAGAGAGAAAGGAATATCTCCAGGCTTGCACTGCGACGACTGGAAAGCTGGAGTCTGATTTCTTTATACACCCTCGGACCGGACCCTGCAACCCTGGGTCTTTGTTCAGCGGAGCAGTTTCCTTGACAATGCGGGCTACTCCTGCAAATCAGGGCTATTCGCCCCTGGATTAAGGATCAGGAATTTCCTATGAGATAGATACATTATTTTTTAATGAGGCAAGATTAAATTCTGACACCAGTTTCTGGGGTAAATCCGGAGTAACTCCAAACTGACTTCAGTGGAGTGACTCCAGATTTACACAACTGTAACCAAGATGCTGGTCCCAAATACTGCGCTTTCAGTTCACCCGAGCAGAACTCTAATAGGCCAAATTAATCCCTGGGGCAACTCCATTGAGTTTGACTTATTGACTTCGTCGTGGTGTGAATAAGGCACCAGGATTTGGCCCTAGACTTTTAAGACTGAATGGAGATTCCATTTTATGTTTGCTTCGGATTAGCGAGGACTCGCAAAGACAACACTTCTTAACACATAAGAAGAAATCTTTGCAAGAGGGCAGCCTTTGTTTTCCCATAACAACCACCACCACAACAAGCTATTAAACTACTTTCTGTCTTGTGCAGTAACGGTGGCCACATTTCAGAGAAACAGAGGCATTTCTTTGCTTTGCGTTTTTGCTCTTGGTTTAAAGTCAATGAAAAGCCGCTAACAGGTCGGGTGTTGTCGGTCACAAGTTTGGTCAAAAGAAAAGGAGGACTTGTGGCACCTTCGAGACTAACAAATTTATTTGAGCATAAGCTTTCGTGAGCTACAGCTCACTTCATCGGATCTCAAATACATTTGTTAGTCTCGAAGGTGCCACAAGTCCTCCTTTTCTTTTTGCGAATACAAACTAACACGGCTGCTACTCTGAAACTTTAGTCACATTTTCGACGTTCATTAGAACTACTAATTTGCATTAGGCACGTAAATTCTACAGGTCACAATGATACCAGGGAATTTTGACCTCTTTCTGTGTCTTCGAGATAATAAATGTAAAACACAGCCCTATAGTAATATATACTGATGGCATCCAAATTCCCCAAGAACTTTATCAAATGGAAATTAGTATCTGAAAATCTTGCTTCTTCTCAATTATTGGCAAACTCTGTGACCCTTTGAGTCTACAATTATCGGTTGTATGATTATGGGATGTAATCTATATATGCCAGAGGTTTTGTAAATTTTATTAAAAATCTTGTTCTTGTATCAGAACCTTTGAAACTAAAGGTTGTATAGCACATGCAGAGAGAGAGAGAGAGAAGAAAATCTATATATCTTAACAATTAGAATGAAAATTGGTAGATAATTTAAAAAAAAAACCTATTGTCTACTAAACAAACACTTTTTAAAAAAGCCTGAGAAACGTATCTGAAGGAAATATAAGCTCAACATGGGATTTAAATATACTGCTTTTCAAATACAATTCCGTTTTGCTGACCTTCATAAGCGATTCTGTGTTTTCTTGGTCTCCCGCCCCCCGCCCCCCTTCAAATCTACCTCCTAACTTGCGACGCTCCTGCAAAATCGTCCTAGCCGTGTCTGTCTCGCAGAATAATGCTATCAGGAGTGCAGAAAAGAGGGGATCATTTTCCAGGAAATTTCTTCTCCATTAGGTTTAGAGCGAAAACCCCTGGAAAACAATCGTATTTAAATAAGTCTGACCTTTCCAGTTCCTTAAGAATGTAAATAGTAATAAATAATAATAATAATTAATAATAATTCTAGCTTCCTCAAAACCTCCCTTCCGAATGGTCCCTTCGTAACCAGGGCTAGCTGATAACGCCCTAAGCCCCAAATGGCATGCGATGCAGGGAAAGGCAATAATACCCCAGTGCACCCTAGTTTGTCGCTGAATATGTGCCCGGTGTCTATGGAAGTGAGCTGTCGAAAGCGATATATTTTGAAATAAGCAATTCCCAGTTCCCGCGCAGGAAAACTGCATCGAGTTTCCCCGTGTTACTCAGCCGTTGAAATCACACCTTTCAGGTCTTTTATCTCTAAAACCTCTTCCTCGCAAAAGGTTATTGCTTTAACTTTACCAGAGGACTTCAGAATATTGTTATGGAAAGAGAGATGTGAAAGCGTCTTTGATACCACACACCTAGACATGGATGTGTGTGTGTTCAGCCCCAGAAACTGATCCATGGCTGCCCCAAAGTCAGGGGCGCTAGAACAATTTGTACAATGGGGGTGCTCAGAGCTACTGAAACAAACTGTAAAGCCTGTATATGATGGGAACACTTCAAGCCAGGAGGTGCTACAGCACTTATGCACTTACGCTCAAAGTTCCAGCACTTATGCTCAAAGTTTTGATTTCTGCCCAAAAGTCTTTGGGATGGCGCATCCAGCGCAAAGGTTAATTTAAAATTAGCTTAACCATGTCCAGCCATTCTACCTACTTTGAAAACAGCTCCAGGTCAGCCATTTTTCTCTTTTTTCTTCTGTAACCATCAAAATCAATCAATCAATCAATCAATCCATTACTGAATTTGAAGTGTCGATTACATTTTCCTCCTAATTTATTAGCTGTCGAAGATCCAATTATTATGTTGGTCGGCCTTCTATTTTTCTAATTTCTATTTTGTTGATATATTTTCCATGTTTCATTTATTATTTACTTCATTAAATGCTTAGCGTTGTGTTTATCTTTCTATCTAATCATTCAAAATATGTTTCTTGCTGAAATACATTAGCGGAAACATATCATGATTTTTTTCTTGGTAAATAGAGGTATTTTTCTATTTACTACGAACTCACTACCCAGATGGTCATATCGATATATACTATTCTTTATTTATGTGTATATAAATCTCAAACACCGCGGTATGAAAAATCCACAATTAAGTTTTTGAATAAATATCCAGGCAACTGCCTGTGCCAGAGTTGGCCTTTACCTGATTTTCTCTGGCGGGATAAAATTAAACTCTAGCAAAAGAACATGGAAAATCCAAATGTCAAAATACAAGGTAGTCCCAATGGCAGCAAATATTTAAAACTAGGGCAAAATGGCGCAGTCAGTTTAACACCGATTTCACAGCCCGATTGCTATCAAAATCACTTAAAAAACTGACATCGTTCTGAGGGAAAACGAGTCTCCTACACAAAGCCCTTATTTTTGAAAGGGAAACCACCACCACCACCACCACCAGCAGCAGCAGCAACAAAGACAACAGCGCGGTGTTTGCGGGCGTCCTGCAAACAGTCCCTTATCTTTAAGTCCCACGTTTTAAGGCTCTTTCAAATACTATGGTGCTTTAGTGGCCAGAAGTCACTAAAAACTCTGGGTGCGGAGGGGATTAGATAAGCGTTGGAGTTGTCACCTCGCTGCATTTATGGCTAGATTTTTTTCCTGCACGTCTCCGTTCTTCAAAGAGTTAATTCTCCTCCAGGGTTCCAGGACCCACCAGGCCAAATTCTTAGCCCTCAAGCCTGAGTCTCCCTCCCCTCCTCATTGGGTTTCAGCTTTTGGGTTTCTCTCCTTCCCTTCCTCCTATTGGCCAGGGACTTTTTTTTTTTCTTTTTTTTTTTTTTTTTGACAGGCGCAAGCAGCCTGCCTAACTCTTTGGGAAAAAAATTTCCCAGAAGTTTGTATCAATCAGAGGGAGGCAGAAGGGGAAGGAGAGAGAGAGGGGGAAAAAAGATGCAATCCAGCCTGCAACCCCTCTGAGCAAGTGCTGAGGACCTGGGCTGCCCACTCTCGCCCGGCCCTGCCTCATGTAGAGCCTACAGAGGACTCAGGGCTCTTCTGGAGGCGCAGCTGGGGAGGGGCTGGTGGGGAGAGAGGCGACGGGCTTTGCCTCTGCTCCCCAAGCGCGGCCGGCCGAGCCCCTGGTTGCTCCTCTGGCGCGGCTCCGGGCTGGGGGCTAAGATGAGTGAGCGGAGAAGATCTGCAGTAGCCCTCAGCTCCCGGGCTCACGCTTTCTCGGTAGAAGCCTTGATTGGGACAAATAAAAAGCGGAAACTGCGAGACTGGGAGGACAAGGGGTTGGATTTGTCCATGGAGAGCCTCAGCCCCAATGGCCAGCTAGGGGAGAACGAAGACCCGACCCAGTGCCTGGACCTCAACCCTGGTTAGTGACCCGCCTTTTCTCTCCCCACCGCGCTTCCCAAAGAGCCACTCGCAGCCCCCTGTGCGCGGCCCGGAGCAGCCGCGGGCCCCTTCGCCGGCCGCCAGAGCCTTGCCCAGCCCGCGGTCTCCCGCAGGCTGGTTCGCGGAGCGGGGACTGTCTCCCGCCCGGCCGGACTCCCTTTCTCCGGCTCCGACCGCCCCCAGGCTGGGCGCGGCGCCGCTGCCTCCCGGCTGCTTCCCCCCTGCTCCCTGTAGCGCGCCGGGCACTGCTAGCTGCCGGCTGGCTTCGGACACCCGCCTCGCCTTGCGCCGCCGCTTTGCAGGGCGCCGAGCAACTAGTGCCATTTCTGCGCGGGTCCCGGTGAAGTGGAGTGAGTGTGAGTGTGCGTGTGCCCGCGGGGGGGACGGTCAATACCGGGGGGCGAGTAGGTTCCCCCCGGGTCCGCACTCCCGAGCACGCTCTGCGAGCTGCCTCGCCCGGCTTTTGCGGACACTTGGCTCCTGTGAAAACAAAAGCGCCCGGTCCGGGGCGAACAGCTGTTGGCGGCAGGCGAAAGCTCCCGCCGGCCTGGCGGAGCGGAGGATTGCGAGAAACGCCCGTGCTGGGGCTGGCCAGTGAAAGCAGCCCAGAAACGCAGGGAGCAGCAGGCGTGGGTAAAATGCCCCGGGCAGCCGCGGAGGGCTGGGGCCTGATCCTGAGCCCGGGGAGGCCGACGGACAAAGCGCGGCATTGCGGGCGGAGGCGGCAGGATCGGGCCCCGGAGGGAGCTGGCGCTGGTGCCGGTGCCGAGCTCGCGCCCTGTGCTGGGGAGAGGGGTCCCAGCGCTGCAGTGACAGGCCCGCCGCAGCCAGCTGACGGCTCAGGCCGACAGCCCCGGGCCAGACGGGCCTGTCCCGCTTTGAGCGGGGCTCGGCGAGACATTCGGGGGCGAGCTCTGCTCCCGGCCAGGCGGCCCGTTGTAAGGGTGATGATCTCCCCGCTTGCGCCCTGGGCCTGGCCCTCCTCGATTCCAGAAAGGGAAAGGGAACGAAACGAAGTGCATTAAAACACGGCTGAATTACAGCCATCGATTCAATACTGCCTACGTGCAGTCAGCGACAGATACTGTGTAATATGTGGAAAACAACCCCCGGGGTTAACAACGCAAAAGGTACAAGACAGGCCCCAGCTCGGATTCCTGTTGAGGATTGTCTGGGAGAACAGGCTGGATTCTCTCACTCAGTTTTTACTTGTTCAAAAAATGAAATAAAATAAAATAAAATATTGACTTAATTAAGAGATTTGCCCGAGTGAAAAATTCAGCTCTTGTCCCTTGGTGATTTTACTCAGGCCCAATTTCCATTTTAAAAAGCAAATGAATTCCATAGAAGTCCCTGCCTGTAAATATACTCAGGGAGTACAGAAGTACGGATCAATGCCACGGCTAGAGCTACGGGGGAAAAGAAAACAGACACTGGATGAAAACTATTCCTTTTCACAACCGTCTTGCTAGGCTATTTGCCTTCGGCTCTTTGCGGCTACACAATATCTTAAAATGCGATCACAGCAATTATTATTACGATTATTATTATGATTAGTGGCGAAAGGGAATTCTATATAATGCCCAAATCACTTTTTGTGTCCGGGGAAAGAAGAGTTTTCTGTTCCTCGCTGAAAAAATCACTGCCTCCTGTACTCACTTGAGCCCGCGATACTTTGGGACGCAAATACCTAATTTTTTATACAATTTTAAATGACTAAATAAGAATCACTTTTCTCAAATCCAGCATAAAAATCGGACAGAAAGGTACGGGTCAAAAGTTTACAGTTGTAAAAAAGGATTTAAAAAAAGGAAGGTGGGAAAATATTGAAAATTCTAGAGACCCTTCCCCCCTCCCTCCAGCTCTCAAGGAATTTTATGATTAATAATAACAGGTTTCAGAGTAGCAGCCGTGTTAGTCTGTATTCGCAAAAAGAAAAGGAGTACTTGTGGCACCTTAGAGACTAACAAATTTATTAGAGCATAAGCTTTCGTGAGCTACAGCTCAATGCATCCGATGAAGTGAGCTGTAGCTCACGAAAGCTTATGCTCTAATAAATTTGTTAGTCTCTAAGGTGCCACAAGTACTCCTTTTCTTTTTATGATTAATAATAGTAATCTGAATTGCAACAACTTCAATTTCTTCTCCCTATGTAGCCCAAAGAGACCCGCCTAAAATTTTATGGTTAGGGAATTGCCTGCGAAGAAAATGCTCCCTAGCAATGAGAAAGAGTGGAGACAAGAATAAAAAGAGAGAGAAGTAAATCAAGTTTACTAATTATTCCTCAGGAAAATCAATCAATCAATTAAATCCCTTTTCCAGTAATCTGGCAGATCGGCGTGCTATCCCGTTTTTCGTTATTTTAATTTCCAATGAATACCCTTTATTGGAGGTTCCACACAAAACATAAGACTGTTTAACTTATCCATTTCTGCATGAATCTGGAATAAAGAGAGACACCCCAAAGCGCCAGACTGGAAAGCGGGTAAACACGGCTGCTAACGTCTGAAATATTGGACAGCCAAGTGTTTTCATAAAGCATAGCAAATCAAGGCCAGATTTTAAAATCATTTTTAGGGTAGTAGTATGTATATAAAAAAAAATCTGCGAGTGCAATTTGCACAATCACTTCATTAAACCAATTCAGGCCAAATCTACTGTAGTTTTCCTTTGCTGCTGGGTGAAAATAGATTAGCTGTTATAGACACAAATATCTATATCTATATACATATACATGTATACCATATACCATGCTTATTTACAACAAAAAAAATCAATTAAATGCAAACTTTGAAGCTAAAGTATTTAAATCTTAATAAATCTCAAAAGGTGCATTAGAAGTTAAATAAAAAAGATCATAGCTCAAATTCAAAGTGTTTGCACCAAATATTACAGCAAATAATCAACAATGTTGTGCCCTGACAATGGATTTATTATTGTTACTTCCCATCAATTCCAAATTTTCAAGCCAATTGTTGTTAAAAGTTTCCCGTTACCTACCAAGGTTTAATTTTAATTTTATTAAGTTGCAATTAAAGAAACCAAATTGGATATCGAGAGGTTTTAGAGTCATGATAATTAGGTCGAGCATAAAGTATTCTAAATAATAACAATGCATATAATAAGTAACAGATACTTAATAACCAGTCGTTAATAGTAATTCATGCTAATATCTTGCGACGTCTGTCTGTGTAGTGTAGGCTACTATTTAATGGCACCCGGGCGTAGCTGGGACTCGTTTGCTCCTTCAATTGCATAGTTTTCTCTTTGTGATCAAGGCGACTGGGCTTTGGGTTTAGTAGGGGGTGGCTGAGGTGTGAACGCCTCTCCCCGGGGAGCTGCCCGAGCGAGCTGCATGACTGGCTGTTGGCAGAATCGCGTGTGAATTTCGTGTTCGGGGAGCCCTGCTCCCTTCCCTAAGGAAACGAAGCTAACGCCGGCGTTGCTGCCTGACGCGGCGTGTCCTTTTCAGGCTGGTTTGGCAGCGCCTTTTTTGCCACTCTCGCGGTGAGTCGGACAAGAGCCGCTCCGCACAAAGCCCCGTGCACCGGGGGGGGGGGGGGCAAACCTCTGCACGTCCACACGTCTCCCTTTCGGTTAAACAAAGCGCCGAGTATCGGGACTTCCCGGCCATGCCCCAGGCCTTGCCTTAGGGTGTATTCAACAGGAGCGGGACCCGAGAGCCTAAGCCGGACAGAGCCCCCCTTCTCCTGCAGTGAAGGGCACTGCCTGCTGGCCGGGTGCGCTCTGGGGCGGGGGACAAAGCTTCTGGGCTTTCTCTCCAGGAGATGCACCTTACTCATGCCTCGGCCGGGAATCTCGCCGCCCGAGTGCATGTGCAGTTCTCCGCGGCTCCGTTTCGGCAGCTCTGAGGCTGGATTTGAATCCCGGCGTTATGGAAGGGGCGCTCTGGGTACCCCCCTGGCGGGTGAGCTGCGGGCCGGTGAAACAGGCGCACGGCATGGCCGGGGCGCTTTGGAGACTTTCGGGGCGCGCGTGTGGGACCCGCAGACAGGTCCGGCGGCCGGCGCCGGTTTCCCCGGAGCCGGGAGCCGGAGCCCTCCAGGGATGTGCGCGCGCGGGCCGAGGAGCCAGGGGCGGCTTTACTCTGCGGTGACGTGATCCGCGCAGAGTCCTAGCCAGGGAAAGCGCCCCACAACTGCCAACGCAGCCCTGCCCCCGGGCACCGCCCCCCCTGCCCCGGCCCACGGAGCGAAGCTGCCCAGCGCCCGGAGCCCAGGCCTGAGCCACACCTCGGGGGCCGGTTCCGGATCCCCGCCGCTCCGCCGGGTGGCTGGGCCGAGCAGGCCGGCTGGGGGCAGCCCGGAGCAGCAGGACGCCGCCTGGGTCTCAGGACGGGCCTTGCCACGCGGCCGAAGCGCCAGGGGTGCGGGCGCAGGGAGCAGCCGTGTGGGCAATACCGCCCCGGCCGGGGGCGTGTGCAGGGCCCGCGGCGGGGCGTCGAGAGGGGCGAATCCGAAGGGATGGCGCGGGGAGCTGCCCGGCGGCTGGAGCTAATGGAGGACGCAGCCTGGCGGGAGGCAGGCGCTGCAATCTCCTTCGGCCGCCGGGGGGGAAAGGGCCCGTCTGGCTGCGCCGCCGCACGGCTCCGGCGGGGGGCTTCCCGCGGGGGCCGGCCAGGTTGGCACGTAGGCGCCAGGCGTTGCGTGAGACCCCGCCGGGGGGCCGAGCAGCCGCGGGAGGCTCAACACCCGGGCCCGCGAGCCTCCGCCTCGCTTGCTCCCACTGCGGCCCCCAGCAGCCGGACCTGCCTAGCCGAGGCTTCGCCGCGGCTCCGGAGCTGAGCTCGCGGCCGAGGGGAGCAATGACTCTGGGCCCTGGTGCTGCGGATCAAGTGCCGCAGGGGCCTGCCCTCGAGCGGCTACTCCCATCCCGAGGCCTTATGCTCCGAGCGCGGCGGCCTGTCGCCGGCGGATCTCGACGCGCGCTGCAAACACTAATGAGTCGGAGCCTCCCACGCCTCTGGGAAGTGGGTGAATATTATCCGCAGTTCAGAGATGGGGAAAACTAGCTGGTGGGTTAAATCAGCCACTGAAATGCCCAGCCCAGTAAGGGTTTTAGACAGTCAATCAATGAACACATATCCCTGGTGTCTCTGGGTTTCCAGGTGTGATCAGCGTTAAAGTCCGGACTGTCCTAATCACTGTATCTTTCAATCCTTTATGTATAATTTATTCATCATCATTTACAGCTGTATCTTTCCTTAGTGACGGAGTGAAATTAGCAGGCGCGGGGGGAGAGTTCAGTGAGCTCATCTGCTCATCAGAAATTTGTGACTGAAGTTTCTCATGAAGAAAAGGAGGACTTGTGGCACCTTAGAGACTAACAAATTTAGTCTCTAAGGTGCCACAAGTCCTCCTTTTCTTTTTGCGAATACAGACTAACACGGCTGCTCTGCTACTCTGAAAAGTTTCTCTGAAATCTGGATTCTCCTTTGAAGCACAGTTCTTCTCTCAGGTTTCAGAGTAGCAGCCGTGTTAGTCTGTATTCGCAAAAAGAAAAGGAGGACTTGTGGCACCTTCGAGACTAACAAACTTATTAGAGCATAAGCTTTCGTGAGCTACAGCTCACTGCATCGGATGCAACATCGGAGTTCTTCTCTCAGTTGCCGACGTTGTACTTTTAGATACACAGGCCCATTATCTGTATTAGAGAGCGAGCGGGATCACAGTGGTGTGGTAAGCGTTTTTATTCTTTGAGTTTAAGATAGCCATACTACAAGCAGAGAAGCCACCAGTGAAATATGCACATTTCCCTAAACAAATGCCTGTAACACCTTGATGCTACACACTCCTCCAGGATATTGTTTATGCCACATATTTTAAAGAAGAAAATGTTGGAGAGTTTTACATTTTGTCAAATTCGATCAGCATTTCATATCCTTCTTCCTGTCAAGGCATGCAGCCTAGTTACTGTGGGGCTTTAGAGGGAGAGAAAATAATACATTTTAGAAAGATCTAAAAAAGCTCCACCACACTGTCCTAATTTTATGGTGTGATGACTTGTGTCCTACCAAGATTAGAGACAAAAGCGTTACACCCTTGGCAAGGGGGGAATTCCCAGGGCCTTTCCATTGGTAGAAAGTTCTTATGCCTAGACCTAAGTGTTCATGAGCTATTCATTTTAAACCTGCCCCTGGACTGAATACTGACCATCTAGCACTTTAGCATCATGTAATTTTGTGGGAGAAATTCCAGACTTTGAGGAAAGGAGAAAGCAAGGATGTCTAAAATAACTACAACAAACAAACGGCTGTCTAAATCTGCTCAGAGGTTTAGAATTGGGAAGTAATCCTGGCCAAGAGGGATTAGTGGGCAGAAAGCAGGTAAGAGAGTCAAAGGGCTGGTAATTCCTGCAACAATAAATACGGTTTACCACATGCTTCCACAATTGATCATAGATATAATCACCACTTTATTTGTTATTTTAATGTATATACATTATTACATACATTCCTATTCATGTATGTGAACCTATGTATAATGTACTATACACAAGACATGTATACTTATATATAGTTTAGAAATAAGAACATGAGAACAGCCATACTGGGTCAGACCAATGGTCCATCTAGCCCAGTATCTTGTCTTCCTACAGTGGCCAATACATCGGAGGGAATGAACAGACTAGGGCAATTATCGAGTGATCCATCCTTTGTCGTCCAGTCTCATCATCCGGCAGTCAGATGCTTAGGGAAACTCAAAGCACGGGGTTGCATCCCTGACCATCTTGGCTAATAGCCATTGATGGACATATCCCCCATGGGCCTAAACTGCAAAATATGGTTCCAGCTTTGATTGTTAGAATTGAGTTTTGGTTAAGACCTATCTGATAGAGTGTGGTGAGGCAACCCGGGCAGAGGAGGAGGAGTTGGGAAACTTCAGTTCCATTCTTAGTTCTGCCACTCACTTGGTGTGGAACCATATACAGGTTAAGTCACTGTTTTGTGCTTCAGCTTACCCATCTGTAAAATGGGGTGTATGAAAACTACCCCCCCCCCCTTTGTGATCTGCAGATCCCACATGCTGTATTAGAATTAAGTGTTAGATAGAAAGCTCTAAATGTGTATTTGAGCAGAAGTGGCAGAGACTGTGATAGTCTGTGCTGTATTTGATAATTTGAGGAAATAATAAAAATGTAACCTCCAGGACATGTATGCTCCCCTTGCGCTTTGCCCACAGAGTGGATGCTCTTGCTGTCAAAAGGTAGAGAAAAGGAGATGGAGCTGTCTAGATGGGAACCAGGAGTACAGTGTGGGAGCGCAGGCTAGGTTTGTGTTGCTCAAGTTCATCCAACCTTGACCTTTCATTCTTGAGGAAAGAGCGAGTGAGTGAGAAGGGTTTATCTCTATCTTATTGAGTTGGTGGGCTTCGCTGTCATGCCTGTTAAACTCTTCCTGCGGGGAAGTGAATTACTCACACTGAACTAAGACTGCAGGTAATGGAATAATATGAAAAAATCCAGGAATTGTTTCCAAGACAGCAGAGTCTTAGAAAGGAGACAACATATCAAACAATGTTTTGCTTTCTTTGTTACTTATTTTGAATATCCAAAACTGTCCAAAATTATTCCATCTGCAGGAAGTGGGAAAAGGCGGGAATTCAAAGGACATTCTTGTGTGTGACGAGATCTCAGGGAAAATCCAAAGAGCTTCAATTACTCAAGGCACAAGTCAAGTAACTTCCTACTAACCATCCATCACGTCTCTTTCCTCCCACTTCAGGCTGAACTCTTATATCAAATATCAGCTTAGCTAGTCTCCCTCAGGCAGAGGTGTCCTGGTCTATCTATATCTGTCTTTACAGAAAACTGATGCTTTTGTCAGATGGAAAAGCAAGAGAGAGATCGTGAGACCCTGGCTCAGTGCAGGGGATGGATTAGATGATCTCTTAAGGTTCCTTCGAGCCCTACGTTTCTATGATTCTACAATTGTAAATCTGGTACCTCTAGAGCAGAACATTTCTATTGCTGTAGGGCCTGATCCTGCAAACCCCTCTTCACATGAATAAGAACTACTCACACAAATCATATATTCCTATTGAAGTCAATGGATTTCTTGCATGAAACAAGGTTTGCAGTCTTGGGCCCTCAAGGACCAACATGGTTTTAAAATCTCTCTCTCTGTCTCTCTCTGAGCCTTGGGCTATATTATAAAATGTGCTGGTGTAACGAAACCCATTAAAATCAATGCAATTACACGGGGCAAACCCCGAATGTACATGTACTGAAACTGGTTCAAAAAGCACTTCAACCAATTTATGCTTTAAGCTAAATCAGTTTAAGTGCAATGTAAACCAGTTTAAGTGCATCTATAGCAGGGGTTTATGCTGGTGTAACCAAATCAATTTTTTAGTTATACTGGTGGGAATTTTCTACTATAAGAACATAAGAATGGGTCAGACCAAAGGTCCATCTAGCCCAATATCCTGCCTTCCGACTGTGGCCAATGCCAGGTGCCCCAGAGGGAATGAACAGAACAAGTAATCATCAAATGATCCATCCCCTGTCGCCCATTCCCAGCTTCTGGCAAACAGGTTGGGGACACCATCCCTGCCCATCCTGGCTAATAGCCGTTGCTGGACTTATCCTCCATGAACGTATGTAGTTGTTTCTTGAATCCTGTTATAGTCTTGGCCTTCACAACATCCTCTGGCAAGGAGTTCCACAGGTTGACTGCATTGTGTGAAAAATTACTTTCTTTAAGTATTAGTATACTATAAAGGCTTCTGAGATTATCATAGTTTCCCAGAAGGCCTGGGTTTCTCAGTACCTAGCGATGGAATTTTATTAGTTTGTGACCAAATATTAGTGCTCAAACATCTTGTGCAAACACTTTTAATGATATTGTATGGTTTGCAGCAGGGGAAAGGGAAGCATTTAATATTAAATAGTGGAAGCAGAGGTTAAATGATGAGAATTTGCTAGTCAGGGTGCATGGTGTTCCCAGCTTTCATTTAATCTTTTAGGTTGAACCACAGTAGCCTTTTAAATGAACAAATGAATGAAAAAACACTTCCACCTTTGCTAAAAATGGTACATCTCCACTGGTAGCAGCAACAATGGGAAGCATGGTATAAACAGGACTCCAGGTAGCCCTTGTCTTTTAAAGCGCCTTGTCATCTAACCCTGCTTAGAGCTGGTCTACACAACACAATGTTAAAAATATTGGCATTTTCCGGTACCATATCTACACGAGAGCTTCCTCAACTGCTATCGCTAATAGTGATGCACTGCACGTTGTTAGCAACACTGGGATATTTTTCAGAAAAAAATGCCAGTGTAGACAAGGCCTTTGAGCCTCAGTTTCATCCTCTGTAAAATACAGATAATAATATTAACCTAACGGATTGGTAAAGCACTTTGAGATCCTTGGGTAGAAAATGCTTCTTCTTCTCGTAATGTTTGTAAGGCCCTATAGTGACAGTGGCTAGAAAAATGCAAAGTGTTATTATTGTAAAATTAAACTGAAATGTTACTGGAAGCCAATAAAGACATTTTAAAACTGTAACATGATCAGAAAACCTAGGTCCAGTTAAAGCTCTATCAGCAGCATTCATACCAAAACCAATATTTTAACTGAGTAGACTGGCAGACTAGAAAATGATGAGTTACAAAATTATTCAGAGAAGTGACAAAAGGATTAGATAAATTAATATCTCCATGAGCCATTTTCTAAGTAGCCCTATTGATCTGACAATATTGTGAAGATGGTGTGAAGAAGACCCAGTGACAGATGCAAAATAGTTGTCCAAAGATTGCTCCAGAGACAATGTAAGATCTAAAATGTTTATATTTGTGAAATGTAAATTATGACTGTAATGTAGGCCAGAGTGAGGCCAGCAAATACTTCAGCCCAGCCACTAACAGTTTGTCTTCCTAAGATTTACTTTCATGTTCATATCTAATCTGTCTCTGTTTCAGAGCATTGTCAAATGTACATCACCGGTGACATCCACAGCAGGCAGGAAGCTGGTGGGCATAGCTTGGAAAGAAGTTACTGCCAACCAGCCTTAAAATAACAGATTTACAGTTTCTGAAGAGTAGCTTACAAACTGGTTAGGAACTGATACAAGTTATATTAATAATCAGCACATTTCTGTGGATGTGGTCCCAATATTGAAGCCTTGGTGGACAGTGAATTAGTGCACCAGCACCTCACCTTACCTTTGGAGAGCTGCATTCAACTCTAGATCAGGTCACAAGGGAACATAAATTTGGTGGTCTCTCATCAAAAACTCGAATAAACATCTGCACACATTGCAAAACCTCCACATAATTTATACAGCTGAGCTGCTGAAGATGTCCCAGGATTGAAATAGGGATGCAGATCAGGACTGAGGGTGCTTCAGCAGAGCTATTTGTGGAAGTTTGCATAGCAAATTCCATACATTATACCTGCCTCAAGGCCGTACTGTCAGAACCTAGCACTGTTATGATATAAAACTAGTGTTAGAGAGTGGCTGGATAATTATCTCACAAGTGCAGCGGCACAAGTTCCATCGGCAGGGAAGAATCACAGTTCAAACTCAGGGTTGCATTTTATAAACCTCTTTGTGGTCTCACAAGCCCCATAATTAATAATCTTTATAATACAGTATTATCAGACTGTCTATTGAACTGATCTGGACTGCCATATACCAACCCAAAGCTCACGATCGGGAGATGTCAGAGTGGCTCTGGTTTCTTCGATCAGTTTCACAGCACCAACAATTCCTGAGGACTTCACATTGCGAAGTGTATTTACCTTGTGCAACTCTCCTGGGGTGTAGATAGCGATGTCCAGTGTGGGGCTCAGGAAGGAAAGTTCTGTACATTCCCTCATCCCATTTTCTTCTTTCAGGAAAATTAGATTGAAGGTGATTTTCTCACAGTTACTAGGAACCAGCCTGGCGCTTTGATGAGCCTCAGTCCCATTCAGAAATTCTTTTATAAGATTGAAGATGTTATTAGTTTAAATATCCAGCTGTTTTGGCTTGTTTATGACCTTTACAAATCATATTTTGTGTAACTTGGCTCCCAGATCTTCCCAGTGCTGTCCGGCTATCCCTACATCTTAGTCTGTGCTTCTGAAATCATTCGGATGTGCATTACATTTCGCCTGGTTTTATTCTGCCATTAGTACTCCTGTGCATCTGGGTAAGAAAAGTATAGGAAATAAAATGAATAGGATCTGCTCATGTTCTCACAGTAGCTAACAGCAACACTCCCACTGGTTTCTGTGGGAGCAAGGTCTAGCCCATACATTATATTAAATGCTGCCTAAGCTTAAATAAACCTCCATGAGATAATTGAGATGGGTGATCATAAATCTTTAGGCAACATTTCCTCTTGCAAATGTAGCAATTGCTTCTGAAATTACTCTTTTTATGTATTTACCAGACACACACAAGGCTGTGATACTTCGGTCTAATTCTGACTGTTCGGTTTAGTGTGTGTGTGGCTTAGTGGTGCTGGTGACCTGTGATATACAGGTGGTCAGGCTGGATGATCTGATGGTCCCTTTTGGC
This sequence comes from Dermochelys coriacea, assembly GCF_009764565.3. Taxonomy (NCBI): domain Eukaryota; kingdom Metazoa; phylum Chordata; order Testudines; family Dermochelyidae; genus Dermochelys; species Dermochelys coriacea. The sequence goes on along the minus strand of NC_050068.2, from coordinate 208,818,468 downwards.
CTTAAACTCTGACTATGACATACAACATTTAAAAATGAAATGAAGTAACAAAGTGCCTATTCTTTATCGTGTTGTGGAAGATGATAAACCTAAAGTTATGCTGAAGCCTTGTTTACCTGCTAGCTACTCTATTAGGGACAGATCCTGTAAGGTGCTGAGCACCCACCACTCACAGTGGCTTTATGGTGTTGACCTTTTAGATCTGAACCTTTGTGGCCTAATTTTCAGAGGTGCTGATCATCCAAAACTCCCACTGAAATCATCATGACCTCTTCCTTGGGCAGTTACCTGCGGTCTCAGCTACTCCAGTCAGGCATTCACTGTCAGCCACTGTCCTCCATCCACCCCATCTGTGGAGTCACCAGGTGATCCTGATTTTTATACTGGCATCTCTCTCTGATGTGCTGAGATGCTGGATCAATCATAGAGAAAGCTAGAGGAAAGCCAGAGAGTTAGATCCACAAAGGGACTTAGGTGCCTCACTGCCACTTAATGCAGCTGAGATGCACTTTATGCCCCTCAGATCCTCAAAGCCCCCTCTCAGCCACTGCCTAATGCTGTAGACCTCTACATTCCGATGGTGTCTAAGGCTACCTCTACACTACATACCACTTTGTGTGGCATGGAGGGGCTGTGTAGTTACACGCCATACTGAAAATACACCATGTCCCCACTGCCGTGTGTAGCTACATGTGTCAGTGAAAAGTTCTGGCAGGACAGGAGGGAGCTTTTTCCCACTGTATCCCCACTGCCAGAGCCTTTCCTTGATGCCTGATGCTTTCCCTGCAGTGGGGAAAGGCTCTAGCAGCAGGAAAACAGCAGGATAGCCTCTACAAATACCAAAAATTGTATTAAAATATGTACTAAAAATAGGAGTGTAGAAAGCCTGGCTTGGGCTAGTAGAGAGCCATATTAGGTATGTACTTGGGTTCATACCCACAGCCCTACTCACCTCACCGTCTACACTGCTACTTAAAGCTATGCTGGGGAGCTGCCCAAGTACATATTGTACACATCTTCGAAAGAAGTTTCCATCGGTGGGCATGTGCACAGCTGACTTGAGTCCTGATGCTGCTGAGTTGCTTGACACCCTAGCTCACACCTAAGCCCTGGTGGGATTTTCAGACGAGGTATTCCCTCACCTGCATGGCCCAACCTGGCAGGCGTGTTCAAAGTGTGCCTAACCCCCACAAAAGATGGTTAGGGGTGATTAGCTGGGGAATTTTGGGGGCTTGTGCATGTATGTATGCATACATATCCACAGAATACCCAATAGGCCAGAGCTGGGGCACTCCTCGTGGATGTGGGAGAGCTGGGTTCAAGACCCTGCACCAAAAATTATTTCTACACAGTGGAACAGCTTCAATGAGTGATTGAGAGAGGCCATAAAAAAACCTTCCTGCTGCTAAGAACTCCCAATAGCCTGATAGTCAGGTACCTCTGCTGGGATATAAGAAATCCCAGTTCAAGGCCCTCCAGCCCAGAGTTTGGTGCCTAACTCCCTCTGATGAATGACGCTTTGGCCCCACCCCTCTCCTTGTCATTTCCGACTGGTTAGCGTAGACAGCTTCTTGCTCAGTCTGCAATCTTCTGAGGATCCCTTTGTTAAGCACCTAACTCTCCTTATGCATTGTATTTGGGGTGCCTAGGAATTCTAGGCTGAGGATTCCACTGGGTGGCAGGGTGCCCAAAATTAGGTGTTGCAATGCTTACATCTCTTTGTGGCTCTAAGTCTGGCTGACTGCCTTTTGCAAATGGAAGGAATCAAGTCCGCCTCTAGTGTAAAGTTACCAGGCGGTAATGCTCCTCATGCTTTCTATCTGGTTGTCAGTTTAGGTTTTTTATAACGTGCCCATCATTGTGGCATTCTAGCATGTGACCTCTTTATTGTGTAACTTCTTCACAGCCTGTAACGCAAGACCACTGGGAGACTGTGCTTTTAACGTAAGAAGTTGGATCTACCCTTCAAAGCAGTGTGCTTAAGGTGTGTGGGAAGGCCTGGAAACATATCGTATAGCGCATAGCTCTGGCTGCCTAAACGTTTTTATTTCACTCTCAAATTTAAAAAATAAACAAAAGATTTATTGTTCTAGGATTTTGGGGTTTCCTGTCCAGGCTGCTTGGAACAAATACAAAAGTGTCCATCAAACAACTCAGGTAAAGGCTCTGTCTGTTCCCCAACACCACAGGCACATTATCCGCTTGAATGCTACTGATACCCATGCAAGACTGTAGCATGGCAGGTCTGCTGTGCAAATCTTGTAACTTTCTGGCTGGGTGGCAGAAAGGTTGTGTTGCCCTCTTAGCGACTGCTCAGTTAGCCCTGAAACAGTAGCTCTGTTTGCTCCTGGATTCAAGAAAACCCTCACAAAGAGCTTGGATGGTTGTGGAGATTTGTAGTGATTTGTTTCGATATTGCAGAAAATGGTGTTGGTGAATAGATTTTGTGAGGCTATACTTACACGATAGGGCTTTACCTATTTCCTTTATTAAGGAATCTGTGCTGAAGTGCTGGCTCATCAGAGGGGCTCCAGATTTGTTGTTTGATTAGCGGTAAGAAGCTGGGGCGGGGGGGGGGGGAGAGGGGGTGTGTTTTCCAGGAAAATTTGGGGAATTACTCACTTTTTTATAAAAATGAAGACAGGATCAATCAAATTCATACAGGATACAATAGTAAATGATCCAATACAATCATAACCTTTAGCAAATCAAATCTACCAAAAAGAAGGCTTTGGGCACTGATGGTCCCCTTCCACCATATCAGCCCGTCCCTTGAAGAGCAGTTTGGAGATAGCAGCTGGACTGGGGGTCCATTGGGCTCCTGTAGGAGCTGAGCTACTCTAGGCTGAGAAGCTGCGCTAGGGTAATAGATCAAAGATAACCCTGAGAGCCACAGGAATGGTCAATTATTATTATTGTTGTTGTTGCTGTAGTGCCTAACAGCCTCAGTTAGGGTCAAGCTTCCTGGGAGTACAGTTTCTGCTCTAAAGAGGTTGCGATCTAAATAGACATAATAGACAAAGGGGGGAGGCAAAGGGTGCAACATACAAGTAAAGTGATCAATGATCAGGTATATTTTTAAATTTTTGTTTTGATTATATAGATCTATAAAATCATGACCCGGGTAGAGTGATGGGGAAATCAGGAACAGAAGAGTTAATAGGAGCACAAAAGTAAGAAACAAGACAGAGATGGGGGGATTGATGGGGGAGGGAGAGAAGAGGGACTACAGAGAGAAAGAAAGAGAAGGAGAGAGTTAGGGACCTGAGCACATCACATCCCCAGACTATGTGATGCATGAATGGGAATTTAATGTTTTTTCCTCCCCTTGGTGGGTGTTTGCACATAGGGACAAGCCTGGCTCTTGAAGGGAATAGATAGAACCTATTAACTACAGTCCAATGTCATTTATGCAGGTACTGGAAATCAGTTCAATATATCATACAAGACAGATGAGTAAAGTATCGACTAAGAATGCTGGCTGCCAGTTAGATTCATCTGAAATGTTATGAACAAGGCTGCTTCCTTATCACACTGTCACAGACCACCACGGGATAGTGGAAAAACCTGGTTCATGAATTCACCCAGATGCGGCCTTTTTATTGGTTATGAGTATTTGGACAACTGCTGGATATTCCTGAAAATATTTGTGAATTCCCAAATTTTCACAAATTGTAGCATGAGTGATTACACGGCCCACAATTGTTCTGGAAAGGGAATTATTCCATAATCATTATGCGCTAAAGCAGGGCTGGGCAAACTTTTTGGCTGGAGGGCCACATCTGGGTGGGGAAATTGCATGCAGGGCCATGAATGTAGGGTTGGGGTGCGGGAGGGAGTGCAGGGTGTAGGACAGGGTGCAGTGTGCAGGAAGGGGCTCAGGGCAAGGGGTTGGGGCAGAGGAGGGGTATGGGGTGTACAAGGGGGCTCAGGGAAGGAGGTTGGGGTGTGGGAGGGGGTGCAGAGTGTGGGAGGGGGCTCAGGGCAGGGGGTTGGGGTGCAAGAGGGGTGTGGGGTGCAGCAGGGTCTCAGGGCAGGGGGTTGGGCTGCAGGAGTGGTGCAGGGTGTGGCGGGAGTTCAGGGCAGGGGTTGGGGTGTGGGGTGCAGGAGAGGTTCAGGGTGTGGGCTCTGGCCCGGTGCTGCTTACCTGGAGTGGCTCCGGGATGGCAGCGGCGCGCAATGGGGCCAGGCACTGCCCCCCACAGCTCCCATTGGCCGGGTACAGGGAACCGCAACCAATGGGAGCTTTGGGGGCGGTACCCGCAGACAAGGGCAGCACACAGAGCCCTTTGCCCCTGCTCCCCCAGGGGCCGCAGGGACGTGGTGCTGGCTGCTTCCGGGAGTGGCGTGGGGCCTGTGGCACCACAGGGGTGGCAATCCTGCTGGCCTGATCCAAAGCCCTGACAGGCTGGATCCGGCCTGCGAGCAGTAGTTTGCCCACCCATGACTTAGACTATAAGCTCTTCAAGGCAGCGTCTGTCTTTTTGTTCTGTTTGTACAATTCCCAGCATAATGGGGTCTTAGCCCATGGTAAGGGTTCCCAGAAGCTACGGTAATACAATAAGAAATAATAATATTAAAGTGGAGTTGATCAGATGCCTTCCAAAAAGTAGGTTGTATAGCCCATCACCCATTTACATATTGGTGGGTTGAAACAAATGTTTTTAAAGGCATATTAAATCGTGACCCTCTATTAATAACATTTGCACAGTTTTTTCAGCTGGACAATCTTAGAATTGTTATCCCTTCTTTGGCATTTACTGTGAGCAGGAGAACAGGGTCTTAAAGCAGAAAGTTGTTAAGTTTGTGTGAGTGGGGTCTTAGAGTGGCATCCTTTCATAATCAGTAATAAAGGATTGTTGTAGATATTGATCTAATAGAAAACACAGGGGCCCAAACACCTTAATACAGTGGAACCTGCTTAGAGAGGAAGGGGAAAGAGTGGAAATTACAGTTGCAGTGAAATAGAATGCAAGACCCACATTGTTTCAGTTCAGGATTCATCACAGATTAAACCATCATAGATTTTATAGTGAAACTAGTTTATGAAAAAGAAAAGATTCCTGACATAATAGTTCTGCTTATCCTACCTAGCATACTAGAGGAAATTTTAAAAATAAAGTTTTCCCCATATTAAAATGATAGAAAGAAAGGGCTTTTTGTCTTTCTGCATGCCAAGTGCTGCTGAGGTAAGAAGGCTTGGTTAACAGAGACATGTCAAACCTTTCTGTTTCTGGCCCACTTTGCAATGATCAGGATAAAGTTTTGAATCAGATTAAAACACAGCAAAGAGTCACCTTTCAGAATCATTAGATCCAAATATCTTAGTAAGGAAGATGTAGAAGAGAGAAGACAGAGTTTAGTTTTTTAAGGGAGGAATTTACAAAGATCAGAGCAATAACAGCTTATTTTTTCCCTCCAATTAAATTCCAAGTTGTAGTGGCAGAGAAAAGAAAAACGTACTAATTAGAAAGAAGCAAGAAACTTGGAAAAACATTTATAATGATGGCTTCCTTTGCATACTTGGTTAGATACTCATTAGCACTTAAGCACATGCTTAACTTTAAGTATGTGAATAGTCCCATTAACTTCAGTGGGAGTACTCGCATACCTAAAATTAAACACATACTAAGAACATTGCTGGATCAGGTCAGAGAGCTCAGCAACTTGCAGGAGTGAGCCACTTGCATCACCTGTTTCTAATGCATATAATTTATTTTTCTGTATTTTTTAGATTTATCACTCCTTTAATAACTGGGGATTTTTGACTAGAAGCAACTCCCATTGTTCTTGTTATTTCAGCAGTGATAACTGCAGTTTTGGTCAGTGTGTGTTTTAATTGTGTGTGTCTATCTTAATGATTTTTTATAGTCTTTTTGGTACTATCTGTCTATCTATCTGATTAAATCTTCAGTAGTCCTTTGAAGTTCACAACTTTTAAAAAAAGATGCTATTTAGAAATCTTGAAACAGAAGGAAATTTTCCCGTCTTTACTCAGAGGCACTTTGCACCATCACCTCTCCCATTTATACTATAGATTAGTTTCTGTGACAGCCAGGGCTTCCCAGAAGACAAGCGTCGGGGTGAAATTTTCTCTCAAAAAGGGTAATTCTAAAACTCTCCAGTGTTAAACAGAAGGTTTTAAAAAAACAACAACCCCCACCCCCAAAACCAACAACATATTGAAAGACACATTGAAAACATTTGCCTAAGATTGCCACTCTGCTAAACTGAAGCAGAGCTGGAGAAATTCCTGAAGCATTTACATCTAGTGAGCAAGGCGTAGGCCAAGCAGAATAGAAAGAAGTTTTAATGTTGAATAACTCAGGAGCAACTGCAAAACAGCTATAAGGAGAAGAAATCTGGACTTTGAACTGCTGGTGCTTTTAGCAAAAGACAATAATAGTCTAGTAAAAGCCAAACCAAGCAATCTGGGGATGTATCCTGCCATCAGTCCAAAAGGGCCGCTGTCAACATGAATTTTGTGATACTGCCTACTTTCAAAATCATCCAGTTTCTTATATTACGGGCTGATTTTTTTAAAAAAATGCCTTAAACATTTTTGATTAGAGCTTTTCAGCTCCTCTGTTCATACTTATCAAGGTCATTTCAGTTAGTCAGTTTCACCATTTTGATAGCTAAGGCCTCAAACCTGCAAATGCTTATGCATGTGCTTAACTTTGCAACCCTGGGCAGTCCCACTGAAATCACTCATGGTAGTAAAGGTAACCATACTCAGAATGGTTGCAGGATCAGGGCCAGCTGTACAGGGGAAATTGAAACTGCCCATGCACAAAGTGCTGCCAGAGGCACAAACTGAACACATGGAGAACACAGTGTAAAATATTGTCTTCTCATTCCCGGATCACAGGAATCTTGGATATTATTAGTAACTCCAGCAGATACACAAATTTCAGAGAGGCCTATGATTTTTCACATTAAGTATGTCCTTTTAAACAGAACTGCTCATTGTAATTAAGAGATGATTTGGCTTGATTCGTATTAGAACTGAGAGGGCAGGGAAAAAATCTCATTCTTTAAAAAAAAATCTTTTCTTTTTAATATAAAACTGTTGATTTGTTTGGTTGCTCTTCATTGGAATCTAGCGAGGAAGAAGCCTTGGTTTTATTTCACCTGCCTTACGGTGTCTCTTGGTACGTTTAGGATTTCCGGAGCTTGGGACGGTTTCATTCAGAGGTATTGATGTTATTATTGCGCTCCCATTATGGTGACATCAGATGCCACAATAGAAAATAAAATCAAGCCACAACTCCTCTGAGTTCTTATTCATATGACTAGTCCCACTAACGTCACTGGGTAATGGCTTCGCTAAAATTTATATAAGTAGAGACTTATGCTCCTAAGTGCCTATGTCACTTTTGAAAATGGGACTTTGGTTTCTAAGTCACTTAGCTGTTTTTGAATATTTGATCCGCTGCCTAGGCCAAGCTTTAAAGGGTTATGTTGGTGTGTGCTAACTAACATGTTTTAAAAGTCTACTCTAGCTAAGGCATATTGCTTTTGGCATGAGCTAAACTGGTTGAGTTAAAGCTTAGGGAGCCCTGGCCCTGACATCACACCTTAAATCCTATTGACAAGAAAAGTGAAGTTAACATGATCAGGCCCAAAATAATGAAATCAGAATAATTTTGGGATTGAAAAGGATTTGGTGAAAAGTTTGTTTCCTCTCCAAGTATCTATCTGAGATACAAGCTAAAAAGAAGAGACGGGGTCTGGTGTCCCTCTGCTTTTTGGATTTTGATTGCAGAGAATGTGCAACAGAGACAAGCAATTATTGTTTCCAGCTCCCAGCCCTTGTTTCCCGCACAATTGGGCTGCTCTTTTATTCTGAACGCCATTTGCACAGCACAGGGGGAGATGTCAGCAGTTTGATCTTTAACACATGTGGGGAAAACAACTCGAGAGTAGTGCATTTGGAAGCTTGTAGCAACATTCTACACTCCGAGGTCTCCATGTTGCAATTCCTACCACTCCTCGGACTCTGATGGACTTTAAAGTGCATTTTGGTAATTGGAGAAATTGTGGTGCCAAGAGGTAAACTCCCCTAGTTTTACACCCAAGTTTTCAAAGGGGCCTCAACCCTTTTTTTTGCTAGAGGTTCAGTATGAGCTCACAACAGTGCCTTGGGGAAGTTTCTGCTCCATTTTAGTGAAGGTTATTTTAACATGGCTTTTGAATTTTATAGACTTTGCTTTATAATTTAAGGCAGTGTTTCCCAAACTTTTGGAAGCTGAGCCCCAATCCAGGACAATGAATCCAATTGTACATACCCCTGCTGCCCTGGAATGTGGTGTTAAAGGCTTACTCATGCTAATTTATATACCTTCTGTGCCCTCTCACTCCCAGCTAGTCCTTCCTCTCCCCCCTCCCCCCAGGAGGATGCCCTCCATATCTTAGGGAACACTGGTGTAGATCTTTATGATATCACACTTCCTCTCCTTTCTTACAATATGTGATGAGCAGTGAAATAGTTAATGTGGACATATAAAATATCATCATCAGCATCTGAGTGAGCACCCACCAAAATGATCAGTGCCATTCACAACTCAGAGCTACTGTGTCAGGCTCTCTACAAACTCAGGCAGATGTCTCTGCCTTGGTTACCCTTGTGTCAGACTTTGAAGGTTCTCTTTGCAACCATAACTGCTAGAGATTGACTTTTTCTTTAAATGAGAAGTGAGATGTTGAAGAACAATTGAGAAGTGTATCTGTGCTTCCTAGCTAGCCCTTTGTAATCCCCATCCAGGAATTTATGCTGTACATGTCGAGAAACATTATTTTAAGTGATACAGCACTTCCTAATGGTTAGAATAGGGGCCTTGGATTCAGGAGACCTGAGTTATGTTCCAGGTTTTGGTACTTACTTGCTGTGTGACATTAAGCAAGTCACTTAGCCCCAGATTTTCAAGGGTTTACTAGTTTTGTGTGACTCAATGTTTGGGTGCCCAAACTTTACACAAAGTTCTTTGTGCCTCAGTTTTCCCACCTGTAAAATGGGAGATAATACAAAATTCACCCTCCTGTAGAAAATGTTTTGAGATCCTCAAATATCCTCCACTATATAAATACAAAGTATTATTATTAATCATAGTTTTTAAAAGTAAAAATATTTTAAGATAAAAAAATCCATTAAAATAGTGTTAAAATATCTGTGTGCTTTTATTTATTTCACTATGATTATTTTGAACGAGATATGCCTCATTGTACATGTAAGTGAGATATTCAACTGTAATCTCTTCACTGAATGTTTTTAGAGCGTTGAGTACCATGCTTTCCCACCCTAGGTATTTTCTAACCTCTTGTAACACTGTAGGAAAGGTCTCCGCTTGTGTGGCACATGTTAATAGTTTTCTTATAAAATTAATACAGAATTAGCTTTTTGTAAAACTTTCCACTGGCTTGATGCAAATAGTTACAGCCTCCAGGTGAAATCCTCCCTGGTGTGGAGGCCTTACATAAGATCCTGCTTACCATATAAGACCAATTTACATCCTATACGAAGGGTTCAATTTGGTCCCTTGTGTGGAGCTTCAGGTATGAATTTTACCCAGAGTACAGATAGCTACTTCAGGCTTCCAGCATTGCCCAAGCTCCTTCGGCTCACCATATGCGACCACCTCTGTGTCCCTGACCCAGCTTTGGGGCTTGTATCTACGTCGCTGGAAGTAATAAAATCTGATGCTAAAATAACAGCAGAAGCAAAGATGTGCCATTAAAATAACTGCACCACCACCACGCAGTGGACAAAGAAGCATGAGGTAATATGTATAGGCCTGACCCTGCGTTCCTTGCATGCCCTGGGAGTCTTGGGGGGGTACAAAGAATGCAGGATCTGGCTCTAATTTGTGTATTAATAGACAAAAATGTGTATTCACTTTCTCCCATTCTCTCTCGCAAAGCCCATGGAATAACAGAAATAAATACAAGAGAACAAAAATGAAGACATATACATGAGATGAATTAAAATGTAAATGGAACCAAAACAATGAATAATATTATTTTTTAGCAACTTATTACTCATACAGTTGTGCTGACTTTGAGCCCAGTTCTGCTCTCACTGTAAGCAATGGCCCATTGATGTCAATGGAAGCAGGACTGGGTCTTTGTACTGTATAGTGTCTCAACATATTTTTGGTGTGATGAATTCATATGATTGCATCCACCAGCACTGCCTCCTAGGACATTTTAGTGCATTTTATTAATACATCTTCAGAGCCAGCATGATGCTGACGTGACAATGAGACTGAGCGTAAATGCCTAGATAGTTGGGGTTGGTCCTGCTTTGAGCAGGGGATTGGACTAGATGAGCTCCTGAGCTCTCTTCCAACCCTGATATTCTAAGATTCTATATGGAAGCAATAATATTTTCCACACATTTTCAGCTGGGTTGTGGTTTTTTTGGAGTATTTGATGAGATTTTTGAAAAATCATCAGTTTATGCTCTGAATTCCCCGCCCCAATATTTTCTGTACTACAGGAAAAGGTACCTTTGTGAACAGAAAGAAAATAAAGGCTTTTAAAATTATACGTAGCTCTATCTACCTAGGCTACGTAGATGTGGGAAATTGATTTAAACACAGTATAAACAAATAAATAAAAAGGCTAAAAGTACAAGACTGAAGGTGACTTTGGACGTGGCTTCAAATTCTTAGTGCTGAGGATAGCTTTCACTGCTGTGAGTGTTCGTGTTTAGTCATGTGGGTCTGGTCACAATTTTAAGCACTACAGTTTAAGTGTTTGCAGGACGGGGCCATTGTCTGTCCAGTAAAAAGAAAAGTTTCCTAATAATTTGGAGCTTTTGGGGGTTGGTTACAGTGAGTCAAAGAGTGGTTGGTGTCACCTAAAATTCTTTCCCCCTCCCTGTTGCTCTACTTACAACAATGAAATCAATGGCACTTTCACCAACTTTCATCAGAAAATCCGCTAAGTTTTGCACTGCTATAGTGGGGGTGGTCTGAGATCAAATAGACTTTATACAAACCATCGCTAACTGCAGCCTTGCTGCCCAGTACAGGAAACTCCTCTCTATTTTGTGTAACTGCCTCTGGAGTTTCGGGTGCATGCCAAGGTTCTGGGCTTTACTGCTCTACCTCCTGAAATCTATGGGCCGGATCCAAAAAATCCTTACTCACATAAATGGTGCCAGAGGGGCTACTTGTTAGTAAGCATTAAAGTAGCAGGAGCTAGAGGATCAACAGCTACATTCTTTAAAGTGCTTCCAGATTTCTTTAGCATCATATCAAGGAATGAGGACACAAAAAAATGATTGGTCCAGCCCTGCAAGCACTACCAGGTGTAGCACTTGCTACAATGAGTATCCAAATGAAGTAAGTTTGCAGGACTAGGACTCTTAAGATATGGGCCTTTCTGTACTAAAATTACTAACAGCAATTAATATCTGGTCATTTCATAACTACAATAATGCCAATATTGTTATTTATAAAGTGGCCACCCACTGAATTGTTGGGAGTACTCATAGCCAAGATGAATAAAAAACCCAATTAAAATATCATGAAATAATTCATATAAAAACAAAATCAAATAATAAAGAGCAACACAATGTGGCAGCATGAAAAAGGAAATTGAGTAAACATTTTAACAGTGAATGGTAATTGGAATAGCAGCTACATATGAAGACTTATTTCCTGTATACTTTGTGTTTGTTTTCTGCATTACCGCAGGCACCTAGGCCAGGGACAGTTAGGAATAACATCATTTTTATTAATAAAATATCATTAATAAAGTGCAGTATCAGATGAAGGTGTAAACAAATTATAGAGGCAAGCTCTTTGTTGAGAGAAGAAAAAAGGTTTTTCATTCAAAACGACAGCATTTGCTGTATTGGCTTCAATTATATTCAGATGTGCAAAATACTTTACAAGAATGGCTGGAAATGAGAGAAAAAGGGAGTGATAGAGAGATGGGGATTCTAAAGAGCTCTGAAAGATAATAGCCCAATTAATTATTATTAATAAGCACACAGAATGTATATATATCCAAAGGTAATGATGACAAAACCCAATCTGTCTTACAACTGTCATAAGAATAAAGAGAGACGTAGTATAGCATTTATATTTATGCCAAGTGTGATTTATACCAGCTGAGGATCTGACTGATTAAAAAAAAGTTACCAAAAAAAAAAAAGGCCTGTCATTTACAGGTGTCATATGTTCACCCACTTGATCTTGTCTGTGTCCTACGTATTATTCTATTTGTGTTTTCAGGGCATATTTGAATGGACAAGAACTTTATTTTACAATTTAAAAAAATCTATAAAAATCTTACAAAAATGTGGATCATGCATGCTGTCCCTCAGAACCCTCTCAGCATGGAAACAGCCTTCCATTTTCGAGCACTCAGAATCACATGACAGTCAGCTCTCCTTCCTAGCCCCTTCCCTTGTTCAACAGCTTGTCTCATTTTAAATTTGAATCCCTCTAATAGCAGGCACTTTCCATGCACTTTACAAAGGAGTATTTTACAGAGTGGGAACCTGTGGCACAGAAAGGAGAAATGACTTGGCCAAGATCACACATGGATGCCCCACTCCTGCAATTTGTATCACACAGTCAGACCCAAGACCTGTGAAAATTCTGCTGACTTCAGTGAGGCCAGGTCGACACTACAAACTTGCATCGGGATAACTACTTTACACAGAGGTGTGAAAAATCCATTCCCCTGAGCAACGTAGTTATTCCAGCCAAATCCCCAGCATAGATAGTGCTATGTTGACAGGAGGGCTCCTCCCATTGACATAACTACCAACCTCGAGGAGGTGGATTAACTATCCTGATGGGAGAAGCTCGTCCCTCAGCATAGTAGCATCTTTACTGAAGTGCTACACCAGCACAACTGCATTGCTGCAGTGTTTTAAGTGTAGACCTGCCCTGAGTCTCTGAACAGATTCAGGAGTCCATCCATGGTCATCAGAGTGCTGGATCAGAGCTAAAATTAGTAGCAGAAAGAGGTATAAAATCCCAGTTTCCCAACTGCCAGGCCAGTCAGCATGCAGGCTCTCTGGAGACTGAGCTCTGAGAGATGACAGAACTAAATGGGACCAGTTTCTGTAACCATCACTCCCTGCAAACAGTTTATTTCAGCTACAGATGCAAGTTTCATCCAAAACCAGACATGTTTACATGAACAGCAAAAGGAAGCAGCGGGGAACAATTCCATTCCCATTACACAAGCCAAAGGCGAGTCTGTTCCCTAATTCACTCAGGCAGTGGCACAATCCATTCTCCTGAAACCACGGACACCTGGGGGGAAAGAGGATAAACAAGGGGTCCTTAGCGTGCCTCCCCTGCTTTTATCCTCAGCCATTTTCAGTCTGAGTCTATAAATCACATGCATTTTTCCATCTTCCCTTTGAAAGTAATTTGGGGTGCAATCCACTTATTGTTGCTTCTTCTGTTTATCCTCTGTGGGTGCTATTTTTTTAAGCCAGAGCAAATATCGCCTTTTGAGGCCTGCTGCATTTAGAAATGTTATTAGAATATTGTCCTTTCCACTTTGGACACACCCCATGGATATGTCCTTGCAAGCAGACAGGGTGGGGACACCTGAAACAAGCGCTACATTGACCAGGAAGTGGAAGGAAACGTGTGGAGGAAAAATATTTTACTTGTATTTGGTTTCGGAGGAAAATAAGTGCCAGGTAGCATTGTCTTTGTCAGTTTGTTTGGTGGTTATTCTATGGGTGTGACTACACTGCAAAAAACCCACTCCTGCAGCAGCGAGTCTCAGAACCTGGGTCTACAGTCTCGGGCTCATGCGATGGTGCTAAAAGCAGCAGTCTAGCCATTCACACTCAGGTTGGATCTCAGACTCTGAAACCCAGTGAGGGGAGTGGGTCTCAGAGCCTGAGCACCACCTCAAACAGAAATGTCTATACTGCTATTGTTAGCACCTTAGCATGAGCCTACATCTGTAGCCCTGGGCTCTGACCTTTGGTGCTGCAGAGGTTTGTTTTTTGCAGTGTAGCCGTACCCTATGTGACTGCAAATTTTAATAATGTCTAGCACCAAGTATCAGCTCTATAGGTAGGTCTGCAATACTGGCTCTACACCAAAATTCAGGACAGATCCAGAAAAGTAGGATAAAATGGCAGGTGATGAACTAGAGAGGAAGGAGAATGAGACTTGCCTTTTCCCTCCTGATAGTTTTATGAGTTTGTAGCCTTCTTTCTGCACAGGGTGGAGAAACAGCTGATTCTGATGAATCTTGCAGTCAGAGGAGACTGCAGGATGCTCAAGAGTTCACAGACGAGCACATATTTTTGCTACAGATAAAAATGATATGGGGGTAAAAGGGTTAAGAAATACAAGGAACGGGACACTATGAGGCAAGAGCGGGAAGGGTGAGAATAGATTGTTTTGCTAATGAGATCAAATAAATGATGTTGGTGCACTCCCTTGAGAAAGTCTAAGGAGTTTGTCCTTCTTTAAGTGTGAATTGTGTGTCACACCAGGGTAAATCTGGACTAACTGCATTGAATTCAATGGAATTACTCCCGATTTACACCAAGGAAACTCAATTCAGAATCTGGCCCACAGACTGCATGGAGTTATTCTAGCTTTGAGTTATTGTAATTCGGAGTAGAATCTATCCCATAATATGCCTGATTCTCTTCTTATTTACACTAGTGTAAATCAGAAGACAAAGAGAGATGATAATTCTGAAGCCTGTACAGGCTTTGTTCTTTACTGGAGCCATGTCTGAGTTCTGGTCCTGATTTACAAAGGATAGGCCCACAGCTAGACTATGAAGGGACCAAGATGCTCTGTGATGACAGAAATCCCAGAGAGTGCTTTCCATCCACTGGCCCACACACCAACACTTCAGGCTTTTTTGAAGAATATTTTGTGCTCCCCTTTTTACTTTAATGGTGAGTTTCCACACTAGGCCCCAGTGCACTGCTGCTGCCCCATTCCATTCCATTGTGCGTGCTCTAAACCATATTAAAATCCTTGCTAACCAATCAGTTTGCAGTTCAGACACTATTGCGAGTTAGAGTGGACATAGTTGATTTGGAGGCAGTGGCCACTGGTTGATATAGGTGAAGTTGAGGTGGTTAGGAGCCATTCTCCTAAAAGTCCTGCAGGACCAGGCAACTCATCACTCGTTACTCTGTAGGATAGTCCACAGGATGAACAAGATGTAGCTCATATAGGATAATTCAGAGGTCCCAACCTAAAATGCTCCCTCTGGATCTGAATGGCGTTATGCTCAGATCAAACGGAGACTCACCGTGCAGCATGCCCATCTTAAAGATGAGAGTGTCTGTGATCAGTTCAATGTCATACCAGTGAGGGGTGGCCCTCATGGTCCTGGTAATTTGATGATACAAAAAGACCATGGGTGTTCCCAAAGTATCAGCTCTCTTTGGAAGTCAAGGCAAGGAAGGCACCCTGCCTAGCTAGAGAACGATTGATTTCTGGTGCACAGACGAGGGAAATGCTGCTTATTATTAAGTCTCTTGAAGCCGTGAGCAGTTGCAAAAGCATTTTTGAAAGCAGGATACACTTGACAAGGACATCCAGGGCTTAGAAGAGATTTAAAAGGTTTTAAAGAGGAAATCAGATATGATCAAGAGAGTTTGAAGATGGTAATTTAACAGGGAAACGACATATTTCTAGAGGGGGGATGCTTTCTTGTGTATTGATTTTTCTGTGATTCAACTGAAAACATGCAGGAGGATATTAAAACCAGAGCTTCTGGGGTATGGTTTGGATGAAATGAGAAGGAGGGAGAATGTGGCAAATTTGCCCACACTTGAAAAGTCACGTCAGGGCCATAAACATTGCAAGATGCAAGGCTGCCAAATGCAAAGGCGGAGAAATATCCTTCCCCCTTCAATTGGCTCATTCCATATGAGCCTGCAGAGCCTGCAGTGCAAGCGAGAGCAGCAGGGACTCTGGAAGGCAAAGGGAAATCACAAAGCAGCCAAATATAGGGCCTAATGCAAGAGCAAAAATCTCCTGTACCGCTTGGCATTGTAAAGCTTTACAGCAAATGTATTGAGTTAGTAGCCATCTTCAAGACTGAAGGGACCAGATTATTATCTTAGTTACACTAGTGTAAATCAATTGAGTTACTTCAGATCTACACCACTGCAAAAAAGATCAGAATCTGGGCCTACATCTTCAGAAGGAAAAAGGGAGCTTGCTCTACATCTGACATTTTCTTCAGCTGTATTTCTGGTTGGATTGATTTGTCTTTACCATTCAAACTGCCCCTGGTTTTGAGTTAAATCCAATTAAATAAAAAAATGGCGAATTCAAAGGGAATTTCAGGCTGGCAAAAGGTACTGGCTTGAAAGCCCTGGGACAGACTTTGAGCTCTTTGGGGAAGAGCCTGTCTATTTGATATATATTTTTACAGGTCTAGTGCAGTGGGGCTCAGGCCTCTAGGCTCTACTGCAATACCAATAATAATACCAGAAATCCCCTGTTTCTCACTAGACCATGGCTGTCCCATCCAAACCATTCTCTATGATCTGTCCCACCAGTGGCCTTAGCACCTTCCTGGCTGGACCAGCTCTAAGAGTAGGAGGAGAGTTCAGTCATCATGTCTCATTCAGTCCTTAGCTGCTTTGATGAGATTGACAACAAGACGGCCACTTAGTGCTAGTTCTGTGATGGGGCAACCTGTGGAATAGGAACTGGACTGAGACTCACCAACTAATTTCCCACAGGCCCCTGAAGTGCTGCACACCCATTTGAGAAGTAGAGACCCTCTTTGCAAAGGCAGAGTCTGGGTTAGACTTAGATATGTTATATGCGTGCACACACACACAAAATCACAAACTATGTTAAAATAATGCTCTTAAGGTTGCAAAATCAAGCACTCAGCAGTTAGGAAATGCCAGAATTAAATGCCCACCCAATCTTACTTGTGTATATGTATTATGATAGTCTTTCATTGCAGGATCACATACTATTTTG
Organism: Dermochelys coriacea; assembly: GCF_009764565.3. Lineage (NCBI taxonomy): Eukaryota > Metazoa > Chordata > Testudines > Dermochelyidae > Dermochelys > Dermochelys coriacea. The sequence continues at coordinate 208,801,501 of NC_050068.2, read as the reverse complement.
CCCATGGGACCCCTGTCTTATTCAGTGCCCTGAAAGAACTCTGCTCCGGAGTGAATCAGGGATTTGTAGTGAATGAGTCTATCTCTGGGACCCTGGCCTCATTTGCAGCCAAGCTGGAGGGTGTATAGGGGAGGAGGCAGGTCAGAGAGAGAAGGGATGGTTTTGTAGTTATGGCAGTTGCATGCCATCCTGGAGAAGTTGGCTCAGTCCCTTGCTCTGCTACAGACTTTCTGTGATATGCTGGGCAACTCATGTAAACCAATTAATTTGAGGTAGCCACTAATTGTGAGTTTCTCATTTTCTGGGTACACAGCTTCAGACATGTGATTCTGAGAAGTACTGAGCGCTCACAATTGCAACCAAAGTTAATGGGAGCTATACGTCCTCTGTCAGTGAGGCCACTTGGTCTAATGAAATGAACACAGGTTTGGGAGCCAGGTAGTCGTAAATTCTGACTAGAGATGGGTAGCAAACTGAAATCTCAAAAATGTTCATGGGACAGAAACAAAGATTTTCCCATTTCATATCAGGACAAACCCAGGAAATGAAAAAAGAGCAACAAAGTGAGTCCAAGAATGCACAATAGCCCAGTGGGCAGGGCACTTACCTAGGATGTCAGAATTCCAGCTTCAAATCCCGAGTCTGAAAAATCATTTCTTCAACAATATCTGGATGCCGTCTCTGCTGCTGATTTCACTGCTTGACCTTGGGCAAGTCACTTTATCTGGATTCAAGACCGGTAAAATGGAGACTCCAATGCCCATCTGGCTCGTGACTAGAGTGTTGTGAGGGCTAATTAGTTACTGTCTATGCAGTTCTGGGAACATGTAAAGTGCTATAAAGTGCTAAATACTCTGAAAAATTAGGTCCTAGGTGTCTCATATTAGAAAGTTTTCCACCTGTGAGGTAGGGATAACATTAAAAAAAAGTCCCTGAGGATGTTAATAATTCCAAATTCAGTGCAGGGTTTTAATGATGTGCAGTGAAAAGAATATGGATAAAAGGAAATGTTGCACAGCTGGCCTCTGAACATGGACACCATCCATCCTGTGCACTGAATGAGGCAGGGGTCCTGGGGGAAAAACAGTATGTGATCATGTCATTAAAGACTATCATGATGCATATGCACAATGGGGCTGAACTATAGTTGTCTGGGTAACCTTAATTGTGGCTTTTCCTGACTTTTGGGTGCTTGACTTTGCAACCTGAAAAAAGTTCTTCAATCTAGTTTTTTTAAAGAAGAAAATAAAAAAAATATGTGTAATAGTAGCAAGGTTTGGACGTGGGACCTTTCGCACTGCAGCACACACCTTTCCACTTGAGCTAAAGTCAGCTGGTAGCAGGAGTACGTTATAATTCCCTGTTGAGAAGCAACTACAGGAGGATGCACAACAAACTGAATTGTGGGTTACAAATGCAGGAGTTTCTCCATGTTAGAGACATTTCAGAGTCACAAAAGGATGTAAAAAGAAAAGGAGTACTTGTGGCACCTTAGAGACTAACAAATTTATTAGAGCATAAGCTTTCGTGAGCTACAGCTAACTTCATCGGATGCATTTGGTGGAAAAAAATGCACCACCAAACAAAAACCAAATGCATCCGATGAAGTGAGCTCTAGCTCACGAAAGCTTATGCTCTAATAAATTTGTTAGTCTCTAAGGTGCCACAAGTACTCCTTTTCTTTTTGCGAATACAGACTAACACGGCTGCTACTCTGAAACCTGTCAAAAGGATGTAGGCATTTAACCACCATTTTAGGTGCCTAAATCCGAGAGTCAGGCCCATTTCAGAGGGAGAGAAGTGGGGCTTAGTGCACACCCCTCTCCCTGGCATCTCCCATTGGCTAGTTAGGGCAGAAGCTGCCTAGCAAGCTGGCTTTTTGTGAATTCCAGCTAAGATGCCTATTTCTCCCCATTCACTATATAGGAGCTTGGGCACCTAATTCAGGCTCTGTGAATTCCAGTGATTTTCTAGGTACCTAAAAGATAGGCATGGTGCTGCTGAATGTCACCACTCCTAAGTTTCTTTGTGAATCTAGCCCTTGGCTTCTGGGTTCTGTTCCCAGCGTGTGTAATCTCTCAGTGGGGCATGTGGCCTTCATCAGGATAGGTTTATGAATGGCACAGAACTATGAGCATCTATCAGTAGAAAAGGTCTTGACTTCATGGTCTCCTATCTCCCAGACCTGTGCACATTCCAAAGGGAATGGGGGAAAGGCTGATGCTGATCCATTTTGTCTGTTCATCGGTGGGACCGTAGAAAACGTCATTCAACCGAAAAAAGACAAAATTTGGAGAAAGGGTGGCTTGCGAGGCAGGGTTGGCCCTCTGCAGATTTCTAGCCCAACTCCCACAGTGCATCTGAACGAAATCCCCTTTTAAAAGCTTTGCAAAATGTTACAATCAATGACTTTTACAGGTACACTTTCTAGTAAGTAAAACCAAACATCTGACTTGATTTCTTTGTATTTGTTCTTTTCTCTTTCCATTTCCTGTACTCTTCCTTTTTCCTGCCTTCTGCTATGAGTCTCACCCTTTCCTTTGCCTTTTTCAAGCTATCTTCTCTTCAATTTCAGTTTTCTAGACAGTGTAACTGAGCTGTCTCCTTCCCCGTCTCTTCCCCTTTCATCTCCTTTCTCTTTTGGGACTATGGAATGGGGAGGGAAGAAGGCCTCTGAAATACAAGGATTTTGGGGGACTCCTGGAGAAGGGCACCCTTAGCTTCATGGAGTCAGGAGCTATTTGCCTCTGTTTGGCTCCAGTGGCCCCATTTCCCACTCAGGGATCCAGAAGAATTCATGCTGCCATTAATTGGGCTCCCTGGGGGCCAGGGCTGCTTCTAGGGGTGGGCAAGCCAGGCACTCGCTCTGGGAGCCATCTTCCAAGGGCTGCCATACCGCTGTGTTGCTTGGCCACTTTATTTATTTGCTCTACTGATCAGCCGGACTTTTTTGCTGTTGATGGTTTGTTTTTGTTTTTTGCTTGGCTGCTCCAGAGAGTCACCAAAATGTTTATCTGCCCCAGCTGGCAAAATTCCTGGGGCCTGTTCCTGCTTGTGGCTGCTCAGTCGCAGTTGTGGAAGGGGCCCAGTTACAGCTGATAGAGCTCTGAGTTGTGTTAACTGCCCCTTAGATTTCTCTGCATACGCTGGGTCTGCAGTGGGTGGGTGAAGCTGAAGCATGGTCAGTTCCTTGCTCTATGCCTCAAATGACCCAGAGACCTTTCTTCAGAGAGTCCCATTAGATAGAAGAGGGCAGCTCCCGGGTGTGATGCAGATGTGGTATCTACCTTCTGTGCAGTCAGGGAATGTACTCCTGCAGAGGAGAAGCTCCAGAGCATAGTAAATGATATCTGATTCGCAGACATGCTGTGTTGGCCTAAATCTTGATATTATCACCAAACATCTGTATAGTCCTCCAAGGGTATTTCTCTGATTCCAAAGCAGGAGCTTCTTTGCTTCAAAGCTTATGTTTAAAGTAAGTAATGGCAACATGAACAGCTCAGCCAAGGAGTCAAATAGAAAGCTCACAAATTCCCAGACTATTTCTTCAGGAGCTCTACTGCCAATCCGCTTAACTTTCCTTTACAGTCATTTCCTCCAATCCATGTACCCACCTGCAACTGAAAGTTAATAGATGTATGTGAAATAGCTTACGTTAAAAAATTTCCAAAGACAGAATTTCATATGCATCAATTAGAAATAATTCACAAAAACAGAGCAATAACTACTGCTTATTTCTCCCATTTTACCTTTCTTTGGCATTATGCAAATGATCAGGTATAATTTACAGTTTTCTATTCCCATCAATAGGTGGCACTAGCAATTTCTATATTTCAAACAGCATAATGGGTAGCACTAGCAGTTTCTATGCTTGTTCTACTCAGAATGAAGGGAATACATTATGTTTGAGCTTCATAATTCTTATATTTAATTTAGAAATTATTATTTTCTTCTAATTTTTCATGGGCCACATTTTGTCTTGATTAACTCACCATGCACCACCACTGAAATCAATGGGAATGCCCAGAGCCAATAATTTACTGAGTTATATTCCCATTGCATTCCGGAAACATCAGAGAAGCCCTCCTATAGGTAAGGTAATTCATGTACATTCCCATGATTGCAGCTAATGCAAACTCTATCATCACAGGTCATGTTTTGCCTCCATTACACTTGCAGAACTGTATTGAAATGACTGATTGTAACTGGAAGCCTAGTAAATTTACCTTTTTTTGGAGTTGCATTTTAAACATTGTGCCAACATTTTCATTTAAATACTTTTAATCCAAAGAGATTTGTCATTTAATAAAAATATTGGAGCAAGTAGTGAAACTGCAGTATTACAGTATTAAGTCATGATATATAGTATCCATGTAGTAGACCTATGGTATCAATGAATGGGCTGGGAACTATCTTTCGGCCAGGTACTATTCTCAATTAGTCTGGTATAAATCCATTAGGTTCTATCTACATTCTTAACTCATGTTCATAGAGTTAGAGATTCATAGAGTACAAGTCCAAAAGGGGTCATTAGATCTCCTGGATACCACAGGACATTAAATTTCACCCAGTTGCCACTGTATTGAGCCCAACAACTTGTACTGTATTTGACTAAAGCAACTATTCCAGAGAGGATCCAGTCTTGAATTAAAGACATCAAGAAATGAAGAATCTACCACTTCTCTTGGCAATTGGTTGTTCCAGTGGTTAATCACCTTCACTGTTATAAATTTATGCTTAATTTTTAACTTAAATTTGTCTGGTTTCAGCTTCCAGCCATTGGTTCTTGTTATGCTTTTCTCCGCTAGATTGAAGAGCCTTTTAGTTCATGGTATGTTCCCTGAAGGTTCTTATACACCTGTATACAAATATGAATTAGGCATTCTATGTATGGATTCATACTTAACTGGACTCATTGTTTCAATCATATCAACTCCCAAAGTGAAATGGCTTTATAGCCCACACACTCTCCTGGGAAATCCAGGTTCCAGCTCCATTGTATATTTAAGTATTTCATAGATTCATAGATTCATAGATCCTAAGGTCAGAAGGGACCATTCTGATCATCTGGTCCGACCTCCTGCACAGCGCAGGCCACAGAATCTCACCCACCCACTCCTATGAAAAAACTCACCTATGTCTGACCATTGAAGTCCTCAAATCATGGTTTAAAGACTTCAAGGAGCAGAGAAGCCTTCCTCAAGTCACCCATGCCCCATGCTACAGAGGAAGGCGAAAAACTTCCAGGGCCTCTTCCAATCTGCCCTGGAGGAAAATTCCTTCCCGACCCCAAAAATGGCGATCAGCTAAATCCTGAGCATATGGGGAAGATTCACCAGCCAGATACTACAGAAAATTCTTTCCTGGGTAACTCAGATCCCATCCATCTAATATCCCATCTCAGGGGATTAGTCCTAATTACCCTGAATATTTAAAGATCAATTACTTACCAAAATCACATTATCCCATCATACCATCTCCTCCATAAACTTATTGAGTAGAATCTTAAAACCAGATAGATCTTTTGCCCCCACTGCTTCCCTTGGAAGGCTATTCCAAAACTTCACTCCTCTGATGGTTAGAAACCTTCATCTAATTTCAAGTCTAAACTTCCTGGTGGCCAGTTTATACCCATTTGTTCTTGTGTCCACATTGGTGCTGAGCTGAAATAATTCCTCTCCCTCTCCTGTATTTATCCCTCTGATATATTTATAGAGAGCAATCAGATCTCCCCTCAACCTTCTTTTAGTTAGGCTAAACAAGCCAAGTTCCTTAAGTCTCCTTTCATAAGACAAGTTTTCCATTCCTCGGATCATCCTAGTAGCCCTTCTCTGTACCTGCTCCAGTTTGAATTCATCCTTTTTAAACATGGGAGACCAGAACTGCACACAGTATTCTAGGTGAGGTCTCACCAGTGCCTTGTATAATGGTACTAAAACCTCCTTATCCCTACTGGAAATGCCTCTCCTGATGCATCCCAAAACCGCATTAGCTTTTTTCACAGCCATATCACATTGGCAGCTCATAGTCATCCTATGATCAACCAATACTCCAAAGTCCTTCTCCTCTTCCGTTACTTCTAATTGACGCGTCCCCAACTTATAACTAAAATTCTTGTTATTAATCCCTAAATGCATAACCTTATACTTCTCACTATTAAATTTCATCCTATTACTATTACTCCAGTTTACAAGGTCATCCAGATCCTCCTGTATAATATCCCAATCCTTCTCTGAATTGGCAATACCTCCCAGCTTTGTATCATCTGCAAACTTTATTAGCACACTCCCACTTTTTGTGCCAAGGTCAGTAATAAAAAGATTAAATAAGATTGGTTCCAAAACCGATCCCTGAGGAACTCCATTGGTCACCTCCCTCCAACCTGACAGTTCGCCTTTCAGTAGGACCCATTGCAGTCTCCCCTTTAACAAATTCCTTATCCACCTTTTGATGTTCATATTGATCCCCATCTTCTCCAATTTAACTAATAATTCCCCATGTGGCACGGTATCAAATGCCTTACTGAAATCTAGGTAAATTAGATCCACTGCATTTCCTTTATCTAAAAAATCTGTTACTTTTTCAAAAAAGGAGATTAGGTTGGTTTGGCACGATCTACCTTTTGTAAAACTATGTTGTATTTTGTCCCATTTACCATTGACTTCAATGTCCTTAACTAATTTCTCCTTCAAAATTTTTTCCAGGACCTTGCATACTACAGATGTCAAACTAACTGGCCGATGAAGTGAGCTGTAGCTCACGAAAGCTTATGCTCTAATAAATTTGTTAGTCTCTAAGGTGCCACGGGTACTCCTTTTCTTTTTGCGAATACAGACTAACACGGCTGCTACTCTGATAACTGGCCTGTAGTTACCCGGATCACTTTTTTTTCCTTTCTTAAAAATAGGAACTATATTAGCAATTCTCCAATCATTCGGTAGTACTCCTGAGTTTACAGATTCATTAAAAATTCTTGCTAATGGGCTTGCAATTTCAGGTGCCAATTCCTTTAATATTCTTGGATGAAGATTATCTGGGACCCCCGATTTAGTCCCATTAAGCTGTTTCAGTTTCGCTTCTACCTCAGATATGGTAATATCTACCTCAATATCCTCATTCCCATTTGTCATGCTACCATTATCCCTAAGATTCTCTTTAGCCTTATTAAAGACTGAGGCAAAGTATTTGTTTAGATATTGGGCCATGCCTAGATTATCTTTAACCTCCACTCCATCCTCAGTGTTTAGCGGCCCCACTTCTGCTTTCTTAGTTTTCTTCTTATTTATATGGCTATAGAACCTTTTACTATTGGTTTTAATTCCCTTTGCAAGGTCCAACTCGACTCGACTTTTAGCCTGTCTCACTTGATCCCTACATGTTCTGACCTCAATTAGGTCGCTTTCCTTGCTGATCCCTCCCATCTTCCACTCTCTGTATGCTTTCTGCTTCTTCTTAATCACCTCTCTAAGATGCTTGCTCATCCAGCTTGGTCTACAACTCCTTCCTATGAATTTTTTCCCCTTTCTTGGGATACAGGCTTCCGATAGCTTTTGCAGCTTTGATTTAAAGTAATCCCAGGCCTCCTCTACCTTTAGATCCATAAGTTCTTCAGTCCAATCCACTTCCCTAACTAATTTCTTTAATTTTTGAAAGTCAGCCCTTTTGAAATCAAAAACTCTAGTTGCAGATTTATTTTTGTTAATCCTTCCATTTAGTTTGAACTGAATTAGCTCATGATCACTTGAGCCAAGATTGTCCCCTACAACCATTTCTTCTATGAGGTCCTCGCTACTCACCAAAATTAAATCTAAAATGGCATCCCCTCTAGTTGGTTCAGCAACTACTTGATGAAGGAATCCATCAGCTATCGCATCTAGGAAAATCTGAGCCCTATTATTATTACTAGCACTGGTCCTCCAGTCTATATCTGGGAAGTTAAAGTCTCCCATGATCACGCAGTTTCCATTAGTATTTACTGTATTAAAAACATTAAAAAGGGCTCTATCCATATCCAAATTAGATCCCGGAGGTCTATAGCACACGCCAAGCACTATCGGAGGAGAGGCTTTACTAGTTATCTTCCCCAATGTAATTTTTGCCCAGACGGACTCTGTCTTATCCATTGCATCGCTTCTTATTTCTTTACATTCTACCTCATCATTGATATATAATGCTACTCCACCACCTTTACCTTTGTTTCTGTCTTTCCTAAACAGCACATACCCTTCAATAGCTGTAGTCCAGTCATGACTACTATTCCACCATGTTTCTGTTATCCCTATAATATCTGGTTTCACTTCCTGCACCAGTAGCTCTAGTTCCTTCATTTTGTTACCTAGGCTCCTCACATTGGTGTACAAACATCTTAATTTTTGCTGTTTGGTCTCACTCACATTTTGTACCCTATTAGGCACAGTCATTCTACAGCCAGTATAACCTATTAGACTAGTATCCACACCGCCCTCGCTCCTTATATACATTCTCCTACCCACGGCTGTATCCTTTCTTACTTTGTCTTCTTCCCTCTCAATGCTAAATAATTTCATATAAAGTGATTTTCATATAAAGTGGAAATACAAATTGAAGTGCCCCAGTTAGCCTGGGGACTTCAGTTCAGGCCTCCCATCTCCCAGATAAGTGCTCAAACCCACTGGGTTATTGGCCACTAGGAGTGAGTGGGGTTGGGGCACCACCTCTTTGTTTTTTGTGAGGAAGGGCTGACCTGGCTTAGGCAGCTAATTCTGGGAGACGGTTTGCAGCTGTGAATCCCAGGCAGAGTGCCCGATGCTCCCTCCAGCCCAGAGTTAGGTGAATAAATCTCTTTGAGGGAATGGGGCTTAGGCTCCCGACCCTGGCATTTCCTACTGGCTAGCTTCAGTAGGTTCCTGTTCTGCTTGCTGGCTTCTGTGATTCCGGTTAGGCCCCTGACTCTCTCCATACATTGTATAGGGACCCTACGTGCCTAACTCAGGCTCAGGATTCCACTGGGCAGCAGAGCACTGAGGGCTAGAGAGATAAAATGACTTGAGCACCTAAATGTCACTTTAGATGCTTAAATCCCAGATTCACCAAATCTCACTCAGCTGCCACGGAACCCTGTAGGTGCCTAAACTCAATCAGCACGTAAATTTTTGCAGTAAAATTCCCTTGGCGACTATCTTTCTGCCACTGCACACACGCAGAGCAGCTCCCACATGAGGTGCCCAGATGCCTAACTCCCTGAGGGGTGGAGCTTAGGATACATCCCTCTCCTTGCCAGCTCCTATTGGCTAGTTTAGAAGGAATCAGCTATCATGCTGGCTTTTGTGAATCTCATTTTCAGGTGCTTGTCTTTCTCCATTCACTGCATAGGGCTGGTAGGTGCCTAACTTCAGCTTTGTGAATTCCAGTGATTTTCCTAGGCTCCTAAAAGTTAGGCTTGGGGATGCTGAGTATCACCATGCCGAAGTTGTGAATCTAGTCCCTAACATCAGGTGGTACAGTAATGAGTCCCTTTTGTGGATCTAGCTCTTAAAGGTCAAGTTTTTAGTAGTAATTTTTTAAACTTGCAATGTTCAGAGTTTCTTGCACCAATGAGGCATGTATATTGTTGCCTTTTGGTGGAAGATCTAATGCTTGTAAATTCCCAGGTGCTATTTAATCTTGACTAATGCAACCTCACCCTGTCTGGCTTTCACTAATATATCTCTGGTGCACTCAAGTCCATTCAAAACGCAGCTGCCAAAATCACCTGCCTAGCTCATTGTTTCAATTGTATCATCTCCCTCTTCAGATCCCTCCATGGGTTCCCCCTTTTTCTCTGCATCAAACTCAAACTGAACTGTGGAGGTTGACTGAATTACTTGTCACTGAATCATATTTAATGTGAATGTAATTTACCAATGTCTGCCCTCAGGTACACCTGTGCAACCCCAAGGAAGTCAATCGGTGGCACTGGTGTGAGGACAGATGTTGGCCCTTAAATTGTCAATTGTTTTCTTGTGGTTCTTTTTTTTCCTATATAGCATATCTACGACAATGACCATATTAATGGAAGCAGCAGTCACACCTGCTAGCAGGAAACTCTGGTGCATGCTAATAGTCAGCTTTAACACTAGTACTGCAGCTGCTAAGACAGCGCGTAAGCTCTTGGCCTCACCATCATTCACACATGCACATGGCTGTCACTTTTTGCTCCTCTGCCTGTGCACCTGTGCTGCAGTGTTGGTGTTTACAGCGTAACACACTGGGTAAGTCACAGTGATTTCTGGGGCTTTTGCACCTGTGAGTTTGAATTTTGCTCAGTGAAAGCATTTATTTGTTGCTGTTTTATTTCGGGAGAAGGGACGGAGAGTGTTCCCTCCACTCTCCAGTCAAACACAGCTGGGGAAGAGGGGTGTCCCCCTACAGCCACACACACTTGAAGGAACAGGGGAGAGGAATCAGAGGGGTAGCTGTGTTAGTCTGTATCAGTAAAAATGATGAAGAGTCCTTGTGGCACCAGACTAACAAATTTATTTGGGCATAAGCTTTTGTGGGCTACAACTCACTTCATCAGATGCATGGAGTGGAAAATACAGTAAGCAGGTATAAATATACAGCACATGAAAAGATGGGAGTTCCCTTACCAAGTGGGGGGGCGGTGCTAACGAGGCCAATTCAATTAGGGTGGATGTGGCCCATTCCCAGCAGTTGACAAGAAGGTGTAAGTATCAGAGGGAAAACTATTTTTTGTAGTGACCCAGCTACTCCCAATCTTTATTCAGGCCTAATTTGATGGCGCAAATTAATTCCAGTTCTGCAGTTTCTCATTGAAGTCTATTTTTGAAGGGTTTTTTTGGTTGAAGAATGGCCACTTTTAAGTCTGTTATTGAGTGTCCAGCGAGACTGAAGTGTTCTCCTACTGGTTTTTGAATGTTATAATTCTTGATGTCTGATTTGTGTCCATTTATTCTTTTACATAGAGACTGTCTGGTTTGGCCAATGTACAGGGCAAAGGGGCATTGCTGGCACATGATGGCATACATCACATTGGTTGATGTGCAGTGTGACAGGGCAAGGCCAGATGGCTATAGAAGAGTAGTGGGGGATAGATATATTAGCTCCAGGCTAAACAAATCCCTGGTACCAGGTTAAGTGAAATGGAAGCTGCTCCAGGTCAATTAAGACACCTGGGGCTAATTAAGAACTTTACCGAAGGCAGGGAGAAGGCTAGGTTGACTGGGACACCTGAAGCCAATCAGGGGCTGGCTGAAACTAGTTCAAAGCCTCCCAGTCAGTCAGGTGGGTGTGCATGTCAGGAGCTGTGGGAAGAAGTTGCGCGGTTAGAGAGGCTGAGTAGTACACATCATATCAGGCACAAGGAAGGAGGCCCTGAGGTAAGGGTGAAGTGGAGCTTGAGGAAGTGAGGGCTGTTGTGGGGGAAGTAGCCCAGGGAATTGTACATGTCATGTTTCTAAAAGGTCAGCTACCATAGCTGATACTATTAGGGTCCCTGGGCTGGAGCCTGGAGTAGAGGGTGGGCCCGGGCTCCCCCACCACCTTTGCCCCTGATTAATCATGGAGACTGGGAGACAACAGAGACTGTGCAAGGAAGGATAACTTCTCCTCACCTCCCTCGCTGGCTTATGATGAAAATGGCTCAGTAGACTGTGACCCTTGTCTCTAGAGAAAGAAGGGTTACGTGGAGGGTCACAGTGAGCCTCTGAGGCTAGTGAAATCCGCTAGGAAATGCGGGACCCACGGAGGCAAGGACAGAGCTTTGTCACAGCAGGTAAATAAGCCCTTTACGGTGTGGCTGATGTGGTTGGGTCCTATGATGGTGTCCCTTGAATAGATATGCAGACAGAGTTGGCAACGGGGTTTGTTGCAGGGGTTGGTTCCTGGGTTAGTGTTTCTGTTGTGTGGTGTGTAGTTGCTGGTGAATATTTGCTTCAGGTTTGGGGGCTGTCTGTAAAAAGGACTGGCCTATCTCCCAAAGTCTGTGAGAGTGAGGGATCGTCCTTCAGGACAGGCTGAAGATCCTCAATGTTGTGCTGGAGAGGTTTTAGTTGGGGGCTGTAGTTGATGGCTAGTGGTGTTCTGTTACTTTCTTTGTTCAGCCTGTCCTGTAGTAGGTGACTTCTGGGTACCTTTCTGGCTCTGTCAATCTGTTTCTTAAGTTCCCCAGGTGGGTATTGTAGTTTTAAGAACGCCTGACAGAGATCCTGTAGGTATTTGTCTCTGTCTGAGGGATTGGAGCAAATGTGGTTGTATCTTAGGGCTTGGCTGTAGACAATGGATTGTATGATGTAGTCCGGATGAAAGCTGGAGGCACGTAGATAAGTATAGCAGTCAGCAGGTTTCTGGTATAGGGTGGTGTTTTATGTGACTATCGCTTATTTGTACTGTAGTATCCAGGAAGTGGATCTCTTGTGTGAACTGGTCCAGGCTGAGGTTGATGGTGGGGTGGAAATTGTCAAAATCCAGGTGGATTTCCTCAAGGGACTCCTTCCCATGGGTCCATATGATGAAGATGTCATCAATGTAGTGCTAGTAGAGCAGGGGCGCTAGGGACGAGAGCTGAGGAAGCATTGTTCTAAGTCAGCCATAAAAATGTTGGCTTACTATGGGCCAAGCGGGTACCCATAGCAGTGCCGCTGACTTTAAGTGACTCCACCGTTACATAGTTAGAAGAAAGGGGAGAGAATTTCTCCTTGCAGCCACATAAAATTAGGGGATGAGTATTCAGGTCTGGTCACCCCATCTCAGAAAGTATACAGCAGAAATGGAAGCAAATCACATAAATGATTAGAGGAGGGGAGGGGAAGAGATAGCTCAGTGGTTTGAGCATTGGCCTGCTAAATCCATGGTTGTCAGCTCAATCCTTGAGGGGGCCATTTAGGGATCTGGGGCAAAAATTGGGGATTGGTCCTGCTTTGAGCAGGGGGTTGGACTAGATGATCTCCTGAGGTCCCTTCCAAGTCTGATATTCTATGATTCTATATGCAAAAGCCTCCATACAAGGAGAGACTGAAATCATTAGGACTGTTCAATTTAGAGAGAAGGGGAATACAGAACAATGGAATGGATAGAGGAGATGAATCAGGTGCTTCTATTTACAGTTTCATAACACAAAAGAAAAGGGGTTTCCAACAAAACTGAAAAACAGCAAATGTAAAATGAAATACTTTTTCATACAACCCTGTCAAGGTTCCTTCCCCACTCTGAACTCTGGGGTACAAATGTGGGGACCTGTATGATAGAACCCCTAAGCTTATTCTTACCAGCTTAGGTTAAAAGCTGCCACCACCAAAGTGTTACACAAAGAACAGGGGAAGTGCCCTCTTGGAAAAGTCTCCCCCCAAAATATCCCCCCAAGCACTACACCCCCTTTTCTGGGGAAGGCTTGAAGATAATCCTCACCAATTTGCATAGGTGAACACAGACCCAAACCCTTGGATCTTAAGAACAATGAAAAGGCAATCAGGTTCTTAAAAGAAGAATTTTAATCGAAGAAAAAGTAAAAGAATCACCTCTGTAAAATCAGGATGGTAAATACCTTACAGGGTAATCAGATTCAAAACATAGAGAATCCCTCTAGGCAAAACCTTAAGTTACAAAAAGACACAAAAACAGGAATATACATTCCATTCAGCACAACTTATTTTATCAGCCATTTAAACAAAACAAAATCTAATGCATATCTAACTAGATTGCTTACTAACTCTTTACAGGAGTTCTGGCCTGCATTCCTGCTCTGGTCCCTGCAAAAACATCACACAGGCAGAGAAGACCCTTTGTTCCCCCCCTCCAGCTTTGAAAATATCTTGTCTCCTCATTGGTCATTTTGGTCAGGTGCCAGCGAGGTTATCCTAGCTTCTTAACCCTTTACAGTTGAAAGGGTTTTTCCTCTGGCCAGGAGGGATTTAAAGGTGTTTACCCTTTCCTTTATATTTATGACAAGCCCATAATGCCAAGCAGAGTTGGGCTGAGGTCTCTAGGCACTTCCACAATGGTACCACTACTAGACAACCCCAGAGAGGTGAAGTGACTTGCCCGAGGCCAGCTGGTCGCCGGCAGATCTGTGGGGAAAGGGATGAAGTGTCTTGCACCACCATTCCTGGGGTTTGAAGCTAGGAAGGCACATGCACAGAAGGCATGGGAGTGCACAAGCAGCTGCAGGATCATCATCACAGATAGCCACTGAATACGCGTAGGAGTCCTCTGCCATCAGCAGTGAAAAGAAAATGTCTGAAGGGTTGAATTTTGAATATTGTTTCCAAAACTTTGAAAATAGCTTCTTTCCATTTGGAGTGGTTTGAATTGCGGGCACCCTGCTGCATGTTATGTCATGCTATATGGGTATCTGAATAGGAAGCATCGTGGTCTCTACTGGGAATTATAAGTGGAGCTGGAAACAACCCCTATATTTAAGATTGCCTAACACTTTCCATTACAAGCCCCTGTTTTCAGTTGTTTATAACTTTGACAAACTTTTACTGTTTGAGCTGAAACTTTCCATGATTGCTCATTGCCTAAGGCTGATTTTCTTTTCTTTATTTGTCTCTCTATTCCTCTCTCCCTTCCTTCCCCCTCCGTTAAAAAAATTATTTTTTTTTTAGCAAAAATAGCTCAGCTGTTTCTGAGAATGAGTTTAGGGAAAAATAATCAGCTTTGCCTATATTAATTCTCCCCGCCCCTCCTCCCCCATGGTTTCTATTCAGATCGCTAATATCTCTAAGATTCAGAGCAGGGATCTGAAATTTGCCAGGAAGATGCTTTTGTTCCCATGAAAATCCACCCATTTTTGACTCAGTGAGAAGCCTCTGAAAGTTGCCATGCTCAGAAAAGCTTATTTCGGGCTTATTGCTAAAAATCTCTGAACAGTCCAGGAGCACTAAGCATGCTCCAGCCTGAGTTTCCTGCATAACAACTTCCCTGAGCGTGATCCCAGGCACAGAGCTGGAGGAGCTCAGGAAAGGCAGCAGTAGCAGCAACTACCATAACCCCTTTAGCCTATGGAAGGCAAGAGTTAAAGTAAGGAGGAGCAGGGATGAGAGCGGAGTTTCCTGTCCTCTGCTAAACAGCAGAAGGAGCGCTCCTCCTACCACTCCCTGGTTTAGGGATACTGGCCACCATCCTCACAGTGAAAACCAGTGGAGTGAAGGTTTGCATAAATCTGTATGAATTTACATCCATTTAAATAAATGTGCATATATTTGCACACAGCTAGAAAGAAGGAAAGAAAAGGAGAGAGTGCGAGGTGGGCAAAGAGACTCCAACATTTCATTTTCTCCTGCCTTTTTCTCCTCAGCATGAGCATTTCATTCATTTTCTTACATTTAAGGTGTTTTGGGGAGGGACTCTCTTTGCTATGTATTTGTGCAGTTCTTAGCACAATGGGGCCCAAGACTGGGGCCCCTACAGGCTACAGTAATACAAATAAATAATAGTTCCCTTCTCTCTTTCGCTCTCTGTCCAAGAGTTTCATTCTTCTTTACCCAGGACCAAGTTCATTCCAAAAACACCCCCTCCAAAACCACATTTCCTCTCCCCGCAAAGACACAATTACATTTAAAAACACATACCCCAAAAGTGCTTATTAAAAAAAAACTCCCCCCTAAAAATGCCATGCTTGAAACACACTCCCCTCCCACTCAGTTTAAAAAAATACTAACACTCCCCCAATCCAATCGTGTTTTTAAAAACCCTCCAAAAGCCCACCAATTTTCAAACAAACCCCAAACTATACAGACATCCACCCAAATTCACCCATGTCATTTAAGAAATTAACACTGCCTAAAATCCACCCCTTTAACGCACACACACTCTCTCCACACACAAATACCACCTATATACAGGTGGGGAGCAGGCAGGATCTTTCCCCTGCCTCCTTCACCATGAGAGAAGGAGGGCAATGTAGGGAGGGTCTTCTCCCTCCCTTCTAACTCTGGGGGAGTCAGCACAGGGAGGATCTTCACTTTCCCCACTCTTTCCCCAGGTTTAGTGAGGTGGGCAGTGCAGGAAGCTGGAGCAACAGGAACAGCTGCCACCCAGCCAGCTGCAGCACTGAGACCATAACCAGCCCATCCAATGGGAGACAAAGGGCAGGAACTTCACCTTGTCCTAGGTCCTGTTCATTCCCTCTGGGGCACCTGGCGTTGGCCACTGTCAGAAGACAGGATACTGGGCTAGATGTACCTTTGGTCTGACCCAGTATGGCGATTCTTATGTTCTGATTAGAACTAATTAATTGAATTTAATTGAACTGTGTTAACCCCAGAAGTGGACCAAACTTTGAACTAGTGACTCAGCTAGAGAGCTGGGGTCAGAAAGGCTAGCTATAGAGTGAAGAGTCACCAGGGAGGGGTCTGGATACTGCTCCACAACAGAGCAGGTACTGTTGGACGCTAGCCCAGGAAGGACTGAGGCTAATCAGGGTACTGTGTTAGGCCCTGTTAGACTGACTGAGAATCGAGCCCGGAGACAGGGCTACAGACCGAGGTTACAGAGGGCACCATGAGAAGCCCTTGTGTGTGGTATTTGTGTTGCTGGACTTGTACAGCAGAAGGGGTCTGTTTTGTTTGTATGCCTACAGAGGCCTGAGTCACTGAAAACCTGCTCGAGAAGTTTAACTATCAACCAGGTCATGCAAGCGGAGCAAAGCTGAGAGAGTGCAGGTGCAGACACACCTGGCTGGCAGGGGCACACACGTGAGGTGAGTGGCCCCATCACAAGCCCATTTAGGAACATAAAGAAATTAGGATGTGATCCTATGAGGAACTAAATTTCCTCAAATCCCATTGACATCCGTTGGAGCTGATCTGGATTCCCAGTACCTCACAAGAATGGGTCCTTTTTTGAGCAGGGTTGAGTAGGTAGAGTTTTACAAGAGAAAGAGATGAGAGATAGACATTACATTAAGAAAATGATGAGAAATAAGAAGGCTAGTATGACTAAAAGAAGGTCTAGTTACATAGCAAACACACAGAGACTGGACAAAGGAGTGAGAGAACTGCAAACCAGAGGGATAAAGAAGGCATGGGGAACTCGGAGGATAGAAGAAGAGGAAGAAAAGCATGGTGAAGTGTTATTGCTTAAAGCAGTGAGAGGAAATAGGAGAGTGAGTGAGAGATGGGGGAGATGAAAGTTGTGAAGGGAGCAGGCTGTTGCATTGAGTGAATGGCAGAAATAGCAAGTTATTGCTTATTATTTGCATAAGAGTTCTCATTGCGCTAAATGATTTACAGTGTTAAAGATGGAAAGTATTCACACTTGGAAGCCTAAAGTTGGGAACATAAATCCACATTTGGGCACCTAAATAAGTGCCCTGGTTTTCAGAAGAGCTGAGCTCCCCAAAAGTCAATGGCAGTTTGTTCTGGGTGTTGGCCAAAGTCAATGGCCAGTGTATATTTGGGGTCTCAGGTGCCAGCTACTATTGCCACTAAACTAAAAAACCACAGAGAGAGGGAAGTTCCATTCGGTCTCACAATGGAAACACAGGGACTATGATATCATCTTGAAAGAAATCTGTTACTGTTATTACTTGATAGTTCTCCTTAGCTCAAGGAGGTAGATTGGTTTAAGTTTAAAATAGGTTTTTGGAGCGATATGTGGTCTAGATGAAATTATTATAAGGTGGGTGCACAACTGGTTGAAAGATGTTATTCAAAGAGTAGTTATCAGTGGTTTGCTCAGCTTGGGAGAGTATATGTAGTAGTGTCCTGCAGGGGTCAGTCCTTGCTCCAGTACTAGTCAATATTTTCATTAATGACTTGGATAATGGAGAGGAGAATATGGTTATGAAATCTGCAGATGACACAAAGCTGGGAGGGGTTGCAAGCACTTTGGAAGATAGGATAAGAATTCAAAACAACCTTGGCAAATGGGAGAATTGGTCAAATTCGACAAGATGAAATTCAATAAAGATAAGTTCAAAACACTTCACTTACGAAGGAAAAATCAAATGCACAACTACAAAATGGGAAATAACTGGCTAGGTGGTCGTACTGCTGAAAAGGATGTGGAGGTTATAGTGGATCACAAATTGAAGATGAGTCAACAATGTGATACAGTTGTGAAAAAGATTAATATCATTCTGTGTTGTACTAACAGGAGTGTTGTATGTAAGACCTGGGAAGTAACTGTCCTGCTCTATTCAGCACTGGTGAGGCCTCATCTGGAGTACTGTATCCAGGTCTCGGCAACATACTGTAGGAAAGATGTGGACAAATCAGAGAGAGTCCAGAGGAGAGCAACAGAAATGATAATAGGTTTAGAAAACATGACTTAAGAAGAAAGGTTAAAAAATGAGCATGTTTAGTATTGATAAAAGAAGCCGGGGGGGGGGGAGCATGTCAATCTTCAAATATGTTATGGGCTGTTATAAAGAAGACTGTGATAAATTGTTCTCTCTGTCTGTTGAAGGTAGGACATGAAGTAATGGTCTTAATCTGCAGCAAGGAAGATTTATGTTGGATATTAAGAAAAACTTCTGAACTATAAGGGTAGTAAAGCTCTGGAATAGACTTCCAAAGGAGGTTGTGGGTCCCCATTATTGGGAATTTTTTATGAACAAGTTGGACAAATATCTGTCGGGGTAGGCTAGGTTTTTTTGGTCCTACCTCAGCACAGGGGGAAGGACTAGATGACCTCTTGAGGTCCTTCCCAACCCTACATTTCTCTGATCTTATAATTATGGGCAAAATATACATGTCCATAATTTATTTGTATTAAGTGCATAGTTTTTTGTGTGAAAATTTTTATATAAAACCATTAATTTTAATTGCAAGCAGTCATGATAGCTGCACACACAAATGGCCAGTTAAAATATTTATTTAATCTGCAGTTTTCCTGTGACTGGGCATGCAGTCATGGCAACTGTACATATAAATTACTGCAGTGAGTAAACAAACTACACAGTTCTGAGAATTTAGACCACAGAGTACCTCTTACGTTTTCCGAGTTCCCTTCCTGTTTTTGGTAATAAAAAAAAAGTGCAGTCATTGTTGTGCTGTGTCTAGTTGCTTGTGTAGCATTTTTAAACTTTGCGTGTCTGCTGGTTTGGAATCCATAAGGGTAGTCTCTAGTGAAAATGTTTCAGCTGCAGGAATCTGCTCTGAGGAGGAAGAGGATGGCAGCTGGCCATCTTTGTTTTCTAACGTGCATGGTTCGAAGAAAGAAGAATCCCTTCTGGGAGTTGATTTAGACAGTTTTGGCAGCTTTAAATTATGCACAGCATGCTGCAAAGTCAGCGCTATGAGATATTTTCAGTTCTGTTGAAATCTCATGTTAACCCCCCCACACACACACACATTATTAGCTCAAACAGAAATAAGGCTGCAGGGCAGGAGATCACTACAAACATGGCTTTCAGCTGGCTTATGCCTGCCTGTTACATAGTAGGAGCATTAATGAGTTGAGTTAATTGCTTTGGGAGCTTTGTATAGAGATAGCATTGAAACACCAAATTTTGGGATGCATTTTGACATGTACACAATGAATTGCTTGTCTTTCTGTCTTGTGTGAAAAGGAATAATCAGATGGCACTTTTACAGATAGTATTACATGGTTGTCTTAGATTAATGCGTATTGTCAGCTGCAATACAGTTTTTTAGAAGCTGAACATTTTGCCAGTAAAGTCTGTTCTGCCCTGTAAAGGGGTTAGGCCAGGGCTCGACCCTCTCTGGGGCAGCGGGTAGCCACACTGGCTCACTACACACAGTTGACTTTGGGGAATTTGTTCGGCCACCAGAGTCTCCCTCGGCAGCTCTTGCGGTAACTGGAATGAGCACCGTAGGCCCGGGCCCTGGGTCAGGGTGGAGCAACAAACAGTCAGTAGATCTGGCCCTCAGGCGGGGACAGAACAAACGGTTCAAGATTAGGCAGGCCCAGGCCCTGGGTCAGGGTGGGGCAACAAACAGTCAATAGCTCAGGCCCTCAGGCAGGGGCTGAGCAACAAAGCATGTGTGAATTAGCCCAGGCCTCCAAGGACCGGGAAGAGGGGAGACTGCCACCCACGAGTTGGGTGGCAGGGGAGACGCAGGCCCTCCCACTCTACTGCGTCCCAGCCCAGGGCCCCAGCAGCAGTAAATGACCTGCCGCTGGGTCAGTGGGGATCCTGACCGCAACACACTGACATGGGCTCCGGCAGAGTTACAGCCAGACTAGGGTCGGCTGCCCCCGGGCTGCTTCCTAGCTCCCCTCCGTCTGGTACCTGGGTCACGGCGGTGTTCTCCCGGGGGGTCCAGAACCATGGGGTCCTTGGGGCAGTGGGCAAGCGGCAGGCCCAGTAACTCCTCTATGTAGCAGGCGCAGGGCAGGGCAGTCCTGGCGTGGACCCTGGGGCCACGGGGGTTTCCCAGTGGCGGGCTAGGCTGGCTTCGTCTGGCCTCCCCAGCAGCTGGTCCTCTAGTGAGCTCTGAGGGCCCGCCTTTCTACTTCCGGGTTGCACCTTTCTACTTCCGGGTCGCCACCCGTCCCTCTGAAGGGCGGGCTCAGAGCTTCCTGGCTCCACCCACTCTGGTGTCTGGAGGGGCTCGACCCTCTCCGGGGTGGCGGGGAGCCACACTGCCTCGCGGCATGCCCTATAAGAACCAAGCTATAATGTTTTCGCACCATTTACAATTTTGTTCACTTGTGTGGTTGTAGCATGTACACAAGTTAAGAAGGATTCTTAGACAGAGAGTATAGCTGCTGCTTATACCTATACCTATACAAGTTAAAAAACTTTAAATGGTATCAAATTATAATTTCATTCTAATCTGAAACATGACTATGTCACATTATTACTCAAAGTCTCTTCTTTGTCTTCAGAGTACTGGTAATTTCTGTCTTTTACTAATTACAATATATTTTTTGTGGGTTTTTTTTCTGTGTAGATGAACTCTAAGATGTTTCTTGTACTGTCCTCTGAAGCATCGCATACTGGCCACTACTAGACTATATAAACCACTGGCCTGAGCCATATTGCCATTTCTATGCATCAAATTTAAGGCAGTCTTAATTTACAATTTAAGGGGCCAATCTTGTTCCCTTTAAAGTCAATGAGAGCCACAATTAAAAGAGAGTTTCCATCAACACAATTGTTACCTAAGTTACAATTGAAGAATCTTTATTGTTGAGGATGCATGTCTCAGAAAGAGCCCAGCTTGACTCTCAGATCCCAGACTAAATTTGCAAGGCTGGCAGTTGAACACATTCTTTTACTTGTAAATTGAGCAGATTTGATCCAGAAATGATAGAGGGAAAATTAACATGAGACCGCTTGATGCCATTTTGACAATCAGTTCTTCAGAGCAAAACTTCTAAAAATATTACAACGTGTGTCTGGAAAATGGTCAAGCACACCTTCTTTCCACATCCAGACAGAGAGTATAACATAACAGGGTACAAAACAGCTATTATTTCCCTTTTTTGTAACTACTGAAACATCAAAAGATAAAATCCCTTAACAAGGGAAAGAGATGGAATGTTGTCAGCAGCATATTTCATGTAAGTTGTAAATGAGAAATGAGCATCATAATGGAGAGTGAGCAAGAGCTATTCAGTTTGCCTTTGCACTGCAATGAGTCATTCCAATCTCTGACCTTGCTGCTCAGCGCAGTACCCACTTCACAGCTCTATTCCAAGTATTAGTGGAGCAGCAAAGCAAAATTGATGAGAAGCCCAATTCTCAGTTGCTCTACCACATCCAAAGGCCTCTCCAGTTGCATAAGAGAGCAGTAAACCATGTGGGAAATAAGTAAGAGGTTTTCCTGATCTGGGTAAAGCTCCCAGAATAACATTATCCAGCCACTGGCATAGGAGGCATGATGACTGTGTGTGAGGGAGCATGAAGGGGCATGGACGGAGGGCACTGTGCACCTTCTTTTTCAACTGGCAGACAGCTCATATGAGGCTATTGTAGCCAGAGCATAAGAAGCACTGAGGCTGCTTTGACTTATTCTGAGGGCCCCTTCAGTATTTGGACAGTTGAAGGTAAAAAAACAAGAAGGTGAGTTAAGGCCATCTTTGCTTTCCCTCCATTCCTCTGCTTGGCACAAGAAGAGAGGAATGGAGAAGTTATTTGCCCCTTCAGAGATCTTAAGTATCGCTGGTCAGAAACTGGAATTCCCACTCCATGGGAAAGTCTGACATTTTGAACATTGTTTTCATGCCAAATGGGAACAAAAAGCTGAAATTTCCCAAGGAACAAAATTTCTTAAAACTTTTGATTCAGAACCATTTAAATGTTTCATTTTGATAATGTTGGATTGTTTCATTTCAATAATATTGACACATTATTACAATATAATATAAATAGTTGAAACTACATTAATAGAAACAATAAAGTAAAAAAAGTCTTGATGCTATCAAAATTGAAACAAGAAAACCCAAATGGTTCTTCTTGACTTTTTCACATTGAAAATGTAATTGAAAGCAACACACTTGTGTGAAATGTTTGGATTTTGACAAAACTGCATCTTCTGACCAAAAACTATTCTGTCTAAATTTTTTTGACCAGGTCTAATATTGACAGTTTCATTTTGTTGCTGCTTTCTTATGTGGCACAGAACATCAGGGGAAAAAAAGACAAGATGAAGTGCTGGTAAATCGGACCATGGTATTCATTAGTACCTGGTACGCAGCCTCCCTTTTACCCACCTGTTCTCAGTACATTATTCATTCAGGCTCCAGTTTTGTGCAGCTCGTTGTGATGTTTCTCATCAGTGATGACAAGTAGTGGAAGAAGGGGGTGGGGGAGTGGCAGGAGCTTATTCCCTGCCCCCCTCAAAAGTGGAGGTGGGAGAGCTTGGAAAAGGTGGAACCTGGGGGTTATTGGAGTGAACTGGGGTGGGGCAGGTGAGAGGGCAATTGTTAGGCAGTGGGACAACTGGGAGAGTCCCCCCAATCTGCCCCTTCTTCCCATTAGCTGCCCCCATTCTGCCAGCTATAGTCTATCCCTGTCTCTTCAGTCCCATCCCACTGACTTTAGTTTCTGACCTCACCCTGTCCTGCTGCATTGCCCCTCCCGTCTCCTGAAGGTAGGGTACTGAGGCAGCCAGCCAGTTGCTGATGCTTCCTGCTGCCAAGAGCTCTGTTCAGAGCCTACAGAAGGACCAGAGAGTAGCTAGGCAGCTGCCCTCATCCCGTTTTCGCAGCAATCCTGGGGGCTAGGAGGAGAACTGCAAGGAAAAGGCTGTTCACTCCCACAGAATACTTGAGCAGGACTTTGGAAAAGCCAAAGAAGAGACCAGCTGCAAGAGTAGCCATCTCAGGTTTTACACTGACACCAGACCAGGCCAGGACTTTTGGAGTTTATTCAGTACCCTATGGATGGCTGTGTTATGCAGGCGTGACCAATACAGTTCATAATTATGTACTTACTGATGATGGGTCTCAGTGATTAGATCTAAGGAGCTTTTCTGGCACCTGCAATATAATAATAATAATGATCACCATCTTTTAAAAACTCTTCAGGTCAGATTCTCTGCTGTGCTGAATTTCTGCTTCGTGCAATAGAAGGCGGGGAGAAGACCACCAGGCAGCCGGTTATGGCTCTCTGATTCCAGCTCCTTGACTGTCTAGCTGACCTCCATTATGGTCTTCAAGAGACTATCATCTAAGGATAGCTGTATCACAGTATGGTCTAGCCATGCCTTCTCCCCACCTCTGACACATCCCCTGCCCTGGAGGCTGAGAGCAGTTTGGTACAAGGGTCAGCTATGCAGTCTCTAAACACACTGGGGAATGCCCAGTGCCAGGGAGTCTTCAGCAGGGGACAGAAGACCAGATGCCATCCCCTTTATTTAGATCATTATGTGCAAGACTCCTGGGTTCTAGTCCAAGCTCTGCCATAGAATCACTGCATGACTTTTGACAAGTGCCTCAGTTTTTCTGTATGTAAAATAGGGATAATAAGATCTAACTAATAGTTTATTTTCATTGTCCAAGCTGATAGAAATGCAGCAAGTAATGTTAACAGTTAGTAGGGTGACAAATAGATTTTTTTAAAATTTTTCTTAATCTAAGGTGCTATTGGTAATGTGTAAGGAACATGTATAAGGAAATTTTTTTCTCCACAGCTGCATAATTTTTACCCTATGTCTGTTTACAGGCATTAATTGTCAATGCAAAGAGATTTAAAATGAAAACTTTTGGACAAAAATATGTCCAGAAAGTAGCAAGCACTTCTTATTCATTTTTGTGCAATAGAAAAGCTCTTTAGAAGATCTATGCATACAACAAATGGGCAGATGGGATGTAATACAGATCATTCTCTCCCAACCATCAGGTGAGGTGAAAAAGCTGTTACATGTTTTTATGCTGGAGTAATAGCTACAGAACAGCTCCATGGCCTGGGAGTGAGCAGTCCTTTCCCTTTTGCCCCCGTAGCAACCAAAGTACTTCAGCAGGCAGTGGGGAGACTATTTGAGGAACTGGAAATGCCAGAAGAATATAAGAATGGCTATACTGGGTCAGATCCATCTAGCCTAGTATCCTGTCTTCTGACAGTGGCCAATGTCAGGTGCTTCAGAGGGAATGGACAGAACAGGTAATCATCAAGTAATCCATTCCCAGTCTCCCATTCTCAGCTTCTGGCAAATAGAAGGAATAATAGAGAGACAAGGTGGGTGAGGTAATATCTTTTATTGGACCAACTTTTGTTGTTGAAAAAGACAAGCTTTTGAGCTCCCAGAGCTCTTCAGAATGTCACAACAAAATATAAGGTGGAACAGATTGTTTAGAATATGCATTAGGTACTTATACTAAGAGAGCATTCAAGGTAAAGTGGCCTGTTAACACTCTCAGTCATAAAACAAAAAAGGGGGGTTAGTGGATTACAGATTTTTGTAATAAGCCATAAATCCAGTGTCTTTATTAAGCCCATCATTTTAGTGTATAGCAAAATTATGAAATTAAGCTGCCTTAGCTCATCTTTTGAAGGTGTTGGTTTCTTTTGAGGATGAGGACTGAGAAGTTAGACAGGGAGTGATCATTTGTGAAAAGTATTCATCCACAGGTAATCGGGAGTTTTTGTCTTATGATTTTTCTGTGTGAGTTAATATGAGAGTGTAGTGATTGTCTGGTTTCACGAACCACATAGTTGGAGCATTTGATGCATTTGGTGAGTATACCACATGTTATGATAGGCACCATGGATCTTGACAGGTGTGTTGTGGGGGGTGTTGACATTTGAGTAGCGGAGCTATGTCTGCATGTTTTGCTTCTGTTGTTATGGCAGGGTCTGGTGCCACTTGGAGTTGGTGTGTCCTGGTCTATGGGGAGCTTGCTTTTGATGATGAGCTTGGAGAGGTTGGGAGTTTGTTTGAAGGCCAGAAGAGGGGTTTCTGGAAAGATTTATTTCAGGAAATAGTCCATCAAGTATGGGTTATAATTGGTTGATAAGGGGTTCCACTGTGGGGTGGTAGGAGACAACTAGAGGAATGCAATTGGTGGGTTTCTTTCTGTATTGAAGCACGTTCTCTCAGGATATTTGGGGGGCCCATTCCATGATGTGATGTACATGAGGTGAAGAACTCAGATACCACAGAATATGCTCTGAGGAGAAAGCCTGGAATACTCACCTTAACATACTTTAAACTGCCTTCATCAAAGGTTCTATTTCTTTAATGTATTTAAACACATTTAGAATGGGAGTTCACAAAACCCCCATACTTTGCATAATCATAGATTCTAAAACCAGAAGGGACTATTTTGATAATCTTGTCTGACTTCCTGTATAACACAGGCCATAGATCTTCCTCCAAATAATAGTTCCTAGAGCAAATCTTTTAGACAAACAGCCAATCTTGATCTAAAAATTGTGAGTGATGGAGATCCACCAGGACCCTTCACAAATTGTTCCAATGGTTAATTACTCTGTTAAAAAATTATGCCTTATTTCCAGTCTGAATTTTTCTAGTTTCAAATTCCAGCCATTGAATCATTGGATTGTTCTCTTGCTAGATTAAAGGGTCAATTGTTAAATATTTGTTCCTCATGTAGGTACTTATAGATTGTGATGAAGGCATCCCTTAAGCTTCTCTTTGTTAAACTAAATAGATTGAGCTCCTTGAATCTATTGCTAGAAGGCAGGTTTACTAATCTTTTATCATTTTCATGGTTCTTCTCTGAACCCTCTCCAATTTATAAATGTAGAAACTGTGACCTACAATGGGACAGATTTACTCCAGGGCCCATGTTGTTGTCTAGTAACACAGATGCTTGCAGAAAGTCCATCATGGTAGCTTGAAGTGATAGAAAGTGAATGGAGCCTCCCCTTTGCTGGATAAGTCAAAATGGGAAAGGCTAGCCAAGAACTGGAGGTGGTAAGGGGCCCATACCCTCTCCAGTGAATCAGACCTAGTATTTCTCTGAAAACTACCAACCTTAATCCTGTTACCTCCTCTGTAACAATGAAAACAGCTTTTCTTTTTTTTAGATACAATATTTATAAGTGATATATGCCATCATGTGCCAGCAATGCCCCTCTGCCATGTACATTGGCCAAACAGGACAGTCTCTACGTAAAAGAATGAATGGACACAAATCAGACGTCAAGAATTATAACATTCAAAAACCAGTTGGAGAACACTTCAATCTCTCTGGTCACTCGATCACAGACCTAAGAGTGGCTATACTTCAACAAAAAAGCTTCAAAAACAGACTCCAACGAGAGACTGCTGAATTGGAATTAATTTGCAAACTGGATACAATTAACTTAGGCTTGAATAGAGACTGGGAATGGATGAGTCATTACACAAAGTAAAACTATTTCCCCATGGTATTTCTCCCTCCCACCCCACCCCCCACTGTTCCTCTGATATTCTTGTTAACTGCTGGAATTAGCCTACCTTGCTTGTCACCATGAAAGGTTTTCCTCCTTTCCCCCCCCTGCTGCTGGTGATGGCTTATCTTAAGTGATCACTCTCCTTACAGTAAAAAGAAAAGGAGTACTTGTGGCACCTTAGAGACTAACAAATTTATTAGAGCATAAGCTTTCGTGAGCTACAGCTCACTTCATCGGATGCACGGCTGCTACTCTGAAATCTCCTTACAGTGTGTATGATAAACCCATTGTTTCATGTTCTCTGTGTGTGTGTATATAAATCTCTCCTCTGTTTTTTCCACCAAATGCATCCGATGAAGTGAGCTGTAGCTCACGAAAGCTTATGCTCTAATAAATTTGTTAGTCTCTAAGGTGCCACAAGTACTCCTTTTCTTTTTGCGAATATTTATAAGTGTTTCACAGTCCTTTAGAATGAGGCTGTCCCATTTCAGCATCCTTGGTAAGTTCTGAAGCTCATGCATCACTAACATACTTACCTGCTTAATAGGGAAAACCAGCTGCTTCTACAGCAGCTTTCCTTCTTCCTCCTGGATTACATCTTTAGTATGTCTTCTTCATTTTCATTTTTATTACTCATTCTCTTTTTATCCTGGTCTCTTTTCCCTGTCTCTTAATTTTTCTTTCCTTTTTTCTTCATGTTCTAGTTTCCTTCCTTAATATTTTTATTCTCTCCCTTCCCCAGTCTATCACAGAGGGCTGGCCATAAGATTTTTTTGGGAGTGTTATCTTAGTGATTCTTTTTGGCCCCTAAAACTGAAACATTCATTTTAAATAATAATAATAATTAATAATAAATCCTTGATCAACAGATGTAGCCTTTCAGCTGCAGAAGAAGTGGTTCCCATCTGCTTGCATTGACAATAATGGACAGTAACCAATGTCTGAAAATGTTTTCAAGGGATAGTTCTCCAAATAAACTAGGAATTTAGTTTATTCGTCAATAGGCCACCATCCATCAAAAGGTTTTGTACACATGTTGCCAATTTTTTTCCTTTTAGTATGCTCTCTCCTTTCTCTATTATTTCTTCATTTGAAAGACAACCTTTCCTTTCTTCTCATTATTTGTCTTTCATAGTCACTGCATATTCTTCCTTTTACATCTCCCTCCATCACTCTCAAGTCATCTCTTTCCTCTGTGCTCCTTTTACTCGATTTTCTCTTTCTCTCTCCTCTTTGCTCTCATTGTCCCTACTCACTTTGCTCATCCTTGTCTGTCCTTAATGCCCTCGCTTCCCCACTCACCCAGAGTCCCATATCTTTAGCGTCATACATGAAGCCAGTCCCTCCCTCTCCCCAGCTTGACTCTTTGTGGGTCCTTCTCTCTCCTGTACCTCAAAAAAAAATTCCTACTTAAACAATTCACTAAAAAATTGACACAAACTAAACTTTTTAGTTACACTGAGTCTGCATTTTTTTGCTGAAAAAGTTTCATCTGAAATGTTTTCCCTAGCTCTAAGAGTAATGCGGGCAGCAGGGTAGAGAGACTGTCTATTCCTCAACCAGCTGGTGCTCAGCTAGTCTGGAGCTTCCTGGGAGAAGGAGGAAGCAGAAGCTAGATGCTTTAGGATCTTGCTGGCAGAGACAGAATGGGGAATAGAATGGGCAAAAAGGATGTCAAGGGGGAACATTCAGGAAAGATGGAGACTTCATTTGGGTCTTGTTTCCCAGACTGGACTCTCAGGTTACCTCCCAATTTCAGTGTAGGCCAATCCTTCCACATCTGGATAAGCTCTGTGCAGAGAAAGCAGCTCATCCCCCATGGAAACATGTGAAGGTAAAGCTATTGAACTTGTGCCTTGCATAATGACAGGTTTCAGAGTAGCAGCCGTGTTAATCTGTATTCGCAAAAAGAAAAGGAGTACTTGTGGCACCTTAGAGACTAACAAATTTATTAGAGCATAAGCTTTCGTGAGCTACAGCTCACTTCATCGGATGCATTTGGTGGAAAAAAAAAAAAAGAAAAAAAAATTTTTTTCCACCAAATGCATCCGATGAAGTGAGCTGTAGCTCACGAAAGCTTTTGCTCTAATAAATTTGTTAGTCTCTAAGGTGCCACAAGTACTCCTTTTCTATTGAACTTGTGTATGTGTTTGCGTTCAGCTGTTTTATTAAGAATACATATTATAGGCCTCAGGCTGAATTATTCTGGAAAATTTCAGCCAAAACAGTTCAGCTGTTTCTGAGAACAAACTTAGTGAAAAATACGTTGTTTTGCTCATGTTACAAAATTCTTGAAACCTTTCCTTTGAAAGTTGTGTAGTGAATGAGGCAGGAGATTACAGGAAGAGAAAAGACAGTCTCATGGGCAAAGGAACTGAATTCTGCTCTGGAGAATTGGATTCTATTTCTCCCTCTGCCCCATGGTTTCTGTGTGATGCTGGGCAAGTCACTTAAGCCAGCCTTTTCACAGGTGGTCACTAACTTGAAGTTCCTTATTTTCTGGGTGCCCAACATGAAACTCTGGGTCTAATTTGCAGACATGCTGAGCACTCACAGCTGTAATTGAAGTCAATGAGAGCTGTGCTTGGAACATAGAAAGTGCTATATAATGCTAAGAACTCTGAAAAATCAGGCCCTCGGCATGTCAAATTGGACATGCAAAATTAGTGGACACTTTTGATCTTAAACTCTTTGTGCCTTGGGTCCCCATTTTTAAATGGGGATAATAATACCCCTCACCTCAAAGGGTTGTGAAAATATATCAATTAATATTTGTGAAGCACTCAGATACTCTAGTGATAACATACATCACTATTATTATAGTGATTACATATACCACTATTACTGACATCACATCTTTAGTTAATCTGGTGCAATTTTGTGTATAGATGAGATTTAAACCAGCTTTCTGAGCACAGGCTGATGATACATGTTAATCCAATCATACTTACTGGCATGACAAGCTAGACAAATATTGCCCAAGTGTAACAGATTTGTCATAGGTGGGTTGATACAGTCTATGCTGGATAAGTTTTACAGTGTGTTTGGAGCTCTCTCTTATGTCTATTTGTTTTTCATAGATTCCAAGGCCAGATACTTATTTTCAGTGTCCATTCCTGTTAATTACTGATTGGGATGAGTTGGTAAATTTCATAATCATATGTCCTCTCAGGAGCTTAAACAGGGAGAAAACAGTCAATAACAGTTGAGTAGGGCCAGTAATTTGACATTGCTTGGGCAAAGATTGTTCAGGGCCTGGAATGCCTAAATTTGCCCTCTGTGCTATAGTATTGCATGGCTAGATACTAAAGCTACCTGGCCCTTTTGGTTAATCTTAGTTCACCCAGCGCTACCTATGAAGTTCATCGTAGCACCTGGGAGCGGATAATTTTGATTTGTGCAATTCCCTCAAGTATGGGTCTGTTTGGATTTAGCCAGGAGTTGCTTGGCTGTTCCATTCAGGCCAGTTCTAGCATGATGCAGTAGGGCATTGGGAAGTTCTACTTGCAATTGTTTGAGTGCACTGTAACTTACAGATACCATAGAAGATAATGTATATGTGTATCTTTGCATTTGTGCATACTTAGCCCCTGCCCAAATCCCCCAAATCATGAGCTATTTGTGCAATATATTAATAGGTAAGAAATAACTATAGCTGATTGAAAAATACAATTTTATTTCAAATTTTCTGTGAAAATTTTTGCACAAAATTGTTTGGGTTGAATTTTTGTGTGGAAATAAAACTGGATTTTTGGACCAGTTCTAACTACAAGTGAGTGAGAGAACAGGGATGATAACACATGATTTCTGCTTTCTTGACTCCTGTGCTACCAACTAGACCATACAGCTTTATAACGTCCGAAAGCCTTTTTGATTCTTGGTCAATGGCAAATTTTGTTGATTTTTTTGACTGATGTGTATGGTTATGGGCTGTACTGTGTTTCTTGCCTCAAATTTTTCATATTTCTGGGGTTTCAGTTTGAAGCACTTCCCCACATGTTTGAAACAAAAGTCTGTGTAGTATGTAGGAGCACACAGGTAAACATAAGGAAGACACATGCAGTAAGTCACCAGGAGTGCATGGACAATCTGAGGTTTGTGAAGGAAATAAAATACGAAATAGCAGTGACACTGCCAAAGATATGTAATAAAACCTTAAAAATAGTGGACTAAAATCTCAGCCCCATGGAAGCTGCTTTGCACTGGTCCAGTGGCTCAAAGCAGCAATAAAGCAAGCTTCCTTTACATATGGAAGTATATACGCACTAGTTCCTGGGCAGATGAGCACTATGCCACCGTTGCTGTGAGGGTGAAACAGTCATAAAGGTCCCTCTGGAAAGTGCCTGTATGCTATTTACAATTCTGTGTGTGTGCGTTTGTAGGTTTATGTTGATGGATGGGACAGCACTAATGTTCTCAGCATGAATACTTCTGTGTTTGGAGTTATTGCTAAACTCATAATAAGGGCTCAGGCCTTTGCTGTGCTTGGTCTGCTATGTGCAGAAGTGATGGGGGACCCACAAAGGGAATCCCGGGGGCCTGTTAACTTCAATGTTAATGGGGGCAACTAGATAGTTATTAATTTGTGTTTAAAGAAATTGTCTTTATTTAATGAAAAAAATCATAAATTGAATGTTGGAAGGATATCAAGCACAAAAATCAAGAAATGCAGGGTAAAGGTTTGCAAGCTCCATCTCAGTTCTGCCCCCTTGTGTTTGTGCATCAGAGTATAATCTGTAATCACTGCACATTATTTGTCACTTAGTACAAAGTGAAATGACTTTTACAACTTTACATGAAGTACTGCTCTTTATTTGCAATTGTTATTATTTCAAAGTGATATAAGCTAAATTAAAAAAGGCACTCAGTGTGGAATAAGAGTGTCTACATGGGGAGTTATGCAGGTATAACTATAGGGGTATAATTATGCTCGTAAATTTCCCCATGTAGACAAGTCTTGAGATGATTCTGGTCAGCATGCTAGGCTGCAGTCACAGCACAGCAGCAGCCTAACAGTTATCTAGTTGTTTATAGGCATCACAGCAAAGGAGAGTTTTAAGGAGGATTTTGAGTGTGGATAATGAGGTAGCTTTACGGAAGCTTATGGGGGTACTCCCCATGCATGAGGGATGGACTGAGAGTTCTAGTTCAAAAATTTAACAAGTGGATGATGAAGAGTGGCTTCATTCGCCAATTGGAGGAGGGAGCTGACTTCTCAGTAGCATATTGAGAGATGGTAGGTGTGGTGGGGCTAGGTGGGAAGGGACTTGAAAGAGAAGACAAGCAGTTTTTGTTTGATGTCATGATGGCAGGCAAAAAAAGGGGTGACATGGTCAAAGTGACAAGACCGGAAGCTTATCTTTGGAGCAATGTTTGAATGGCTATGAGCAGGGCAAGAATGCATTTCTCAAAGTCAGAGAAGAGGACACTGCAGTTGTCAAACATGAGTATTGCCAATTCACACAAATTTGGCCCCTGAGCAGCTAGTGTCATGATGATGTGGAAACCTGTAGCCTCTGTGTGATGTTTGAGATACAATGCTCTCCAGAGTAGTGGATGGTGTACTGAATTACACACACAGCATGCCTGAGATCCACTGGCTGGTATTAACATTTCTGTGCCTTTCACAAGCCCTTATTATGGGCCATGGCCTCATACCCCAGGGTATCACTATGAGTCACATATTTCATAGATCAGATAATTAGTAGTTTGTAGAAAGTTACATCAAGCAGAGCTAGGAAGAGAACCCAGGGCTCTAACATAACAGAGCTGAGTCATCTACCTTGCCACAGAGTCTTTCAAAACAGCCATCAGATTATGTGCTTGTGTAACCCACTAACAGGGGCTCTGTGCCATCCTCTAGCAGGTAGTCCACATGTGCAGGTTTTAAAGTCTGTTACTGTGGGCATGCTACGTGAGCTCATTCTCTAGGTTAAGCAGTAGAGATTCATCCAGAGATTCCTGGTTCAGTCCTAACTGATCATCTGAGTAGGATGCTGGTACATTTGGCTATGTTGCCTGTAACTACTAAACCACAATCTGTTCCCAGACCCAGGAATAGAAACCAAAAATCTTCCATTGTTGTCTCACAAATACTTGTCTAACCCACTGCAATGTGTGTGTTGTGTTTCCCTGCACTGGCTGGTCTGCATAGAGGGTAGAAGCCTGCTTTCCACCTGCTGCTCTTACCCATGAGGTATTCCTATAGCTGAGGAGGTCTAGGCTGTGGTTCTAAAGATATGCATACAAATTCGTGTAGGGATCCTGCAGTAATTGTTAGAATCATTTTATATTGTAAAGCATTGTATTTAGAGGTAAATTTGGATGTTGCACTAATTGTTTTACTGTTGCATTTTTATTATTTGTATTTGGTTAATGAGAGCTGTCCCTTTAACGATAGGCAGTGGCAGATTTAGAGTGTTAGAGATTGTGAGATCTGTATGGGAGATGTTCTCTATATTACATCCAGAGCCTGGAAGCCCATACCTGTGAAAACTCCAAAAAGGGCAGAACTTGATTTAATCAGTTTCTTTACAGAAACCAAGTCTCCTTCTCTAAAGGATTGTTAGCATTTATGGGGATTGGATGCCACATGGCAGTGCTTATCAGCTACAGAGTCTATTACAAATAGGTGACAGTCTGAATCCTGCCCTGCTCAGCAGGGATTATCAGCTGTTCACATCTAATGGATGGATGGTGGCTCCTATTTGAGATGGGGCTCAGTTCTAGGTCCCACATCACAGACTGACCACTGTGCCTTGCATTAGAGTGTCAACTCTTCAGGGCAGGGACTGTCTCTGACTGGGTGTTTGTTCTGAGTCTAGCCTGATGGCACCCTGATCCCAGGCAGATGCTCTAGTTAGAGCTCCTGCAGCAGGGGCCAAAATTGCCATACCTGCTATAAATGTGTGGGACTGGATACAATTAACTTAGGCTTGAATAGAGACTGGGAATGGATGAGTCATTACACAAAGTAAAACTATTTCCCCATGTTATTTCTCCCCCCCACCCCACCCCCCACTGTTCCTCAGATATTCTTGTTAACTGCTGGAAATAGCCTACCTTGCTTGTCACCATGAAAGGTTTTCCTCCTTCCCCCCCCCCCCGCTGCTGGTGATGGCTTATCTTAAGTGATCACTCTCCTTACAGTAAAAAGAAAAGGAGTACTTGTGGCACCTTAGAGACTAACAAATTTATTAGAGCATAAGCTTGTAGCTCACGAAAGCTTATGCTCTAATAAATTTGTTAGTCTCTAAGGTGCCACAAGTACTCCTTTTCTTTTTGCGAATACAGACTAACACGGCTGCTACTCTGAAACCTCTCCTTACAGCGTGTATGATAAACCCATTGTTTCATGTTCTCTGTGTGTGTATATCAATCTCCCCTCTGTTTTTTCCACCAAATGCATCCGATGAAGTGAGCTGTAGCTCACAAAAGGTTGTGCTCTAATAAATTTGTTAGTCTCTAAGGTGCCACAAGTACTTCTTTTCTTTTTGCGAATACAGACTAGCACGGCTACTACTCTGAAAACTGTGTGGGAATTGGCATCACTGCAATTATTACCTACACACTAGGAATGAGCAGGAGGAATTAATAAATCAGCAGACAGATAAAAAAATGATTAAAACTTTTTAAAAAAATCAGGATTTTCAGGACAATCACATGATTTTCTAGGGTCTGATCCATGAGTTTTGAACTTTGGGTTGGTGGTACTATTGCATTTAACCCAGCTATGATCTGTTGTTTTTCTCCATCTACCATTGCTGATGATTCTTATCACTCTTTGTAACTTAGAAGTGATTTTTCTAAGGATAAGTCTTCTAGCTTCAGTTCAAACTAACCTCAGAGTTATGAACTACCTCAGGAATAGAGGTTGTTCGTAGCTCTGAAGTGTTCATAACTCTGAACAAAATGTTATGGTTCTTTCAAAAGTTTACAGCTGAACATTGACTTAATACAGCTTTGAAACTTTACTGTGCAGAAGAAAAATGCTTCTTTCCCTCTATTTATTTTAGTAGTTTGCATTTAACACAGTATTGTACTGTACTTGCTTTTTGTGTGTGTGTGTGTGTGTGTGTGTGTGTCTGGTGCTGCCTGATTGCATTCTTCCGGTTCAATCAACATAGCTTAATTGACCTGAGCCAATTTATACCATCTGGTATAAGATCTGGTCCAGTAAAAGTCCAGGGAGTGAAGAGTCTTGTATGAGACTGAAGTATGCAAGTTATGTCAAAGCCAGGCAGGAGTATTTTAGTTCTGAAGATAAATTTCAACATATTGACTCTCAGCCTGGCAATATTTTCTCACAACTCTCATGGGCCAATCTGCAACAGGCCCTCCATGGGGGCAGTGTGGAGTCACACTACCTGAGAGGAGGTCCAGGAGCGATTTATCTCAAGAGCTCTAATCTCTCCCTGAGCTTCCTGGCATACATGGGGACTGCACAAACTCCACCTTCCCTAAGGAAGGTGATGCAGCCAGCTCCCACAGGTATACCCATGCAGTTCTACTGGGTGGTGTGGATAAAAAGTGGGACCATAGCCTTGTCTCTCCCCACTTGGGGTGATTTGCAACCATGGGACATTAGGCGCAAGCCATCCCTGTGCTCTCCTCAGTACTGGCACTGCTATTGTGCTAGGTCATTGCGTGAGGGAAAATAAGGAAGTGGTGGCAAAAGCTCTTTTCTCCCCTACTCTCCCATGCAAGGATCAGTGGCACTTTCACCTTTGGTGGGGAGCGTGAACTTGGGCTGGAATAGCTCCTAATGCAGTTTTGGTGCATAATGGTTTCGAATTCTGATTTGTAGAAGTTTCATGGTGAGAGAGGAGGCTGAAAAAACTACAAACAAAACAATCGCATAGCTCAGTGGTCCCCACCACGGTGCCATGGCGTCCGCCGGGGCATTTTTGTGAGGTCGCAGGACACTGCACCGCTGAAATGCTACCACAGTCTTCTGGGAATAGCAATACGCTATTCCCACACAAACGATGGGGACCACTGCCATAGCTCAATGGCAGGAGCAGCTGCCTCATGGCATTGCCTGGCATACACTCTCCCTTTTCCATGTTCAGCTGACAGTATAGTGTAATATAATTTGTTTAGGTGCATGGCATAATGGGATCAACATGATCCTGTAGGGAGAGGAGGAGCACAGTGCACCATGTTATGTGAAGGAAGGAAATGCTTTGTTTTCCCAAGGCTGAGAGGAATGTTGTCATATTCCTTCCTGGGGAAGGGGAGTGCTTTACAGCATGTTGCCTCATGGGGGAAATGGAGTGCTGTGCTACCTTTTGTCTGCAGGGGAGGGGAGCCCTGCATGGCACTTTGTTGTGCTGAGCAATGCAGTGGTATGGTGTGTGGGGAAGGAAGGGGGGGGGTGCATTGCATGTTGTCACTTGCAATAGTGGAGCGCTGCATGGTGCATTGACCACGTAACTCTTTTGCACACATCTGCTCCAAGAGCTTGTCTTCACTTCAGTTTCTGACCTCAGGATAGTGAACGTTTCTGCAAAGGCAAGTCTAGAAAGTTGATACTCATTTGTTCAAAGGTACAGGCGTTTGTAGTTTACTCTAGGCCAGGGGTCATCAGTTATTTTTTGGCTTTTGGTATAGTCAATGTCCAGATTCCAGAGAAAATAATTTAAAAAATAACAATAATGATAATAATAAGTAAATAAAAAAGATTTCACAGTCCATTCAAAAGCATCTGGTGCTCTGGATTTGGCCTGCGGTCTGCCTATTGGCTACCCTTGCTCTAGGCTGATTCCTAGTGTCTTGGCCTTTATAGTGGTGTTAACTACTTTGAGTAAATTGGCAATCAGTTAACTTGAGGTAAAAATATCTCTACTGAAGACAAGCCGTAACCACTGGGCTCAGGGATATTCTGATGTGGGTCTTTCTCACTCTCCTGTTGAATCTGTTCCACTTTAAATAAATAATTAAATATTAAGTGAGCCAGAGTGAGTCTGGCTCTGTAGCCCAGCGGTTGGGGCACTCGTGAGAGGTGGGAAACTCCAGTTCAGATCCCTTCTCACAGGCGGGGGCGGGGGGGGGGCAGGGCAGGAGTTGAAGCAGAGTTTCCCACATAGTAGCATAAACACTGGGCTAAAGGTTGGAAGGGAGACCATCTACTTCCTCAGATGTTTTGTGTGGAGTTGCTGGGCATGCTCTGAGCATGCCTACTGGAGCAGGCTCTGCAAATGAAATAAGTGGGGAAATGCGCGTTTTCCTCCGGTTTGTGGATTGCGCTGGGTTTTAAGTGTGAGCTAGGCATCTGGAGCCTGCTTGAGGCAGCTGTGTGCATGCCCAGAGGCAGAAACGTAGGCACCTAGGGGACTTTTACAAAAAAACATTTGGTGACAAGTGAGTTTAGGCACCTACAGAGCTTGGTGGCAGCTAAGCAATGATTTTTGTGGCTCACAGTGGTGCCTAAATCTGGGTTTTAGGCACCTAAGTCTCTTTGTAGATCTGGGCCTTAGGCTTTCACTGCCCCAGATCTCCATCTGTCAAATGCCAGCACTGTCCTGGGGTAATAGCACTGTCTTAGTTCAGAGGGGTGCTGTAAGGGTAACACATTACAGATTGTGAGCCCCCCCACATTACTATGTAGATACCCGAGATTAATCTTCATTTAAAAATCTATTTATCAACACATTTCATATTAATGAGTATTTTCAACTAAATGCCATAGCTTTGTGTGGTGGTGGTGAGATGGGAATGGAGGATAATGCATGGTAGTGGGATGGATTAATGTTATAGTGAAATTTATGGGGTGTTTTAGTAGAATTTGGTTCCTTTGGGCCACAGAATACACATAGCTCTTGCTAAAGGCACTGTCTTCTGGGTAAATATTACAGCCTTTAGGAATAAAAGAAGCCCATGCCTGTAAACTCTTCACACAACCCTAGCCTGCCTCCTCTCCCAGCCCATCTGCACCTTTACTTAACCTCTGCTTTCTTCTTGTTTTCCTCCCTTCTCTTCCCTTCCTTCTCTTTGTCTCCCCCCCCCCGTCCCTCCCCATCCCCCAGTCTTCCACAATAAGCTTCCCTGAAAAGCAATCCAGCTGCTTCTCAGACCCTGCTGAGCTCTGCAGATGGGCTGAGAGGGGGAGTAACAGATTCCCTTTGAAGCATCACTGTGGAAGTTCACAATGGGACTTTGAAGGGAAATTACTGCCTCCCCCTGCAGCCTGACTGTGGGGCTCAGCTGCCCTACAGAAATGGCTGGGATGCTTTTCATTTCAAACTGATGGACCGACTGTACAAGAGGAAATGGAAGGGTAGCAGGAGGGTAGTTAGAGGGAAAATGGAAAGACAGGGAGAAAAGAGAGGCACTGACATTTTGAAACTGTTTTTTGACCACTGTGAGGTAAGGGCTGGCCGCTTTTCTATCAGATCAGTACAGATCTCTGGCCACTTTACACTATTAGAAAGGATGGACTGAAATGGCTTTTGAGCTACAAATTGTAGCTGACAGGGTAGCTGGGATAATGGAGGATGGGAAGAGGAAGAAGAGGTCCAAATATCCATTTTCAAGAGCCAAGTTAATTACTATTAGATTGAGCATGCCTCCTTAATTTATTCCAAGTCACAGTAAGGGGTGCCTTAGTTGGCTATTGGTGCACTTGGCCTTTGGTCCCATTCCTCACAACAACCCTGGGATATGTACCAATACTTGACTATATTTTGCCTTCCTGCTGTTTTGTCAGGTATTCTGATTGTCTAGAAAGATTAATCTGCTAGAGTGTCTGGGATCAATGAGGTGGAACATCTGTGTATCCACAAATTGTATATTTCCTGTACTAAATCATCACTGGCACAGGTAGTGCTGTTACATGACCTGATCCAAAATCCACTGATGTCAATGGGAATCTTTCTGTCCGTGGGCTCTGGATCAGACCCATAGTCAATACATTGTACTTTGGCAAATTTTTATGGCACCTTCCCTTAAATTAAAAAGTAGAGATTTTTATTTATTTAAATATAAAAATTAATAATTCAGTGAGTGCAGTAGCCACTGAGAGAATTAGTTTGATATTACATTCCATTTATTTTACACTTTCTTATATTTTCAGTTTTCATTATGCCACAGATTTTTGTAGAAATAAGTTGTAAATTTTTAACTGAGAGTAATTAACCATTGGAATAATTTACTAAGGATTGTGGTGTATTCTCCACCACTGACAATTTTTAAATCAAGATTGGATGTTTTTCTAAAATATCTGCTCTAAAATATTATTTTAGGGAAGTTGTGTGGCCTGTATTATACAGGAGGTGAGACCAGATTATCACAGTGGTCCCTCCTGGCCTTGGAATCTATGAATCATAGAATTTGTCAATGGGTAAGCTGTAGGTTTTGGCAGCTGAGTAGAGGGGAAATGGGGGTTTTGACACCTAGGAAAGTATGGAAGGCATTTAGGGATCGTGAGATAAATATATGATCTGTGCCTGCTAAAATGATCAATAGTGAAGTAGTTAACTATGTTGCCACTGAAATTGTCATATTTAGATTGCAGAGTTGACTCCCTGCTGAGATAAGTGGGGCAATTCATATCTATCAGAACTAATGTTTCAGGCTGTCTGTAGTCTCAGGAAGTCAACATTACATTGGTTTTATCAGTTCACATTCTGAAGGTTTTTTTGCAACTTAAAACCTAGATACTAAAGCAGAAACTCATGGTGAGGGAGATTCCTCACCAGTATCTGTGGCAAGAAATCAGGGAATAATTGGCTCCTTTACTATAGTTAAGACTGAAATAGATTAATAGATATTAAGGTCAGAAGGGACCATTGTGATCATCTAGTCTGACCTCCTGCACAACACAGGCCACAGAATCTCACCCACCCACTCCTGCAAAAAACCTCTCACCTATGTCTGAACTATTGAAGTCCTCAAATCATGGTTTAAAGACTTCAAAGAGCAGAGAATCCTCCAGCAACTGACATGTGCCCCATGCTACAGAGGAAGGCGAAAAACCTCCAGGGCCTCTTCCAATCTGCCCTGGAGGAAAATTCCTTCCCGACCCCAAATATGGCAATCAGCTAAACCCTGAGCACATGGGCAAGCTTCACCAGCCAGATACTACAGAAAATTCTTTCCTGGGTAACTCAGATCCCACCCATCTAACATCCCATCACAGGCCATTGAGCCTATTTACCATGAATAGTTAAAGATCAATTAATTGCCAAAATCATGTTATCCCATCATACCATAAATATAGAGTTCCTGTTATAACCCTGTTTTGAGATACTCATATGATTCCTACATGTTTACCTTTTTATCTGAAAACTATCATGCTTGGTCTCTATCCCAAAAGAGATGCTTTTGAAATGTTTGAACGTTATTATGTCTTTGAGTTATGATAGAATGGAATAAAACCACTTTTCCTATTGTCATAAATAAAATGACTTTTTCGGCAGGGTGAAGAGTGTGCAAAACCAGCTAAACTGGAACCTTGAAGTCTGTCACGGGCATAGTTCTCCATGTGCAGCACATGCTTTTCAAAGTTTAAAAAAATGGGCTGTGAAATAGCCTAGTTATGAATGTTTGAAAGTGGACAGCTGTGCATGTATGTAGAAAATGTATGTCCCTGTTTGTGATATAGCTTGGATCCTAAAAGTGCCTACGCCACTCCCCCACCCCCATAAATCAATAGCGTGTAATACACTGACTTCAACAGCTATGGGATTAGGCCTTAATAATGAGCCACTTTCATAAATTTAACATTGCCAGATTGATTGGCTATGTACAAGCTACAGTTTAGGTTGGTATAAGTTATGTTGCTTAAGGGTGTGTGAGTAAGCCACTCCCCTGAGCGATGTAAGTTACACCAACCTAAACGCTGGTGTGGACAGCGCTATGTCGGCAGGAGAGCTTCTACCACTGCTCACGGGGGCTGGTGTAATTAAGTCGACAGGAGAGCGCTCTCCCTTCGGTTTAGAACTTCTGCACTAGCAGCGGTACAGTAGTGCAGCAGCATTGGTGCTACTGTGCCATGGTAAGCTGTGTAGTGTCATCAGACCCATTGTTTTCAGATGTACCTTGTAATTTAAGGTTTGGTGAGATCTACAAAATGAGATGGTTTGATATTTCTCTTGTCAGTAATTTGGGATTTATGCAAATGCAAACTTTCTGAATTAAGCACCTTTGAGAATATGCCAGATTTAAAGATTCATAACTTCTAAAATTAGGATACTTCTTTTCTTAACACATACCTTGATGTTTAGCATTGGATGACAGCCATAAAATAAAAACTGTTTTTTGAAGTTTCTAGCATCTAGAGATGTGAAGCTATGCAAGCACAAACTTTCTGAATCAATTTCTAATGCTATAGGACTTGGACATTTAGGCCTGATTCTCCATTTAGATGCACCATTTTTATGCCAGTATCACTCTGCTGGCACGAGCTGGTGTAACAAAGTGGAAAATCAGGCTATATAGCACACAGAGGAGGTGTATATAGCCTGTATATAGTATGTACATGAGACTGCAGCTATGGCTGAAGAGGAATGTACAAAGTCTGATCTCCTGTGGGTAACTGTGAATAGATATAGAGGTAGTATGTCAGGGCAGAATAGAACATAGGTGTTTGAATGGATTTCTTTGTGTGTGACACTGAATATCAGGACAAGAGCAAAGATTTCTTTTGATGAAGGGAAAAGGTTTGGGACCTCTTCAGTGCCTGTCTGATTGGAATGTGTGAGTCTATAAATATGAAAGGAGCTTGCAGGTTCATTTGGTTCAGCTTGTGATTGCCAGGATGTTTGAAAATGTGTGTATGAATGTGCGTGCTCCTCCTGTTTGACTAGTAATGTATACAGATAGGGGACAACTGTATGTGCGTTTATCTCTGGGCCAAATCTTCAGCTGGTGTGAGTCAGGGTAGCTCAGTCAAAATCAACAGAATTACACCAGCTGAAGGATCTGGCTGATGGAATCTATGCGTGATTGCATGTGGTATACGGCTGTCTGGGGTTGTGACTGGCACACTGGGTAAGGATGCTGCTTTGGAAACTTGAACCGAAAATAGCTTGTAATGCAAGAGAGAGAAAGCCTAGCCACAAATAACCATCCATACAACCATGAGGTTTTCTGTTAAAGAAAAAGAAAATGCTCATTAAGACTGGTTCACCTGTCTGTTACATCAGCGTTGTGACGGAGTTACTCCATTGAAATCTATAGGGGGCTCTGGGTGCTTAGAACTTTGGAAAATCAGATCACTTATTTCATTGTTTAAATATGCATTTAGGAGCCTACCTTTAAGCACACATTTTTAAAAAAGTCTTGGACTTAGCATCCCTCTTTAGTGCTTATACTCTTCAAATATCTATATATGGTTATCTTATGCACCTGTGCATCACTATACATATATAGTTCTTCTAAAATCTTTTCCCATAATTCAATCCGTCTAGCTCTTTAAGTGTTTTTTCCTCTAGTTTGAACTCCTTCCGGGTTTCTCCTACATCTTTTGGCTACTGAAGTGCTCCAGTTGAACACAATATTCCAGCTCCCCTCTCTCGAGGCCTAACTAGAGAAGGACAGTTCCTACTATAGGCTAAAAAGAAAAGGAGTACTTGTGGCACCTTAGACTAACAAATTTATTTGAGCATAAGCTTTCGTGAGCTATAGCTCACAGCTGTAGCTCACGAAAGCTTATGCTCAAATAAATTTGTTAGTCTCTAAGGTGCCACAAGTACTCCTTTTCTTTTTGCAAATACAGACTACACGGCTGCTACTCTGAAACCTGTTACTATAGGCTAGTGTGAGTTAACAATCTGCTCTGAGCATGGGGTAATGTGTTGTTGTGCTGTCCCTGGAGTAACCCAGGAGGTAGGTTGTGACATACCAAGTCAAGCACTCCTTTCTGGCTCCCTGCTGCTCAGGGGAGGGAATAAATAGGTATAGAGTCAGTGCAGTATATGTCTGTCAAGGTGCTGGCTCAGCTACGCTGCCTGGCATGTAGGGAGCAGGGATGAAGCCAAGGAGCAACCTATTCCTACCTCTCCATCCACTTAAAGGGGAACGTAGTGGCTCTACAGAGCCTGTTTCCCCTCCTGCACCATGAGTGAAGGTAGTCAGCTCAAGGTAGTAAGGGGGGTTGGCTTCCTACACCCTGTAGGAGAGCTGTCTTACTGGTCTGGCTTCAGATTAGCCACTGCCTCTGTTTCCGCTCAGTTCCAGGGACCTGTCACTTGCCCACACACACCTAACTTTTCCAGGAACAAGTTTCTGCCACACCCAGAATCTTTCAGGTCCTTCTTCCAGGGCAGTATTTGGTTAATTCAAATAAAACAAAGTAAGACAAACTCACAATCAGTGCAGGCTGCCAGTGCAGCCTTCCTTCTCTCCCTTCTCTCTTCTTCCTTTTCTCTGCTCGACCCATTTGATGATGATTCTCCATTTACAATTACACGTTGAGACCTATCAGTTAGCCATCTTTTAATCCATGTAATGTGTGCCTTGTTAATTTGATATCTTGCTAGTTTTTTAATCAAATGTTGTGCTTTACCAAGTCAAATGCCTTAAAGAAGTCTAAGTCTATTACATCAGCACTATTATGTTTATCAATCAAACTTGTAATTTCATAAAATAATGAAATTGAGTTAGATTGACAGGATCTGTTTTCCATAAGCTCCTGTTATATTACCCTCCTTTAATTCTTTATTAAATGAATCCCGTATGAACTGCTTCATTTTCTGCCTTGGGTCAATGTCAACCTCACAGGCTTATTATTATCCAGGTCATCCTGTTCACTCTTTTTTAATATTGATACAACATTAGCTTTCTTCCTGTCTTCTGGAACTTCTCCAGTGTTCTAAGACCTATAGAAAATCAACATTAATGTTCCAGTGACCTCAATCAGCTCTTTGAAAACTCTTGGATGTAAGTTATCCAGACATGCTGATATAAAACTTTCTAACTTTATTAGCTGCTGTTTCACAGCCTCATGAGTTACTATTGGAATGTAAAGAGTATCATCATTGTCATATAATATGATTACATCATCTGGCTTTTCCCCAAATATAGAACAGAAATATTTATTGAACACTTCTGCCTTTTCTGCATTATTGATAATTCTACCATTTCCATCTAGTAATTGACCAGTACCATGCTAGGTTTCTTTTTTTTCTTAAAATATACTTTTAAAAACTCTTTTATTGTCCTTAACTCTACTGGACATATGTTTTTCCTTTTATCCTTTTGTTTCCTTTGTCAATTTTTTACAATTCCTAGCTTGTGATTTATATTCATTACTATCACCTTTAGTTTGTGACACTGTTCTGTCTCACACAGTAATGCAGGCTTTGTTTCAAAGAAAGTTTTGTGTGGTCCTTGGGGGCTAGAAGTTAAAAAGGAAATCTCTATTTCATACAGAGTTTTCTGGTGAGCTGTCTCATTCAACCGTAGATACCTTATTATATGGCCAGATACTAGTAGTACAAATGATCCAGTTTGGATACAAGGCATTAATCTATACAAGTCTCTGAAGAAAGCAATAAATTTGCCA
The DNA here is from genome assembly GCF_009764565.3 of Dermochelys coriacea. Lineage (NCBI taxonomy): Eukaryota > Metazoa > Chordata > Testudines > Dermochelyidae > Dermochelys > Dermochelys coriacea. The sequence continues at coordinate 208,757,261 of NC_050068.2, read as the reverse complement.
CTCAGGAAAAAATACCTGAGGATGGTTATAGACAGTTCAATTAAATTTTCTGCTCACTATGCAAAAAAGAGGTTAAAAAACAAACAAACAGTTAAATTGTATAAGGAAATGGAATAGAAAATACTAATGAAAATATAATTCCATTACATATATCAATGGTACATGCTCATCTTGAATGTTGAGTACAGTTTCAGGAACCCAATTTTTTTAAAATGAAAGGCGTTCAGAGACAGATGATAAAAATAATTGGAAGAATGGAAGAACTTCCATCTGAAGAAAGTCTAAAAGGACTGGAACTAGAAGTGAGAGAAATTCAGAATTTCCATCCCATGGGAAATTCTGACATTTCCACATGTTTGTGTCCCAAATCTGGATGAAAAGTTGAAATTTTGAAAATTTTCACAGAATGGAAATAAAAAAAAACTAGTTCAGAAATGCCAGAATAAACATATTGCAATTTTGAGAGAAATGAAATATTTTGACATTCTGAAATTGAAACATTTTGTTTTGGTTTGTTGAACTGACCTGCATTGTTTTTGTTACTAGTTATTAAACTGCATTTTCCCATTGTGGCACATTGCCTAATAGGAGTTATAGTTCAGGAGCCTGGGTCAGGCTCCCTGGCCAGACTATATCTCCCATGATGCACCATGCAGCTTAGTCAGAAGGTAGCACTGCATTATGGGATCCAAGTGCATAGGGAGAAATGGGAGTCCAAACTATAATTTCCATAAGGCAGTGTGCTGATAGGGAAATGTACTTTAATATTTTGCTGAACTTATCTGAAACTAAAATTTTGGGGTCAGTTCATCAAAACAAAATATTCCAATTCAGGTTGAATCAACCCAAAACAAAAATATTTCATTTCAGCTTTCCTAACAAAAAAATTTAATTTTTGGGGGAAAATTTCTCACCCAAACTTTTGATTTTTGTGGAAACTTTTTTTTTCCAGAAAATCATTCAAATGGAAAATTTCAAGCCAGGTCTTATTGGATTGGTGAATTTATCCCATATAAAAGGGATATGGTAGAAGTATCTAAAATAATGAAGAATACAGAGAAGGGAACAGATGCTTATATTAATGTATTCTTATAATACAAGAACAAGAGGACCTTCAATTGAACTAAAAGGAACATTTAAACACATTTAAAAGTGTAAAAAGAAAATACTTTTTTCCCCCATTGTGCAATTACATTATGCAACTCACTAGCACATGATGTCTTCGAGGCGAAGAGCTTAGCAGGACTCAAGAAAGGATTAGACATTCTTCGTTATAGTGACTGGCTCCCTAATACTTCTGGGTCACAGCCACAGCAAAAAGTGATGGTATAGGGAGACATATGTAATGCCCCTTGTTTGGAGTTCATAAACCCCCACATTTCTGTGAACTGGGATTCAGACACATTTAAAATGACAATCTTTGATTTGTTTGAGTTGAAGTTGTTTGATGGACAGTAGGTTCAGTTTGGCTATGGCTAATTTCGAGAACTTTAATCTCAGGGAGAGTATCACACATTTCTAGCATTATTCCTATGGGCAGTTTGTGGCAGTGAGATGATAGTTTTTCCTTTCTTCACCAATTTTCATTTTTGCTGGTTGAGATAAGTGCAAGCTGAAGAATCCAGAAACAAACTGCCACAGAGTCTGTGATTAGGAAGGGTCAGCCATAAAGCTTAGACCTGGTTTAAAACTGCACACTTTGCAGTTAATAAGATCCAAAATTTTGGTTCAGACCAATTTCTAAATGTTTGTGGTGTGATTTTATCTATAAGTATAAGCGTCCTATGTAAGAGCGACACCATAGGATGTATCCACCTGCCTCACCTTTTTTTTTTTTTTTTTTTTAGTTTTCCTTACCTTTCCTTACCTGTTCCCACTCTTTAATTTTTACATAGACTCTTGGACGTTGGTAGAACAAATTCTTTGTAGTCTGTATAGCTGAGTATCCCGATCAGATTAAAGAGATCACTAATTGCATACTGTCCTCCTCTTTTATTTATGGGCCACTTTCTCTGTAGTACTTTTTATATTTGTAAAAACCCATAGCCTCTCTTTTGCTCTGCATTTGGTGGTGGATGTTGCCCTTTTCTTTTTTTGTGCAGCGTTAACTGATTTGTTAAATTCTTGTCTGGTTCCCTCCTCCTTTTCCATTTCAAGTACAGGCTTTTTTAATCTCAGATATTTGAACAGTCTCTTTATAAGCCAATTTGGTAATTTCTTGTCCTTCAGAGTCAGTGGAGCAATGCCAATTTACACGAGCTGTGAATATGTCTCAGTGACTTTTGCAAAATGCATCCGATGAAGTGAGCTGTAGCTCATGAAAGCTTATGCTCAAATAAATTTGTTAGTCTCTAAGGTGCCACAAGTACTCCTTTTCTTTTAGTGACTTTTAAGATTCTTCTGATTTCTTCCATTCTGGAAGTTTAGTTGCATTTTGCTCACTAGTGGTCCAGTCCATTGAGATACTGAATATCCTCAGCCCCATTTTCTTCAGTGGAAGTTGAAGGTGCTCAGCAGCTGGAAGGATTGAAATATTTTAAATCACCAGGATTAGTTGCCCCGCAAGCTAATACTGAGGGCAGTTGTGGAGCACCAGCATATGCTGATAAAGGAGACTATAAAAGAGAGCAAGATACATAAATCCAGAGATAATAGTGTTGATATAATAGGCTCTTGTTTAACATCAGATTGATGGAATGGCTGAATTTCTTGACTGTGACAGATAATCTTGGGTAAGGTCCAGACTGACTGGTTCGTGGGACTAAACCCTGCAAACAAATTCTGTTCTGAAACATCACATACAACAATTCTGGTCCCCTGCTTCACACATGTGTAATGTGCTTTGCAAGGAAGATTCCAATGGCTAGGTTTTCAAAAGAGCTCAGCATTCAGCAGCTCCCATTCTCAACTGGAGCAGCTGTAAATGGGAGCTGAGCTCTCTCAAAAATCTGGCTCCAAACTGTAATCTTCAAAATGTAAAAGCTTTCTTTACCTCCACACTGCTAGGTGGGACCTCAACACTGTTGAAGAAGAGGACTGACTGGGAGATAAAAAGCCACTTTAAAGTTTTAAGAACAGGAGTACTTATGGCACCTTAGAGACTAACAAATTTATTAAAGCATAAGCTTTCGTGGGCTACAGCCCACTTCATCGAATGCATAGAATGGAACATATAGTAAGAAGATATGTATATACATACAGAGAAGGTGGACGTTGCCATACAAACTGTAAGAGGCTAATTAATTAAGTTTTAGACTGTGAATATATACTCATATTCCTGGATGAAGCAAGAGTGAGCTTTTTGAGAAAAACATATAGGGCCAAATACACTGGTAAACATCATCTGCTTTGCACTGCTCTGCCAATTCAGAGGAGCAGTAAATCCAGTTCAACTTGTGGATTAAAATAGGTGTACAGCAGCTTTGCATTGCTGGAGCAGTGCCAAGCAGATGAAGCATACCAGTGAATCAGGCACATGTTTTTTTACTTCGATCGGACCCATGTTCCTTTACTGGGTCTCGTGTGGAATAAGCCAATGTGGAAGTAATGGAGCCTGGCAATAAGCAGTCCGGTGGATGTGAGACCCACATTGTGAACTAGAATGACTGTTGTTTACTTTTTGTGTTGATAAAAAGGATATCCTGGTGGTTAAGACACTGGACCAAGGCTCATGAGCTCTGGATTGAAATCCTGACTCTGTCCTAGATTTCATGGGTGACTTTGGGCAAGCTGTTTAATCTGCCTGTGCTTCAGCCCCCATCTGTAAAACGGGATGATAATAATACTTACCTTTCTCCCACTTTTTGTCTGTCTCCTCTGTTGAGCTTGTAAAGCCTGTCACTGTGGACCTAATTCTCATTTATGTTGAGATCTGCTCTGGCTGTGTAAAAGGTCTAAAAGTGGAAGGAGATTATTTTAAGGCCCCTTTCTGCTGCCAGAGTGTGTAAAGGGGCCTTCGTAAATGAAGAAAACCAGACCCTGTGTGTCTTTACATTGGCTACCACAATAGGCCCAATATTATCTGGGGGCTGTAGGTGCTACTGTAGTACATGTACTACATATTGATGATAATGAATATATTACAATTGGGACTGCACGCTTTTTATAGTGTACCTCAAGTTTGAGAGAGCACAGTTAATACATTAGAATGAATGAATGAAAAATAGTTTTTTCTGGTAAGACACTCTGGTACACCATGACGGACTGCTGTAGAATTATCTTCCAGCTGTATTTTATGTTTAGCATGTGGCATTTGGCTACTGTGAAAGATACTTAGGGAGAGGTCTATGTGGTTGAGCTGCCACTATGTGGTTGCTATATCCTCCAGGCACTTAGCCTTCCTAAAAGTGACCTTTTGTACTTATGACCCCAATAGCAAGGTCCTTTTATGCATGTCTGTTATATGTGATTGACTTTGTGGAGGCCCTTGTGCTGACATTAGTTAATATGAAAGTGAGAGATCTAGAGAGAACTACAGGCTCTGTCTGTGTTCAGCAGCCTGAATAAGGAATTCCCTTTATAGTCATTTCAGCTGTGTTCTCTCTCTACCACAAGGGTCACTATATGACTATATGTGACCTCACCCAAGTTTGCCATGTCTACGTGTGTGCAGGGTTTTGCGTGATCTATTTAGAGCATAGATTCTTATTGTTAGCAAATGTACTTTAAGAAGAGTAATGGCCACCTGTTGTACAAAATGTTCACAAAGCTTGCAAACAGAAATAAGCTGTGCAAATAAATAACTAAAACCTAACAGCTGCCACATTCTGGCCCAGAGAAACCGTCATTGCAGTGGAGTGGGAAGGAATCCACACTGTACATATACAAACAGAGAGAGAGTGTGTGTTAAGGGTTGTAAAGTGTTCCTGGAGAAGTGGCATTATACACATGTAAGATTTTCTCTTTATTTTTAATATTGTGTAGTTTAGTATCTTGGGTTCTTTACAGTAAGGAATTTTTGAAGCCTAATATAATGAGTAATACCCCCAAAATAGGTGACCAATAGGAGAACCCATTAGGAGATCTGAAGACAGTCATTGTGGACCAGTTCTGCCCTGAGTTACAGAAGTGCAACTCCCAAAACAAAGATTTATAGATTCATAGAGTTTAAAGTCCAGCAAGGGCCATTAGATCATCCAGTCTGACCTCCTGTATATCATAATCCATTACATATCACCCACTTACCCCTATATTGAGCCCAGTAACTTGTGTTGTAGCTAAAGCATATCTTCTAGAAAGGCATCCAGTCTTAATCTGAAGACATCAAGAGATGGAAAATCCATCACTTCCCTTTGGAGTTTGTTCCAAGGGTTAATCGCTCTCACTGTTAAAATGTATGGCTCATTTTTTATTTATATTTATCTGGTTTCAGCTGCCATCCCTTGGGTCTTGTATGCCTTTTTCCTGCTAGATGAACAAGCCCTTTAGTTCACTGTATTTTCTGCCCTTGAAGGTACTTACACTCTGTAATCAAGTCACCTATCAATCTTCTTTTTGATAAGCTAAACAGACTGAGCTCTGTAAGTCTCTTACTATAAGACATTTTCTCCAGTCCATGAACCATTTTTGTGACTCTTTCCTACACCCTCTCCAATTTTTTCCAACGTTCTTTTTAAAACATGGACATTAGTATTCCAGAACTGGTCTCACCAATGTGATGTACAGAGGTAAAATCACCTCCCCTACTCCTACACGCTACTCCTTTGTTTATGCTTGGGTACTTGAGAGTAATGCATTTTTTGAGTGCACGAGTTGCACTACTTGAATGCAAGATTTACCTTATATGACCACGGGTCCTTTTTTCTTAATGCTCAATATTTATTATTGATATTCCAAGTACAAATAAAGCCCTGCTGAAAAACAATGTGTAGAATTAGTGAAAAAAGTCAGCACCTTTCATAGCTCTGATATGGCTTCATCTTCAGCACTGGGTTGCTGTATGGTCACAAGTTGGCTGTTATGGAAAGGTAGGTTGTCTGTGTGGGGGACATTGGGAAACTGGGTTATAGAAAGCACTTGAAGATAGTAGACTGTTGTGTTGTATAAAGTGGGACTCCAGAACAAGTAGGGATATGCAGCTATGCTGCAGAAAGCAGGTCAGGGATGCTGCCCTGTTGTGCACCACATAATGCAGATGGTGGCATTGTATTGTTGGGCTGTGGAAAGAGGGGGATCACTGTTTGTCAGAGAGTGGAGCTGGATGGCAGGAGAGAGATCACTAGATCATTGCCTGTTAAGTTCACTCCCTCTGGGGCACCTGGCATTGGCCACTGTCGGCAGACAGGATACTGGGCTGGATGGCCCTTTGGTCTGACCCAGTATGGCCATTCTTATGTTCTTATGTTATGTTAAATTCTGCTCTTGCTTACACCTATGGAAGGGATTGGAATATCAATAGATTTGCACAGTGAAACTGGGGCAGAATTTAGCCCTGTGTGGGGAAGACACTGGGCTTGTGTATAGTGGAAAATGGATAGGAGATACTGGGTTGTTGTTTCAGAAGGTAGATAGATAGACTTTAATTTTTTAACTAAACAGTAGGGACAATGTCATATTTAACACCCATTTAAAAGTGGTTTGTTACAGTAGGCATGCCCCTTAATCTCCATTAAGTATCTATGTAACACTATTGGTCCACTGAGAACAGTTTCAGTTCACAGTAGTGCACACAAAGCTCTGTGGAGCCCGTAGACAAAAAATGACATATATGATGAAAACCATGGTGAAAGCCATAGGGAGGTTCAATTTATTTGGAGGGAACAGGAAAAGGAGATCTAAAAAAGGATTATCGGTAAAGTTAACAAAACAACAATCATAACCTCAAACAAACCATAATAGTTCCCTCTTGTCCCCCAGTCCCAGCCAGCCTTCCCAAGCACCAACATCCCTGAGGACTCACAAAGTGACCTCATGATGTTGCTGATAGGCACAGGCACTATTAATCATTCCAGGAGTTCCCTTTTCCTTCTGGCCCAATGCTAGCAGATTGCTGGATATGTGGTCAATGTGATATTCAGGGCCTTTCATGACAGTAAAAATCCATACAATAGGGTAACAGAAAGAGGAGAACTTGTTATAAACACCAAGTCCAATAGACAGAAGGTCATTGCTTCAGGTCTAGGGATGTTTATTATGCATGTAAAAAAAGCCCAGGGCATCTTCTGAATCTAACTGTCAATATTGTTGCAAGATGTTCCTCACAAACAGCACCAGCTCTTCTGATGCAGGTCAGAAACAGTCTCCATCATCTGAAATGGGATCAGCTCACTGGTTCTACAGGCACTTTGTGATGTGGGGTAGCAGGTTGTGGACTCTTTATTCCCTTTTCCTTCTCTAGTCTCTCTGGGGAGAAAAGATTGCCTGGGCTGGCTGAAGGGACAGCATGGTACTGTGGTAGGCGGGGACTTCTCTGCACAGAAAACAGAATGTCAACATTTCCTTCCAGTTACATTTCTACATATATCACAGCTGAGTTAAACAACAGAGTACAGCAGGGGGGAAAGAGAATATATGAGGTACAGGCAAGAGAGAAAAGGGTTGTTTTTAGAAGATATTGGAAAATGGTGGGAGAGTCAACAACGCAGGGGTACAGGAAATTGTTCCAGTCAACAGGAGCCATAAAGAAGCTATGGGATTTTGGGAAGGGACATCCTGGAAGTAGATGTTTGATTGGAGGGAGTTCATAGAGAAAAGTCCATAAAGTCAGCTGGTGCAAGTCCAGGGTGGCTGTTAGAAACAAGGAGGGCAGATCTGAACTGAGCTCACCCTAAGTGAAAGGGGTAAGGATACTATATGAAAGGATTAAAATCCTCAATTGTCTCCATTCCCACCCTTACTAATGTCAGCAATGGAAGAGCTCAGTTTTGATGTGTCCTTTCTGAGGGACTATATCCTGCCCTGGAAGGAGGAGAGACTCCACCTAATAGGTCTGTAACCACTAAGAATCAAATGTACTTAGCAAATAGTATGAGTTCCCACCCCCAAGCCCATCAGTGCTGTATATGGCAGCAGGTAGCCAGCCTTCATATGATACCGATCACTATAGTGTTCCGTCCTTCACATGGAGTCACTTGCCTGTTTGTCCTGCACCTCCTCTGGATCTCAGATTAGGCACTTGGTGTTTTGTATGAAGCAGTTCTTCCAGGGGACTCTGGCTGGGCCTTTCCCTGAGTGAGATAGAAGAAGTCATATGAAGCTTCTCTTACCTGGAAGCTTTTTTGTTAGTATCTCAGTCAGCAGCAGTAACTGGTGTTTGCCGTTGCTCACCACTGAGCATGTCCACAAACTTTTCTGCATCAGGAACCACTCCCTCCATAGCCAGAATCATAGGGCTTGATTCTCCCCACAGTTGCGCTGGTGTAAACCAGAAGTAAATCTGTTGAATTCAAAAAGAAGAGAACCAAGCCCAGAAGTTCAAAGTGTCAGAAGTGACTCAGGTGGTGTTGCTACTATATTCCATTACAAACAAGTAGATGGGCCAAAATGATGTATGCTACTGCCAGCCACTGGTCTCTGCAATGAATAACCCTATAGGGACTGGAGGCAGCAGGTTCTTTCTGTTAGGACATAAAACCAAAAAGAGCAGGGCAAGTTGGCCATTCCTCTTTATGTATTATGACATTTTCAGACTCACTTGGGGACAGCAAAGTCCCTGATCCTCAGTATCCCAGTGCGTATCAAAGATAGCATGCTATGGTTTTGGAGTACTGCAGGATGCAGAGTAGGAAATCAATCACTGGAGCTGCCTTTGAGGTGCTGAATACCCGCAACTGATTTTGAATTCATTAGGACTGGAATGAACTCTGGATCTCAAAGGAGTGCTCAGCACTTCACAGGATCAATCTTTTTTTTAAGTTTGATTCCAGATTGGAGGACTTGGCTCAGCAAAAATGAAGGAAAATGCTAAGTAAGTCCCAATGCTTACAGAACAAAGAACTGGCAATGCCAGTGAGCCCTCCTCACCCATCTCCCAAATTGAAAAACAAAACAAAAGGGTAATTTTCTGAACAACAGCATTTGCTGTTCTGAAGTCTAATATAGGGATAATCACAGATCATGTTTCAGGGCACAAAAAAGTGATAGTCATAGGGGTAAGGAAGGATTTGATTTTCCCATGTGTCACATTGCACAGTTGGTCAGATATTGACACATAAGATATTGGCCACTGCTGAAGGCCTAATGGACTAACAGTTTGCACCTGGACAGTGAATTATAATAAAAGGATCTGATTCTTTTTTCACTTACATCATTGTCAAACAGGAGTAATTCTACTGGAGTTACTGGAGTTACATCAATGTAAAACGGGAGAGAGGAGGATCAGGCCCAAGATCTGTAGATCTCGGTAGCACACAGTTCCAGTCAATTCACTGAAATGCTGTTGACTCTAAGGCATCTGCTTAAAGCCAGAGATTGTCCAATGAGAAATCACAGGGATGACTTATACTGAAAATTGCTCAGAGTGAGGTTCAGTGCCAGATTCACTCAGGATTGTTACAGAAGCAAAAGGTTTGTGAATTACACCTTATTCTGTAAATTCATCAGCTAATATGAGCTAAGCAGTTTGTGCCCATGTCATTACTTTTAGGAGGTTTCCAAGAACACTTATGTGCTTCAGGAAGTGGTCCTGGTGGTTCAATAGGTGGCACTTTTCTCTCTGAGTTTTTACTGAACCAGTGCTTTTTGCCTTCAGATGTACTCTGCTGCTGATGGTATGTCTTTCAGACAAACTGTCCTGAGACTCTGACCACTAGTAATTATTAAAGATTCCACCACACTTTTTGCAATGGAAGAGATGCTAGCCCTTGAGCTAGCCTTCCCTATATGACCCCTATGGGCAGTACTTCCTGTCTTAAACAGTATGTAATATTCCTGTACACCATTAAACAGTTGTCTTATTCTCCCATGAACATGGCTGCATTTGAGCGATTGGTGAGGTCATCCCTGGATATAGTTTGTATATCAATTTTTTAAATTTGCAAAGCTCCTTGGAATCCTTTGCTCTGAAAGTCTCTGTGTATGTTTGTTATTTATCAATTGCATTTGATTATTTAATATTAATATTAGTAAGTAATTTGCCATAAAACCAATTTGTAAGGCAATCTCTATTTTTAAAAGGTTATGAATTTCTTTCGATGTAAAGATGGTGTGAATACTGGTGCAAGGAATCACCACTGTTAAACATAACTTTAATTTACCCCAGTAGTCTAGTACTATACTGATTATTGTGCTTTTGCTTGTTAGTACAAAAGATATTTTCAGTATAGACATCTGGCTCAACATACCAGCTTTCCTTTTGGTTGATCTCAGTCCCAGCTCTCTTCTTTAGCTAGTCCCCTTTAACCCCTTCCTTCTCCACAAAGAGATCTTGCGGTCTCTTGAAATCCTTTATGCCATTTGTTTCAGTTGCTTTCCCATGATTCCATATGTTTACCATCCTTCCTCCTTGTCCTTTGGTAGCCTATAGCATTTTCCTCACCAAAAGCGGCATGGTTGTTTTCCCAGGAAATGTCATTGTTCCAAAAATTATATTATAGGAACATGGGTGCCAGGTTTGTATAATTTTTGTTGGTGCCCAGAACGGGTCGAAGTAGAGCTGTCCTATCCATAGAACGGACTGGGGCAACTGCCCTGGGCCCCGTGCTTTACGGGGCTCTGTGCTTCTGGGGGATGCAGGGTCCAGGGTGGCCTGGGGATTTAGCAGGGGTCCTGGTGCTGACAGCAGTGAGTGACCAAGCCCCAGCCCACCCCATTCTGCTCTGTCCTCCCGCTCCCAGCATTGCTCGGGGGAGGGTGTGGAAACCAGAAAGAGGAGGGGCGGGGGCTTGAGGGAAGGGGTGGAATGGGGGAGAGATGGGGTTGGAGCAGGAGTGGGAAAAGGCGGGGTGGGAGAAGGATTGGAGTGGGGATGGGGCAGGGGTAGAGCAGGGGCAAGAATAGATGGGGCAGGGGATTGGGGGAAGGCGTGAAGTGGGGACGGGACAGGGGCAGAGCAGGGGCAGGAAGCAGAAGGACAGAGCTGCTGCCAGTGCCAGGCCCCCCACTAGTCCCCAGACTGCTCTGGACCTTGCGTCCCCCTGAAGCGCAGGGTCCCCCAAAGCGCAGGGCCTGGGACGGTAGCCCTGGTCCGTCCTATGGATCTGAAAATATAAGCCCCAACACTGGTGGAACCGGGCCCACGTTCCTGAATTATTGGTGGAGCACAGGCACCATGGGCCCATATAACTAGCCACCTATGTATAAGAACAAATAAAATACATTTCCAAAGTGGTGCTGCCAAAAAACAAAAACAAAAACCCCTTCATTATTTTTGATGACAAGGGTATTAAAAGGAAAAAAGTACTTTGTTTAAAAATAGCTAACTCTGCAATAGTAGTGTGGGATGATGTGCAATTAAATGGAATGTAGTTTTCCAGTGAGCCCATCTAACTGGGGGTTGAATTATTTTTTTCCTTTCTATTTTTAATCTATACATTGTGCTTCATTCTCGGCATCATGGTGATGTTTTATATTTTATGTTGTGGGCAATTTTATTCAGCTGTTTCTAAAACTTTACTAAAATGCTAGATGTCATGTTGGAAACAGAGATCCAGAAATCAGGTAATAAATCAGAACAATAAAAGGCCATTGCACCATCTCCAGAGGTTCTCACTGTTGGTTCTTTTCCTTTCTTCTCCCACTTGTGCAGCAGAATTGAAGTGTCTTACATGGTGTATTTACTTTTCAGATTCAGAGCAGAGCACTGGGTCAGACACAGAGGTGTTGACTGAGAGAACATCCTGCTCATTTGGCTCCCACTCTGACCTCACATCTGGCTCAGGTCCCCAGCCTCCTCCTCCATCATCCATGGAGGAGATCCAGGTAGAGCTGCAGTGTGCTGACCTCTGGAAAAGATTCCATGACATTGGGACAGAGATGATCATCACTAAAGCAGGCAGGTAAGATACTTCTGGCTTCTTGCCCAGTAAAAACAAACAAAAAGGATACACTTTTTAATATGGCTATGGCTGGGTTTTAAACTAATTTTCTTTCTTTAAAGAAGAATGAATACATGAATGAATTAGAAGAAGCAAACAGTTGTGGAAGTTATGTAGCTGTACCCCCTTGTGCTGTGATCTTCTAAGATCTCACAGGTTAAACAGAGCTGAGCCAGATTATGTTGAGAGAGGAGACCTCTAAAGGAAATTCATGCACTGCAAGATCAAGATATGGTTGATGCTGGTCTTCTTTCTGAGGAAATATTGAAAAAATGGCCATAGTGCTGTCTTTCAGATGAGATATACAATTGAAACCTGTGCCATTCATGTTCTTTAAAGATCCCATAACACCCCAGGAGGTTAGCTCTGTTGATCCCAGTTCTAGTGGAATTAACTCAGGTTTGTGCCAATCTAACATCTTTCTTAAGCTCCAGCTGGGTACATTCTTGACTTCCTCTGCTAACAGGTACATACATAGGATTTCTCACAGCTGTCATCTTCCACCCCAGAAGTAGCTGCATTTCAGTTGGGAGTATGGAGGAACCAGGAGTAATTTGGGATTTTTTTAAAAAAAGGCAGTTCATCCTGTCACACCATCAGCCATAACTGAAGACATTTTCACTCACTGCAATAGTTAAAATTTTATATTAGCCAAAAATGAAAGCTGAGATTAGCTTTAACATTTCTAGAGTTCTCAGATTTGAAGAGGGGAGGGAGAATTCCAACTCTATGTGCATTAATTTAATGCTGTATGTTTCAAACTATTGTCGTTTTAATTCCAATTAAGTTTGTTAAAAACAAATCAGCACCATGGACAGAGAAATGATAAAAGATGAGTGAGCCAGTTTGGCTAAAATATGAACTACTCTGCCCCTTTTTCAAAAACGCAAATAGAACCTTTCTGAAGGTTTGAGGAAAATGATTAAAATATTTCTTAGTCTGGTCCTTTTAGGCTATTCTTGTGGGATGTTCACCATTGTTTTGTGGCTCCGGGAGGATCAGGTAGCTTGGGAAAAGTTTGGAAATATCTATCCTTTGAAAGCTTATCAGAACCAAATTGACTTTTGGGACCTTTTGAGGCTCTCTCATCACTAACTTGAGGTCCCCTCATCATTAGAGGATCACCAATACTCTTTGTGTTGTCATTCTTTCAGACTGCAGTACATGCCCTCCTATCTCAAATAGAAGAGGAGGGGTAACAGGAATAACTTAATAATAATACTTGCTCTTATATAATATTTTCCATCTATAGATCTCAAACCTTGCAGTGGCTGGAATTATGGCACAATTTCCTTCTGCAGTTGTTTGCAGAAGTCACCTAACTAGCATGCACAAGAGAAAGGTATTTGTGAGCTGAAATCTCTTTTGGGATTCATCAAATATCCTGAAGTTCCCAGCTTGAGAAAATTTGGAAGATGAATTGCAGTTCCCTCATCTCCTACAATTTAAATTAAGACCCATTCCCACTGAGCATGAGAAACAAGAGTGGGTAATGGCTTTGGGATCAAGGGGCTAACATCCTGTTTTGTTCCTCAGGTTTGTGCATACTGGGATCCATACTTGGAATGAGTGATTACTATGAGGAGATGTCAGCTCCATGCGTCTCCACTGCCATTGTCAGGCATGTCCCATGGGAATATCTGATATTGCAATATTTATTTTCATCCCAAATATGGATAAAAGTTGAAATACTGAAATTTTACATGGACTGAAAAGTTCCACCAAATTTTGATGGCAGAATATTGTGTGGCATTTTTGAATGGAACAAAACATGTAGATATTCCCCCAACTGAAATGTTTCATTTCTGTCTGTTAAACTGCCTCATGCCCCCCTTCTTTTCTATGGACAAGAAGCTGCATGGCTGGACTACACTTCCCATGATGTGCCTGCAGTCATGTGCTTTCCATGAGGCACCAAGTGGGTCAGTCAGAGGGATACTGCATTGCATCATGGGAGATGTAGTCCAGCTGGGGATCCCAGCCCACAGGAGACTCTGGGGGCATGAGGCATCTGAACTAAAACTCCCAAAATACAATGTGATAGCATAGAAAGGTACAGTTTAATGAAACAAAATATTTTGGGTCAGCTCAACAAACTGAAATATTTAGATTTGGGTCAAACTCATCCAAAACAAAATATTTCATTTTTGCATTCCTTCAAAAAATTTGGAAAATGTAATTTGTGCAGAAACTGCATTTTCTACTAAAAGATATGTTTGATGAAAATTTTCAGCCAAAAACTTTTGGCTGAAAACAGACTCTTGCAATTTGGAATTGTCAAAACATTTTGTTTTGAGATTTTTTTATTGAAACAAAATATTTCAAAATGTCTGGATTGAAACATTTCATTTCAACTTGGCTTGACATTAAACCACATCCCCGGAGCTGCCACGGATATCATGGAAGTTGTAGTTCAATTGTTTCATACATCCCTTCGGCTCTGTGGGCTGAGCTCCCCAGATAGACTACATCTCCCATGATATACCACACTCATGTGATTCCCTTGATGCTCTGCGATGGGTCAGCAAGAGAGGAGGCTGTGGTTTTTCATGGGAGAGTAATCCAGCTGAGGAACCTGGCCCCTAGGGGAGAATAGGGGCATGAGGCACCTGAACATGAAGTGCTATAGCAGCAAAGGTAGACCAATTTTAACTTTGAACTGTCATGAAATAAGACATTTCCCCAGCCTGAAATGTTTTGAGTTGGTCAACATGATCCAGAATGAAATATCTTTTTTTCAATTTTCTCAAAGGGAGCTTTCAGTTTTTGACTGACTGAAAGTCTTCAGTTTTCAGGTTTTCCTTTAAAACCCAATGTTCTGTGGAAAATCTTTGTTTTTGTCAGTATTTTCCATGGATCCTCCTCCCCTCACATGAAAATTTTTCAAAAATCTCTAGAACTGAAACACCTTGTCTGAGATATTTAGCAGCAAATCTTAAAATAGTTAAGAGCCTTAAAACAATCTTCTTTGTAAATAGGATGATACGGCATTCATTTAAGTCATTTTTAATATGGAACAAATTTGGGGAAATATTAAGTCTTTAAAGGTCTAGTAGGGAAGGGGACACTTCTTTCTCTGTTTTGTACCATGAGCCCATTGAGCAATCCCAATGATAGCTACTTCAGGTGCCTTAGAAAATCCCAGCCTTGATTAAATTTATTTTTCCACTAACAAAGTGTAAAATCTCTGGGCATGATACAAAATATATTAAACCCCCACATAAACACAATTTATTGAGCAAAACCATAGACTTCTTCCTATCTCCAAATCATGTCCACTCATGCAAAAGCATTGAAAGAAGAGAGAAACCCTTCACTGTACATGTACTGAAGGTCAACAGACACATGCTCTGGCTGACCAAAGGAGAAACAAATGCCACAAAATAGTCTCTCTTCCTAGCCTACCAACATTCATATCTAGGCACCATTAGCAAAAGCACTTTACCCTACCTCCTCTGCCACTTGGCTTGATCAACTCACACTGGTCTGGGGAGATGAGTTTGGAAGGGAGGGGAGTCAAGAGCTCCATCTGGTGTCGAAAATTTTGACAGGAATTTTGGCATCAAAGTTCATAAGTGAGTTTGTGCAATATGAGCAATACCAAGGTGACACATTAAGATTCTGCTTAATAGAAATCCGGCTACTAGCAACTAGTATTCAGTAGCAACATATACTCCCATTCCACCAACAATAAAGTGTTAAAGTGATTTGGATATGGACCAGAAGCATACTGCTGATTATTCACTTCTTTAAAAGAGAGGTCCTACCTATAATCAATGTCCTGGCTCCAAGCATGCTCAGCTGAGCAGTTCTGCTGCATGCCGTGGGTGCCAGACATGTGACCTTGTTCCTTGCCAATAAAGTTTGGATTTTGGAGGCCCTACATGAGCCTGGTGCTGAAGCAAGTGAGAGTAGCCAAGAAGCTTGGTGTTTCAAAGTTGACTGTTTTGTGCTTTTTTTCTAATTGCAGTTATATTTAACTTTTAACCCCTCGCCTTCCCTCTGCTCATTAATCCACTTACACTGGGACATCTTCCAACATCTGAAAAGCTTCAAGCAACTACCATTGTCTTTTAAAACAACCTGCCAGAGAACAGTTTCCTTCTTTCCCTCTGATGTGGTGTTTCCCCCAAAATCAAACTTGACCAAAGTCTAGATGTGACACTCCTGTGACAGAATAATGGACTAGTATCTCATGACTCAGCAAAGTTAGAAACCAGAGCTTTAAACCATTGGAATGAGGAAGTCCCCAACTTTGGAATATGTATCTGATACCCATCACCACAGTATGTCAACACCTGTCGCAAAGGAAAACTGAGACCTTGTCTCTGTATTAAACAAAAAAGTTGAAACCAAGAAAATGTGCTGGCTGCCCCAAATTAGCACTTCCTTCTAGCCCTGAAAGATCCTCAGATATTGCTCACACTCAGTATGTTGTTGTATATGCAAAAGCTATTTTAAGTAGTTATTAGAGATTTAAAAAATATTAGTTTAGTTTTCTGTGCCCCAAGAGTGCTATACATTTGAATTCATGGTATTATGGCAGCCTGGCTTTGTAGGAGGAGTGAGATGAACAGCTGTACCAATAATACTTTAAAAAAAACCCTCACAAATATTCCTAAACTAATGATGATGATTTAATTCAAGCACATTTCATCTGGAAGCCTACCAAGCCCACACACAGACTTTTTGTATATAGAGAGAATATATGGTGCATGTGTGTGTTTTGAAGATTTTATACAAGCTTACGTTTAAAGACCACTTTACTGCTGAGTAGTAAAAAAATTGTTCATCCCAAATTCATGTTAAAATAAAACCACCATATTATACCATATGTATTCCCTTTACATACATACAGCAATTGTGAGTATAATTATTAATTGTGAAGCTAGTTGGTATAATTCTAGATGAAGGGTACTTGAACATTAATGAAGTCATTAGCCCATTCTCTTCTATTTCCTCCTTTTCATCCCTCAATCCCTGCTGGATGCCCACTGTGGTAGTTCTTTATGTCTAAGAACTTTGAGCTACTTTTACAGCCAAGGCGAAAGAAAACAATAATTTTCTACAAAACTTTACAAATAAACCAAATTTTTTCAGCTGTAGCATTTTTATGAAGGTGGGGCGATGCATAAACTTTTTTCCAATTATTTCAGAGATTACCCTTTAAGCCTGTTGAATGGGCTGTGGTAATCTTTTACAAGGTATTTCATGTGCAACCACCCCCTTTGGCTATTCTGCAACCTTACACTTAAGGTTTTAGCTTTGGAGAGAGTCACTTGGAATACACTGCATTCAATCTTCCCAATGTGGTACACAGATTTAGACCCAAGGAGCCTCAGATTTAATCCTGGATTCCTCATCAACCCGCTGAAACATGACTTATCTTTTAAACCATTCCATAGCCCCCTCTTTCCAATTAAGAAGAGCTGGGCTGTAAAATGCTACATCCTGTACCCATGTGACTTGACAGGTTTAATGAGCCATTGTGGTAGAAACAAGGTAATGCCGCTCTAGTCCATCATTCCTTTTTAATTTATTTAGTTGTTCAACTATGAAACTAACCCCATCCAGAGCATAAATCCACATTCTCACTAAGGGGCGCCTGCACAGAATTCTTCTGACAGTTTTATACCTCTCATTCTAGCTGGCTGGGCCCCAGTGACCACAGTGTGTTTTTCCTTTTCTCCTCCTGTGAATGCCCCTTGCAAAGTGAGATTCAATAATGAATCGATCTACATTTTCCTTCTTTTTGGAATAATGTGGAAGAGCTGTGGCTAGGTGGAGCAGTGACTCAGTAGCACATCAGAGATTATGAACTGGCACTTCCTCCTTCCCCACCCTCTGTCCAGCTGGAAAGCATGAACTGGTTGGGAAAGAATAAAATACCCTCCCATCTCCCACACCCCTACAACAGAGCCTTTAAAAATGTTTGAAGAAATACAGTTAAATTCGTCCATTGTCTCCTTCTTCCTTACTCCCTGCTCAGGCCCCAGTTCTGGATAATTTGCCACAAAGTGAGAATTGGGGGTGGGGGGGCAGGGCATCTGCTAGGAGGATGTATTGTGTTGCTGTTACAACCTCCCTGGTACTTTGACCCAACTTCTATGTGTATGTCTACACCACCAGTGGTGTGACTGCAGCACCTGTAGACATGCCCCAGCTAGCTTACATAACAATAGTAGTGGAGTTGCAGCAGCATGGGCAGCAACACTAGCTGTAGAAACCTGCCCGGGATGCTGGATGTGTACTCAATTTGCTAGCCTGTGCTGCCACCCATTCTGCCTCAGCTTCACTGCTGTTGTTGTTATTTAAACTAGCTAGATCAAAGCTAGTTTGGGTATGTCTACGCATGCTGCAGTCACACCTCTGTTTGCAGTGTAGACTTATCCTATGCCTCAAATGAGGTTAAATTCAGTTTGAAGGATAAACAAATGGGGGAGGAGGATGTAATTTTTTTTTCTCAAGCATGTCACTCTTCTCTGCTGAAAAGAAGAAAAATCATCTTGTATGCAAGGTCTACCAGATTGTGCAATAGTCCCTCAAGGGATGTAGTAAAGGACCCATCACTTAAAACATTAAAACTAGGTAAAACAAAGCCCTGGAGAATACACTCTGGAGAGGGATGAGTTAGACATTGGTCTAGATGTGCTTGCCGTTTATGCATTCTAATCAC
The DNA here is from genome assembly GCF_009764565.3 of Dermochelys coriacea. Lineage (NCBI taxonomy): Eukaryota > Metazoa > Chordata > Testudines > Dermochelyidae > Dermochelys > Dermochelys coriacea. The sequence goes on along the minus strand of NC_050068.2, from coordinate 208,738,613 downwards.
AACAGAGCTATGCCCAGTATGCTCAGATTGAACAAAAATGCTTACAACTGATTTTTGGGTTTGAACATTTTAAGGAGTATGCTTAAGGAGTATTGATTTTAAGAGTAGAAATCAATCAAGACAGAACCAGTCCATAAGTCACTGGAATTTATATTACAAAAACTAATGTGCAAAGCACTGCCTAGACTTCAGAGAATGATAATGAAATGGCAAAAGTTCTCATTAAATGTGAAATATAGGCCCAATAAAGCAAATTCATATGAGAGATGTGCTTTTAAGAGTGCCTATAAACAGCAAAGCAAGGAGCTTCAGGAAGGGGAACTGGATGGGAGGGATAGCTCAGTGGTTTGAGCATTGGCCTGCTAAACCCAGCGTTGTGAGTTCAATCCTTGAGGGGGCCATTTAGGGATCTGGGGTAAAAATTGGGGATTGGCCCTGCTTTGAGCAGGGGGTTGGACTAGATGACCCCCTGAGGTCCCTTCCAACCCTGATATTCTATGATGTAAATATGACTTAAGGACTACCCCGGTTTCCAGAACTAAAATTGATCTGCTCAATGAAGAAACACAAAAAGTCCCAACTTTACAATGGCTTGGAAGGGTAGTGCTAGATGAACAGTCACCAGAAAAAGCTCAGGCATCTTCAAGCATAAAAACCTTTCTGGGGCTATATAGATGACATTGCTTCATATAACCAGATTCTTTACAAGGGCTTGGTGTCACAACATGCTACAGCGTGAAGTAAAAAATGCTAAGCATAATCCACAGTGCCCATCTGGGTACTGAAAAGTGTCAGAAGAGAGTCTGTGACGTCTGCTTCTGGCCAGCTATGAATGTTGTCACTGAAGGTAAAGTATCCAAGTGAGAAATTTGTAGCTCATTTTGGGAACAGAATGCAAAACAATCCCTGAAACCACAGGAGATTCCTCATTGCCAAACCTATTTGAATTAGAAAGGAAAGATTGTCTCTTATCAGTGGACCAATATTTAATTTTTTGTAAGTTGTTGCACAACACATTGAAAAGCAATGTAGTAACTCATTTTAAATCACAGTTGCTTTCCAGGGGATTCTAGCTGAGTTAGTAATGGCTCACAATTCATGAGGGGCTCATTTCAGCAATACTTTTTGATATATCAGTTCAAGCACATCATGTCAACTCATTTAACTCTGGATAGTAGGGGCTCAACAGAAAAGTCAGTACAAATAGAAAATAACTTGATAAAAACAGCCTTGGTGGATTCAAGATTTAGTATTTTTGGACTGTTGAAGCATGACTCACAATACTTTATTAGCATTACCAGTTCAAAGACTCACAAGCAGAAGGACAAAAATCTAGGTGCCAATCTCTAACAAGATGGGTGAGTCAAAGACAATTAACCCTGAAGTAGCTATGGAAGAACTATGCACTAGGAAACTAGAACAGAAGAAGGTATCTGGCAATCTACCAAGGTAACAACTATAGCACCCTTACCAAGCTGATGTCATATAACCACCCATAAGTCAGTCCTACAAGAAGGACCTGCATTACAAAAGGACGTTCATGCAGCAATATTCTTATGGTTGCTCCTCTTGTCAAACAAGATCCCAACGAGTCTCCCAAGCTTTTCTAATAATTCCTGCATTCACCATTTTCTTCTTCATTTCTAATTTTATTTTTCTAGGAGAATGTTTCCAGCCATGAGAGTGAAAATTACAGGCTTAGACCCTCACCAACAGTATTACATAGCCATGGACATTGTGCCTGTGGATAACAAGAGATACAGGTAAGACTTTCAACGGCACTATGAGGAACGCCATGAGAGCTAGACTCAGAATACCAAAAGAATGAGAGGCTGGGGAAAACATTCACCACTATACACAAGTGTAAAGGTCCATGCTTCAATCAGAGAGAGATTGGATCAGATTCCCCAGCTGGTGTAAATCAACATTGCTTCATTGACATCAGTAGTGCTATGCTGATATAAACCATCTGAGTATCTGATCCATCGTACTGAGGGTCTCACTGAGTCAGGGGATTAATACATTCCCTCCCTTGCATTTCTGGAGACCAGGATTCAAACCCTGCCTTCTGATTCAAGTAATAATCATTTTTTCTCTTTCTAGTCTCTATTGGTCTGTGTGCATTTCACAATTAACCAGGATTAGCAATCACTCACCAAGAGAGTCATGGGATGGGCAACCTGTGACTGAAATAGCAGGGAGTGCTGCAGATCAGGACTGAGCTATTTGCAGATCTGTATTTCGGATGCAGCACTGGAGTAGCAGGTGACACAGGCACTGATGCTCTCAGGCATTTGAATTTCCATCCAAGCAGAGTTGACACAAATCAAAAGAAAAAAAATTGTCATCATCTAATAAATAAGAAATAATAAAATAAAAATGTAAAAATTAAGACTCTGAATAAACATATGTGACGCTATATGATTGCTTAAATAAATGTGTGTAGATACAGTTTATCCCCTGGTAGCAAAAAGAAGTATCCAATTTAGGGTGAAGGCTATATTTAGTTGCATATCAACATGTTTTAATGGTTACCAACCAGTGAGAATCATCTTCTCTTTAAGAAAAGAACTACAAAGTCTAACTGCAAAACAAGATTAAAATAGATGATTTAAATCAGGAATTCTTGCTTGCTGATTTAAAACATGTTTAAAATCAGTGATTTAAATCACTTTGAGTCAAATCAATCCATCCTGAATGTACATGCTGAACAACCCAGTGTGAGAGGTCCCACCCCCACAGGTCTGTCTTTTAGAAATAATGAAGTGTTCAGCAATATTTTCACAGGCTTGTGTTCCAGCACAGAGAGGGTTAAGGAGCTGGGACAGCACATATGGCAGAGCTTTATAGCTGAAAGGAACTGGGAAGGTGATTTTAATAAGGAATCCCTCGGCCACGCGTTCAGTTCAATTATCTGGTTTGCGTTTGCAAGGTGAAAGGTTGCAGTAAAGCACATTCCCCCTATCTGTGCATGAGACCTTGGCATGTGTATGGCAGGGTGGTGGGGAAGAGGAGCTCTGGCAATGTTCCTTCTTCACTGGCTCTTGGGTTCCTTAGCCGTAAAGATTCACCCGTCTCTCTCAGGTACGTGTATCACAGCTCCAAGTGGATGGTGGCAGGCAACGCCGACTCCCCAGTGCCTCCCAGGGTATATATCCATCCCGACTCGTTGGCTTCTGGTGACACCTGGATGAGGCAGGTTGTCAGTTTTGACAAACTCAAGCTGACCAACAATGAACTTGATGATCAAGGCCACGTAAGTCAGAAGCTAATCCCAAAGCCCTTGCCCCAGCCCCGCCCCACCGTGTCCCAGGGAGATATAACATTTCTCAGCTCTGCTGCTCCAAGCCCAGGGATGCAACCATTCCACACACAAGCTAGAAAGGCCTCTTGCACAGCCCCATTGCTTGCACTCTGGGACACTGCCTAACCACATCAATGTATAAACCCTTGTTCTCCAGTCCCAGGGCTCCCTTTGGATAGGAGCTCAGTTTTGTTGGGGTGGTTGCACATATACACACGCCACGGAGGGATCACTGGCTGAATCTCACTCAGTTATCAGACAAGTGTAAAAACTGTGCAGTTGTATCACAATAGGCTAAGTCTTGGGATTTGTTAGCCTGCCCCCATCCCCATGTAGTCATTATGGGCCGAGCATAGGAGACTTGAAGGCAAATAATTTCCCCCCTCTTCTTTATTTAAAGATAATTCTACATTCAATGCACAAGTACCAGCCTCGAGTTCATGTGATCCGCAAGGACTTCAGCAGTGATCTGTCTCCTACAAAACCAGTCCCTGCAGGTGATGGAGTGAAAACTTTCAACTTCCCTGAAACTGTCTTCACCACAGTGACAGCCTATCAAAACCAGCAGGTAAAGCAGTGTGTGTCCCTGGCACCCATCAGCTCCTTCACCTGCAGTGTTTTCCCCTGTGTTTACAAAAATAGTAGCATGTTCTGTGTCTCTGTGAGACTAAATCTCTGAGAAAGCTAGCTAACAGAGAAGATGCACTTTATGGGCAGTTAAACTATGTTGTCATTGCAAAAAAAGATGGCTAGCTATCCTGCTTCAAAATCCTAGGTAGACACAGGGCATTGTAGTTTTACTCTGAGGTAGCTAAGGGAGGTCAATCATTGTGGGTAGGGGGAAGGAGGATACTGTTGACCTCACCTGCCTACTACGTAGTAAAAAACACTAGGATTTTACAGTGGGTAAAGCTAACACATCTTAGGGGTAAGTCTACACTGCAAAGAAAAACCCATGGCGCAGAGTCTCAGAGCACAGGTCAATTGACTCAGGCTCAGGGAGCTTGGGCTGTGGGGCTAAAAATAGCAGTGTAGACATTGCTGCTCAGGCTAGACCCTCACCCACACCGAGTCTCAGATCCTGGACTCCAGCTTGAGCCAGAACATCTAGACTGCTATTTTTAGCCCTGCATGAGCCCAAGTCAATTCACCCAGGGTCTGAGACTCAGTGCTGTGAGTTTTTCTTTATAGTGTAGACATACTCATAGCTATCCCATGGTAAAACACACCAGTTTTTGGCAGTGAAAACAAAGTCATAGATGAGAGAAAGGGGCCACTATGCATAGCAGCTCTTAATGGCTTAATACTTTACTTACAAGTACACTACAAGTACAAGTATTTCAGGACCTGGTCACTTTCCACAGGAAGGTACGTACATTAACTCAGTATACCTTCAGAAAAGGGCATTGCTATGATGAAATTATGATCTGGAGAACTAGTTATTCCTGGAACAGATAATGCTTTGATTATGGACTAACTGTGTTCCTTGACCCAGACTTTTAAACATCCTGAAATGGCATCTTAGCCCATATTATTTATTTGTGTTGCAGTAGCCATACAGTAGTCATGAACCAGGAGCTGTACCAATACTGAAGCAGACGGTTCCTGCCCCAGAGAACTTACCATGGAGAGCTGTGTTTATTCACCTGAGTAAATAAGCATTCTAGATGCACTAAGGAAATTATTATAAATTATTTATATAGGATTCCATACCTGTTCTAATTAGTAATGACTTCAAAAAGATGTTTTGACAGGATATGAATTTCTTGAGACCGAAAGGAAAATAAGACAATGCAAGCAATTGAGATTTTAACCAAGACAGGAAGTTTTGGAGTAGATTGGCCAGTTCTGTGTTACCTAAAACATACCCTGACAAAAGTCTGGTTCACTCTTTCATTCTTCCATGGCTTGTAGAAAAAAATTGGTCCTCTTTCTGAAACTACAGAACTCTGGTCTGAATCAGTGCCTGAGAACTGTGGGTTGTGTTTAAAGAGAAGAGCCCAATTGTCCAGAGGTAAAAGGACAAAGAGACAGCTGGTTCAAAAATCCCATACCGATGGCAACTTTGCTTTCTAAAGACTTTACCTTAATAGGGATGGATTCAGCGGCAGTTTCTACCAGCAGCTCAAGCACATGGCCCATAAGGCAGAAAGTGGAGAGTGGTTTCAATCAAGTCTTTACCGAGCCCCAAAGCGGGGATTACTGTCTGGAGAGGAGGTGAGGTCAGGTCAGTAGGGTAATGTGCTGATCCCTATGGTGTCCCAGCTGTAAATTAAAGCTACCCTTCCCAAGTGGAAATCCCAAGAGAGAGCAGGTGTCAGTGCTAATGCTTGCCCTCATCAGAGTGAATACTCCCAAGGTGCAGGAGGGTCAGCTGGTGCAGGGAAGGAGATGAAAATGACATTAACTGCCACTACCATTTTGGTTCTGAGGACATATTATGTCACACAACTTTAAAGGGGCTTGGAGCAGTTGTCCTGATTCTGGGAAGCTGGGTAGAATTGAATATGAGTTGAATGTGAGCTCAGTTCCTGAATGTCCAGGGAAGTCTGAAAGCCACAGAGAGGGGGCACTTGCTGGGCACAGAACCAGGGTCGGTAGAACAGTGGTTCTCAAATGCTTTGATTTTGGAGAGCACTTCTTATACTTTGCATGCTTAGGAAAGTGTTAATTTGGATCCTCAACTCATTGAAAGGATCCTCCGTTCACCATCTTTGCATGAAAACAATCACAACCATGTGAGGTAAGATGTCATAACAGACAAAGTCCTATGCAGTGTGCCAATACCATGATGGTCTAGTTATATATCATAAACAAGCATCATAAACTAGAATGATAACATGAACTAGCTTGAAAGTAAAAATCTGATAATGTTGCCTGACTTGAAAGGAAAATATGGTCTGCAGTTTGCTGCTACAGATTGCAGGGATGAAAGAATTTGTCTTAAATCAGGAATGGTAATGAAAAGACATTTCTCATCTTAGCTATTTTGCAGATAATAACATTGTAACCTCAATCTTTAGGAATCACTTCTCTTTTCAATGAAATATAGTCAGATTTATATGTTAAAGTAAACAACATTGAAATAAGTGACAATATCCTGCCAACACAATTCAAAAGAGTTTGTCACATTTAATTAATTCATTATTAAAAATGTTTAAACAGCACCATAGAACTTTAGAGAACACAGGGACACACTCTGTTCTGTAAAGAACTTACAACCTTGGCAAATTTTCATTCCATCTGAAAATTGTGTTTGTTGGGAAATCTAAAAAAGGGAAGCGGAGGCCGGGAGAAAATTTCAGAATATGAGGTTTCCCATTATAATATAGGATATTTTCCTTTCATTCCCAAATCCCTCCTCAAATCCCACTCCTTCTTTGAAGCCTTCTAGCTGCAAGGTGATGTGTGTGGTGTAGGATCCTGGATAAATTAGACAGATTGATGCCATATCCACAGTCACTCTGTTTAGATGGTAAGTGTCAGTAGAGGTGGACTGGTTAATGTAGGGTTAATATAGTGTAAGATGATCCTATTTCTCAAAGTGAAAATGGGACACAGCGAGGAGCTGATCCCAGCTGATCATCTGAGACCCTCCACCTCTGCGTGGGGCTGGCCCGATCTGCTTGGCCAAACCCTGCCATGCGGAGCTGGTGTCATCGCTTGCCCCTCCTCCCCCTCGCCCGAATATTCCTCTGAACCCTTTTAGCAGGGCACACACCACTTTTTTGGCAAGAGCAAAAGGGAAAAATACCCCATTCAGCAAAAAAAATTGGGATGTCAGGGACAGGGTTTAAAAGGGGACTTTCTCAGCTGAAACAGGATGTATGGTCACCCTAAGATAGTGCCTTGGGGTATAGGAGGTGATAGGTTCAGTTCCTATCCAGTTTTAGGGTACATTGGTGGCTTATGGGTCTGCTTCTCACTTATGCTGAGAGAGATCATTGATTCAAATCCCAGGCAGGCCCTAGCCCAACAATTAATAATTGTTGGACTTTTGGCTTTTTTTCTGGGTGAGGTTCTATGCTCCGTGCTATGCAGGAAGTCAGATTAGATTCTCATAATGAGTCCTTCTGGCCTTACAATTTAAGGATATATACTGTTTTATTTTTTATTTTATTCACTTTTGATTTTGAACCTTTTGGGTGTGTCACATTGCGGGGTGCAATCCAATCCAGTGAGGGTTCTGTCACTTCTTGCCATGAAACCTGCGGTGCCTCACAGTGCTTTGCTGTTGTAGCTCCCAATCAGGGTTGCTGACAAACAGCCTACCAGCATGCAGGTCACACCCTGAGTGTCTGTGTATAGCTGCAGCCCTGACCCAGCAACCTGTCAGCAACATTCCAGTCACACTCTGGCTTCCACCAGCCTTGGTTACTACTTGCTGGGTGACCCCAACACACTCCCATTCCTAGATTTCCCCCAAAAACATGTGTTCTGCAGTGTCCAGCCCTCTCCTGACTGTTCATATATTAAAGGTCCATTGCTCCCATAAAGGGTCAATATTCAACAATTTGCTACTTTAACTGGAGTTACCAAACAGTTGGGTTTAAACACAGCACTGGATTAGTTCATATTAAAAATAAAACAAATTTATTTAACTACAAAGAGATAGGTTTCATGTGAGTAGAAGTATAAGGTATTAAAGTTAGAAATGGTTACAAAAATAAAGGTAAAACATTTCTTGTAGTTCAAACTTAAGCTACACTTGGTTCAAGGTAAAATCCTTACCACAGGCTCCCAGCAACATGGTTGATCAAATTCTCATTTCAGGCTCTCCCCCAAAAATCAAAAGGCTGGTTCCTTTGTCTTGTTAGGTGAAAGAGAGAGATAAGATGGGGGTGTTTTGCCCCTCACTTTTGTAATCCAGTCACCTTTTGAAATTCATTTTCCTGAGGTTACCCCTAGATAAAGCTCACTCCACTGTGAGGATGGAGACATGGAGTCTTGGGGTGAAAGAGGATCCATGTTGTTGATTGCTAAAATGCACATCAATCTGTTCCTTCCCCCCTTTCGTTGCCAAGGAATGGCCACTTGACAGGTGATTGACAATCACCTTTGATGACACCGGGCTAGAGGCATCAGCTTGTTCTTTGTCTTTGAGAAATCGGCATACCCACTACCCAGACTTATCTGGTAAACACACTGTAGTAATAATTTCAGCTTATGTTTATAACTCTTAATATGCATTTCATACATACATTACACAAGAATTTTGATTATCGGTGTATTCCTAGTTTTTAAATGATGCTTCACAAGGCATATTTTACACAAAGGTTATTACATGAATTATAGTGTGTGAATACAGGGGTGCTTTCAGTGCTAGGGGGCTAGGTCTCTGATCTTTGACTCCTCCAATCTATTGTACAGTGCCATGTACATTATAACAGTATATAAGTAACAATAATGTCCTAAAGTGGGACACAAACTTGAATAATTTCTAAAAGATTCTGATTAATGGCTTTGAGGTAGGGACCAGAGGACTGGGTTAGAAACCAGCTGTACCTCATCCCCTTGAACCTTCACCATCTGACACTTGAACTCACACCAAAGCTTTTTCTAAGGTCTGAAATGTGCAGGTAAGTTTCTGACACTGACATTTTCATTTTCAGCCAAGATGGGAAATGCTCAAAATACTGTACAGTAGGCAGTGACCCTCAGGAGAGGGTGGCAGAAATCACAGCCTATTCTTGTGAGATTTACAGCCTAATTTTGCACAATGAAAAAGTCAGTTTCATCCCTATTATTGAAATTGGTGGAATGGAGTTATTCAAGGTTGACTGTGGATCAAAGAGCCATATTCAGCAGCAGTAATTCTATTGTGGCCATGTTTGGCTCTGGGGTGCTGTTGATTTATTATATGTATATACTCTGCAACCCCAAGATATCTCTATCCTGAAACAATTATCAAACACAAACAGGACTGTTGCTATCAGAATGGCCAGGGAAACTAACTAACCCAACTTTGAGTAGTTATGAATCACCAACCACCAGGAAGCAGAGCTAACAATAGCCCTCTTCTGGTTGGGACCATCTTGGGTTTTGCAGTCCTGCCTAATGTCTGGAGGCTGTGCTCTGTGCTTTGCTGTTGCCTTTTCTCCTTAGCATTGTTTGGGAAGTTAGTAAGTAGAAAATAAAAAAACATGTTGGATGAATAGAGACAGCATATATTAGGTCATTAAGGGTAATTTCATTGCTCTCAAAATAAAAATCTTAAAACAACTCCCAATTCTCAGTTCCTTCCTTTGCAGATCACTCGATTAAAAATTGATCGAAACCCTTTTGCTAAAGGATTCAGAGATTCTGGGAGGAACAGGTAAGAAGATCTCATTTATCTTTCCTTCTGTTAAGCTCATTTTCTCCTTGTACCCCTTACACTCCCCTTTTTAAGTCCCAGGAAAGCACTTTGTTGGGTAATTCAGTTTTACAGCAGAAGAAAGTTGCTGTAAATCTGTTAGTCTTTAAGGTGCCACCAGACTCCTCGCTGTTTTTGGGGATACAGACTAACACGGCTACCCCTCTGATACTTGCTGTAAACTAGTTACCAAAGAACTTTGGAATGGCTGTTTTACTTTGCTTAAACACACCCACTCTATACTGCTGGCATCAGTAGAAAACACAAGAACCAGATTAAACATTTCTCCTCACAAGTCAGTTCTTCCATTTTGTTGCTTTTCAGTGAATGTATTTCAGTTTGTCAGTATTTTCCAGGTAACTTGTGTCCAGAACTCAATGCAATGTTTTAGGCATTGTTACACAAGATCCCTATAAAGAGAGATAGATATCATTTCCCTGCTTCATGACGTTATGCCCCAAAGTGCATATGTGCTTCATATTATTTTTCATGACCTTTATTAGTACTGGGTTTTTCCAAGTTAATTCTTATTTTTTTTATTATCTAGTCATGTATCAAACCTCTTTAGATACTGTTGTTTAATTTTTCTATTCTCTCTGAAGTTTGCACTTTTCTCAATTTAGTATTATCTGCTGATTTAATTGCTGTGGTCTTTGCTCTCTCTTTCAAGTCATTTATAACTATTATTTACTACTTTCATAGTACCATAATATATATAGGGCTTTCCATAATTAATAAAGATATAGCAAAATATTGTTGAGTTTTTCAAAAATAGATGATAAAAATTGTTAGCGGCATGGAGAGACTTTTATATGAAGACAGACTAAAAAGTTTGGGACTGTAAATTTAGAAAGACAAATTAGAAGAGACATGATGGAGGCATGCAAAATAATAAATATCACAGAGAGAGAGTAGACTAAGTGGTTCTACCTACTCTTTGTCATACTTAGAGTTGGTCAGAAACCAGAATTTCCATTCAGTGGGAAATTCCAAAACGCTGGGGGAATGAAACTGTTCAGAATTGGAATGACAAACCAAAACTACAAAATTTCCTGCAGAACAAAAATTCCAAAAGGTTTTGATTTGGAACCACTGCAGTATTTCATTTCAATCATGTCAGTTCATTTTGTTTAGACCCTTATATTAAAATAGTAGCTATAGTATAAAATTATACAATGTAGACAAATATTAACATTAATATTTTCCTATAAAATCAAAACAAAATTAATCAAAATGGGAAAATTGAAACAAAACATTTTTTACCTATCAAAATGTTTCAGTGTTATCAAAACAAAATAAGAAAGTCAAAATAAAATGTTTTGACTTTTTCCAGTTAAAAATTTCATCAAAATATCCCTGTGAAATACTTTGATTTTCAATGAAATTGCATTTTTCAATTGTAGAATGCTTGACAGAACAGTATTTCACCAGCACTAAAACATAATAAGGGATATTCAATGAAATGGAAAGGCAATAAATTAAAAACCTATAAAGGAAATACATTTTATACAATGCATTATTTATCTGTGAAATTCATTATTACAAGTTATTACTCAGGCCAAGAACTAAGTAGGATTCCATCCACAGTTATTATGAATGGTGCGGACAACACTGCCTATAATTAACGTTGCTGAACACATGTCATTATAAGAGTAGAGACTTGTTAGAGTCTGGCAGCTAAAATCTTTGAAGATTCCATTTGCTCTGAGTATGCTCTAGCCAAAGACTTCAGGGGCTGAACAGGGCTTTCCCTGTAATTGCTGCTCCTAGCTGCTGTAGGCCTCCTTGGAGCTGGGTAGTAGAACTGAGAACAGGGAGATTGTCTCTCTGGTGCTTTCAGAGCTCCTTCTGCTGACACCCAGACAGTAAGAGGGAGGAAACAGCCTGATTTGAATGCAAAAGAGACAAGAACTGAACTTGGGGCCTGGGGGACAGTGGAGGGAGTAGATTGAGAAAAGGAGTCTGAGAGGGAGACTGGGAGTGGGACCTGGCAGTGTGTGGGAAGACTGGGATTGACTGTGCAAGGAAGCTGGGACTGGGAGCCAGGTGTGCGGGAAAAACAGGGATGGAAGGGGAAGAGTCAGTAGGGGGAAAGGAGACTGAGGTTAGATGAGAATTCAGTAAGAAGAGACTGGGACTGGATGGGCAAAGGAATTTAGGGTGGGGACCTGGATTTAGATCCTGATCATGAAGGAGACTGAGATGAGGAACCCAAGCCTGGAAAAACTGGACAAGGAAACTGGGACAAGGAATCTAGGGAGGAGACTCCAGTCTCCTGGGGAAGTGGCAGGGAGCAGGACTCTGGAGGGAAAGACTGAGACTGAATGAGGAGCCCAGGGTGGGGAATATGTGAGGCTGGGACTGCCTGGGCAAGGAGACTTGGTCAATGAGTCTGGGGGTCAGAGGGGAATGGAACTGAGAGCAGGGGACAAGGGAAGAGACAGGACTGGGGCAGGAACAGGCTGGAGGAAATAGGGGCAGCAGAGGTCAGGCTCAGAGGGAAGCAGAAGCAGAAGGGTTTCTGAACGCTAGAGCACACTGCTCTCCAGCACCTGTAATGGAACTTGGGATTCTTCTTTGAGTGCTGGTCCCTATATGTATACTTCTGTGGGTATGCATAGCCTCAATGTACCCAGAGTCAGAATTCTTGAAGGTAGCATTTGTTGGTTCATGTGTGCATCTTTGCTCTCCTCATGCATCCAACTGAGGACATAAATAGCAGAGTGGACTGACTGCCTCTCCAGTTCCTTCTTATTGCCTGATGGCCAGACTTGGAACCTCCAGCATCTGGACCTTCATCTATATATCTGTATCCGTATCTATATCTATCTATATCCACCTAATAATTTAGAATTTTTTACTCTACAGTTTTAGCTAAGTTATATAGTTAAATAGATTCCCCATCCCAGGGAACTCCCACCTCATTATGGGTATTCAATTATGCCCAGAATCCCGAGGTTCAAAATCTCTGCTTCTTGCCCATGCTCCTTCTTGGTAAGCAGCAACAATCCCTATACTGCCTTAGGGAAGCGCGTGTTGCAGCAAAGCATAGTATCTGCTCTTTCTCCAGTTGAACTTGTGAGGGGCAGGAACTTTGTTTCAAAAATCACCTCATGGACAAAGCCATGAGGCCATGGTTGGACCCACATCAGGGGACCTCCGTGTACATTGGCCGAACTCAGAAAAGAGTGCACCTTCTGCCAAGAGGTCTGCTTTATGTGCAAGCTGAAATTTTGCATGGTCACACTGGCATCTATAATCCCATCCCTGGGAAAGGACATGTTGTTTACAGCTCTCGATATGAAGGGCACGTAATTTCAGGTGAACATTCACCTCATTCACAACATTGTCTCAGGTTTCAGAGTAGCAGCCGTGTTAGTCTGTATTCGCAAAAAGAAAAGGAGTACTTGTGGCACCTTAGAGACTAACAAATTTATTAGAGCATAAACTTTCGTGAGCTACAGCTCACTTCATCGGATGCATAGAGATCATAAATGCATCCAATGAAGTGAGCTGTAGCTCACGAAAGCTTATGCTCTAATAAATTTGTTAGTCTCTAAGGTGCCACAAGTACTCCTTTTCTTTTTGCGAACATTGTCTCAGTTTCACAGAGTACTCCCATTCGACATTGCAGCTGCCCTCGGGGTCTTTACCAAGGTTTCTTTTTGGTAGTAGTTGGCCATTTCATGTGAGGGGGACTGCGCTGTCTTCCACTGTCTCAACAACTGACTTCTCATTGCCAAAACACATCAAGAAGTCTACAAGTCTACAAGTTAATGCTTCAGCTCCTGTCTTCCCTAGGGGTCAGTGTAAACTTGGAAAAGTCTGTCCTCACTCCAACACAGACTATACACTTCATCAGTCTCTAGATTCAGTCTTTGCAAGAGCTTATCTACCCATGGACAGATTCCAAGTGATGGATGATTTCATACATCAGGTCATGCACAACCCTCGAGCCCCAATCAGAACTTGTCTTTCAATCCTGGGACATATAGCTTCATGCTCTTGTGTTTTGCCATTTGCCAGACTCCATCTTGGATACCTGCAGGCATGGCTTCAAACGGTGTTTGCAATACAAAAGCATATCATATCTACTGTGGTAGAAAAATCTCCATCAAGCATGTGTGGGCATTCCCTTCCTTTCCCCCTCACCAGACAGGACGATCATCACAGGTGACTCCCTCCTGGGCTGGGGAGCCTACATGGATAGACACAGGGCACTCAGATGCCCTGAAAAGCCAGGATGCCCATCAACATTTTGGAATTGCAGGCGGTCTGAGAGGCTTGCAAAGCCTTTCTCCCATTCATATAACGTCACCAGATACCCATAATGTTGGACAATATGACAACTGTCCTTGATATTAACAAACAGGGAGCAGTGAGATATATTCCTCTGTGTGCAGAAGCAGTCACCCTATGGAACTGGTGCATCAGGAATCAAATCACCCTATCAGCAGTTTATCTTCCAGGGACTCAAAAATGTTGATCGACACCCATAACAGACAATTTACTATCAAGAGTGAGTTTTAAATAACTCAACAGTGAGCAGTATTTTTGCTCAGTGGGGAACACCCACCAGGGATCTGTTCACTCCTTATACAGGAAGTGCAAAATATACTGCTACACAGGAGCCCTAGGATGTCACTCTCAGGGTGATGCCTTCCGCCTTCTGTGGTCCGACCATCTGACCTTTGCCTTCCCTTTCTTGCCACTTCTACCTCTGGTCTTATGGAAAATTTGTCAGGACAAGTCATTCTCAATGCCCCCAGTTGATCCACACAATTTTGGTTCCCAAGTTTCCTAAATGAGGCGATGGTGTGTGCGTGTGTGTGTGTGTGTGATTTTTGGAAAAAACAGTGTGTGATCTTGTAACTAAAGACTGTATCATAATGTGTACGCACAAGGGTGGCAAATTACAATGGTACAGGCAATCTTAATTCTGGCATTTCCTAACTTTTAAGTGCTTGACTTTGCAACCTTAATATCCTTTGAATGTAGATTTTAGTTAATAATAATATATAGGGTAAACATTGGGCTGGTGACTGTGGGGAGACAGAACATCTTGTTGGACTAAGAGGAACACTAATCTTATCTGATATGTAATTTCCTATGTTCTCATCTCACATTAGGTTTAGGGAAAGTTAGCTAACACCATCCCTGTTTAGATCAGAGATTCCCATGTCAGGGCACACATAGCAGTTCTGATACTTCAGGAATGCAACTGTTTTCCTGGTCTCCTCTCTTAATGATGAGTGTTGGTCCTTTTTCCTGTTGCAATCTTGCTTCATGTCTCCGCTTAGTGAGGTTGAGTTGCTCACAGTGGCAAGAATGAGGCTTGACACAGTTCATAGCTGAATGGGAGATTGAGGGCAGTGACGAGGTCTTAGTTTGGTGAATTTGGACAGTGCGCTGAAAAGGTTGGGAACTATTGAATCTTGTGGCTCATTGACTTAAGAAAGGTCAAGAAATTGTAACATTGCTGCAGCTGTGGGTAGAACTCATAACACTCTCTGCTGATGTAAAGAGGAATTAAAATACCTTAAAGATATTTACACATCAAATAGGGGAGGTATTACACATCAAAGGGAGTAGCCTGGAGTTTTAAAGAAGAGGCAGGGGGAGGTATCTGAGAGCACATATAACATGAAAACATCTGTCCTACTAATGCTGGGCCTGCCAAGATTTTACTGCAATTCTCAGCCAGGTCGAGAAATTTTCTGTAATACTTAGAACCTTTCTCCAAAAAACGAACACCCATTCCCTAAACACACATACACAGACACGTGTACATGTATGCATCCACCCACACACACACAAGAGAAAAAGGGATTCAGATCCAAACTGTGCGAAAACTAGAGAACTGGAGTGAACACAGAGTGGAACAGATCCTTTAAGTGTGTGGGACTCTAAACTATGCTAGCTAAGTCTTCTTCCTTCCCTCAACCCGCAGCTCCAGCCTCATCTTGGAGGGGGTTGACAGGAAGAACTATCATGTGATATTCTGTGCCTTCCCCTCTGTCCCCCAACAACTTTTGTCAGTTACAGCATCCAGGGTTGCAGCTGGAAAACATTCCTCTCAAAATGTAGCTGTCTTTTTTTTAAAAATAAACTGGCATAATTTGAGAAAAGCCCATTCCTGAAGGAGGAATGCACACAGCTTCTCATTGAGATTTCGTTTTAAAACCTCTTTCCCTTTTAATAAACAAACAAACACCAGTGGGAGCTACAGAATGACTTGTGAAGCTGTGCTCCTCTCTTCAAGCTTCATGGGAACTGTGTCAGTGTCACTGAATCTTGCTATCATGTCTTTCACTAAAGTTTTTCAGCAGGTGATGCAGAACAAATAAAGCAAAGGAAAAACTAGCACAAGATGAAAAGAGGAAAATATTCTGCCTCCTCCTTTTGTTGAGCTTTTCCCCATAGAAACTGCCTTTCGGCTTGGTGAGGGGGCTATTACTGTGAAATAGAAGCTGCCCATTTACTTTTTTTTTAATGTTTTTTACACTGTTCCATTTTCATTTTTATTCCCTCCTGCAGCATCCACAGGGACTAGATATTGCCGTTAAAACTGCAAAATGGGTCTCCATTATAAACCTTTGGTTTTCATTTGCTCATAACTTTCCCCCCAAACTCTCCATTTGGGCAGAACCTGGCTTGATAGTGCAAGGCAATGCTGAATTAATTGCTGCCTTGGGGAAATTGTATGATTGTATGACTATTCAAATCCATCTGAGGAAGATCTTGCCTCATAAAATCCCCGCCCTAATGCTGAATACATTACAGCAAAGCTCTGTGGTTTGTAAGGTGGTCTCTGGCTGCTTGTGGAGCTCAGAAACAATGAGACAACAGGCAGATTATAAATCATGAACCAACAAGCCAACCATAGACCTAATGAGGTTGGGGTGAAACTTGGGTTAGCATGGCCGTATGCCTGGAATGTTCTTCGCTCTCTGCTTTTCCACTTCATTGCCTGTCTCTCTCAGGTTCTAGGCCATTTGCATGAAAGGACTGATCCCTGTACAGCTCACTGCCTGGGTTACCAGGAAATGTGTTTGGAGGAAGAGGAACAAACAATTTGGAGGAAACAAGGGTATGCCCAAGAGCTCAGTGTGATGATCTTGGCTTTAAAAATGTTAGCATTTAAAGCATATTAGTTGGTGGTAGCTAGTGATCTTACTATTTTTTGAAAGAACAATTATGGGAATAACCTAATACTTAGGAAACCTAGATTCAATTCCTTTCTTTGCCACACACTGCCTGTGTGATCCTGGGCAAGTCTCTCTGTGCCTCAATTCCCCATCTGTAAAATTGTGATAAGATAAGATAAGATACTGCCTTACCTCACAGGAATGTTGTGAGGGTAAATAAATGAAAAAAAGTGAGGTGAACAGATAGCAGGGTGATGGGAGCTAGACAAGTACCTAAGATAAATAGTTAGACTCAGGTATGGTTTGGTTGATTTCCTGAAAAGTGGCATGAGCGTGGGAACCACAATTTTCTAAAATAGCTTCTGAATTGCACATGCAGATCAGGTAGCTGAATGTTTAGCTAGCCAATCTACAGATGCAAAATTGCAAGACATATTTTGGAGACCTGCTTGAATCCCTTTTGCATGGGCTCCTCATTCCTCTGGGATGTGGTATTTCCTGCAACCAACAAGAGGCAGCTTACCTGTTAAAAAGTAACAATCTGCAAATGTAGGGGGAGAGGACAAAGAAAAAGAAAACTCTAAGCCATGGGTATGCAATGACTCTTCCCTTTACCTAGATCTCTGGCAGCTGAGATGAACAAGGGTAGGCTCTGCCAGGAGCAATCCGAGTCTTTGGATAGGAAAGGAGATGCAGGAAGGATACTTGGAGGCTATGGATTAGCTTTCTGAGTGAACAATGAAATGGTGACATGAATTCTGCATGCAGCAGGCATGGCCGGGCCAGCCATATGGAATAGATTATTGACACACACACAGATAGCTGGGACATCTTTTTTTCATTTTTCAGACAATGGAATTGTTTCATTTATTGCCCAGTATTAAAACTTTATAGCACTGAAAATCAAAAAATCAAGTGAAAAAAGGAGAGCAAATTCTGGGTACCTATTAAAGGGGCCGACCTTATTAAAATAAAGCTGGCAATGAATCCTCTTCAGATATTCCCCCCCCCCCTTCATAAAGATGGTGTGAAAGAGGGAGGATTTGTGGCTGGGCAGACTGTTGAAATTTTGAGTGGGGTCCTTTGAAAAGGAAAATGGAGATTATGTGGGTACTCTCCAGTGCTCTGTGGGCCAAGTTTTCAAGAAAACACAGCAGCTCCCCTTCAGGCACCAAAATAAGTGGTTAGATATTTCAGAGGAACTCAGCATGTTGAGTAATCCCAATTCAGAAAAGCACTTAAGCACCTGTTTAATTCTAAGTGTGTCTTAATCCCATTTACTTTAATAACATGTGGGCATATGATTAAGTGCTTTGCTGAATCAAGACCAAAGAGCTTTGCGTCCCAACAGTGAAAGAGCATTTTGTAAAAGAAAAGCATCCTTAACAAACAAATAGCACTCTCGAGCCCCTGCTATAACCACTATACAACACTCCCCTATCAGGAATAGATCCCAGGAAGCTTAATTTTCAACATTTGCTGCCCTCTTGCAAACATTTATGTAACCTGCTTAGAGAGTGCCTGTTGCTTCCCCCTCTAGTGGCTAGTGCACATACAAAATAAAAGCCTGGTACTGATAGTAGCTGATGAAGTAACTGATTTAGCTCCGGTGGTAGAGGTCAGTGCTATGGCTCTGGAAATCCTGGGGTCAAACCCAGTTGATCATCTTTTCTGGGGAGGATGTTCATTAGAGTTGCTGATGATGGAATTTTTTTCTTCAGTTTTCTTAAAAAAATAAAAATAGAAAAATCTACACAGAAAAACTGCACTAAAACAATATTATTAAGGTTGCAAAGTCAAGGACTCAAAAGTTAGGGAAAGAAGGAAATAAAGTAGCTCATGAAATCTTAATTCTGCCCCCTTGTGCATACGCATGATACGCTCCTTAATTACACAATTACATACTCCTTTTTCCAGAGGACCCCCCAGCTCATTCAGTGAAAAGAATGGAAGGTGAATAAGACAGAGTTGTTTAGTAAATGTGGCTGTTTGTGTGGAGAAATCCTATCTCATTTGTTGCAGTTGTTGGGAGTTATGCAGTGAATGAGGCAGGGGATTGCGGGAAGAGAAAGGATGGCCTTGTGGTTCAGGCAGTAAACTAGCACACAGGAGCAATAGGTTACATTTCTACCTCTGCCATACACTGCTTGCATGACTTGAGCATTTATAGATAGATGCATTGCATAAGCAACTACTCCTACTCCCACTGGAGCACACTAAAGGGGACAGAGAGGAAGCAGGGCTCTGGCCTTGCCCACCCCTCTGTACTGGCACACAGAGTGGGATAACCTCGTGTATCAATGGGCTCACTTCCCCTACAGGTGGGTATTCTCCTGGTACCTCTGGTATGGTGCAGCTCCACACAGTCCTTTACTCTGAGCTGTACCTAATGGGCACACTTTAGTTCTGAGACTGAAAGCGCTACTCTCCAAAGAGCTCTGCGTTTTAGTTCTGTTTTGCTTTTCATTTGTTCCAAATTATTCCCTTTTTTCCCTCGAAATACCAAAACCTGTATAATTACAATGAAAGGCTATACAATTAGACTCGGAGATCTAGAGCCCGCGGTCAAGCTGAGCCATGCTTGGTGCAGGACCCAGGATGGGGAAGGGGCATTTCTGGTCCTCTGAGCCACAACATGACTGGAGATCACATTGACACACTGGCACTGGAGGTCAGGTTCTGGCGCAGAGAATGAAAAGGCTAAGGGTTTAAGAACACTATTAACTCAGCCAAGCAGTGCATAGATCCTCTTTTCTAGTGAGTAATGTGGGTTGACATGTTATTGTTCGGTATGGGATGTGCAAAACAGCCAAGTTAACATTGCTGGAACCTTTATTCCCTTTAGTTTTCATGTGACAGGAAATCTTCCCTCAGGGTTTTGGCTTTTGATGGTTTCATAAGGCCAAGAAACTGTACCTGTCTCTTCACAGCTTCACTTTTCTGCGTGAGAAGCAGAAAGAGCTAACACACTGGCGTGACACGGGAGCTGATTTCTCAGCAAAGGAGAGAAGACATTTGTAAGGTCTGGGGGATGCCAGCAGCTTACATGTAGCTTCAACACACAATTCTAGGCTTAACTTTTTTGGTTCACGGGTTATTTTGTCTTGTTGTCTCTGAGCTCCATGAGCTGCCAAAGGCCTCCGTATTAACCTAATAGTTGTGTTGTAATATATTCAGTGCTGATGCAAGCCTGCTATGTGGAGATGTCTTCTGTTCCTACTTCTAACAGCTTAGCAGCTAATAAACACCAGGCAACAATCTTTCCTCTAAACCTCCTCTTAAAATACAGAGAGTTTGGTTTGCCAACTCCAATATATTTAAAGCATCCAAGCTTCCGGGGCAACTATGAAAAGTTAACTAAGTGAGTGGAGGCACGTGCAGGAAGACATTTTCAAAGGCAAAAGCCAGCTATAGTATCAGCACTCAGTGGGCTGAGAGGCTCTGGGGATGTTAGAGCCACTTGCACTGAAAGGGGATACATTTGCACATTTAATGAAGCATTGCTTAGCTGTGCTTAATCAGTACAAGGGAGCCAACGTGCCATTGAAAGACAGACAGAAATGAAGCAATCGTGGGATGAGTTGAGCAGATTTCACTCTAGAAAGGAGAACATATTTGGGGAGGAGGATCCATAAAGACCATACAGTTCTTTTCCTGCTAACTCTTCTTCATAGCCCTAGCTGTATACTAGGAACTTAAAATCAAGGCATTTAAGGATAGCTGTAAACTAATAACCCACCTGACACCTTCAAGGTGAAACCCAACCACTTTAGGAAGCCAAGAAAATTTCAGCTCACTTTTTTTTCTTGTCTATTTCTGCACTTATTTTGGGCTAGGAACCAAAGTGGAGGTGGCAGCCATCCCAAGAAAAGACCTCTCACTGCATTTCTGACCCAGGCAAAACTAGAAAGCAGTGGGGATCTCCTGAGAGTCCCTCCTTAGGTTAGGGTTCCAGACTGATTTTGAAATGAACATGGTTCAGATAGGTATCCAAAATATGGGGGAAAGGGCAAGGGAGAATTTCATAAAAAATCCTCCTTCCTCACATCTTCTTGAGGTTCACTAGGCTGAATCCCATCTTGCGCATGTGTGTGTGAGTGAGAGAGAGAGAGAGAAAGACACACACACACACACACACACACAGATTTCATGCTGCACAGCTTGGAAAAGTCAGCAGCAAAGAACTAACCATCAAAACTTTTGCCCACGAAGAGTACAGAGATTTTAGGGTTCTGGTTAAAGAGAAAAATAATTGGAATACTGATACAATCTATTCTTATCCTGGACTGGGAAAATTCAGTTTTATTCTTGTGAACAACACCTGTGCAATAGGGCTTGCTTGTGGAATTCACAGATGTCAAGGTGACCTTACAGTGGCCATTGGCAGTTTGTCAAATGAGGTTAGGACTATTTCTTTATTGAAGCTGATATACTTGCTAGCTGTTTGACATTTTCTTTCCTTGCTCTATTTTCATTCCACAGAACTGGCCTGGAGGCCATTATGGAAACATATGCGTTCTGGAGGCCCCCTGTGCGCACCCTCACTTTTGAAGATTTCACTACCATGCAGAAACAGCAAGGTGAGCCATTGTATAAAGGGCAAAAAATGGTGGCAGGGAGGCAAAAGCCATGTTATATTGTCCAGCTGAGTCAGAGTTTGTTGACTGCCGTGAAAAGATATAAAACAGAAAAGAGAAGCAACCAGCTCTAGAAATATGGAGGTTTTTATAATTTAGGAGATGTGGTGAAGCCACTTGAGTATCCTTGGATCTCTGGGGTATATAAGGGCTAGAATGAGGAGGAGCACAGGTACATGGGGAGCTACTCCAATAAATACATTAGTTTAGCAAATGTGAGGAGAGTACAGAAGGGAAGTGGTGGAGACACGCCTGCTTGAGGAGAAGGTGACAGAAAAGGGCATCGTTACATGTTTACCATTTGAGTCATGCTCTGATGTGGTGGGAGGAAGGAAAAGACTGGACTGCCTGATCCACTGGGGACCTTTTCTGAACCAGAAGATTCCATGAACCTGTATCATCATGTACATGCCAATAGAATCACACCACCTCTCATATGAAACCCAGTCTCACTTTCAAGAAAATCCTTTGTGTTGAAGTGATACTTGTGGAAATTGTCCAGTATACCAGACATACCCTTTTCATAGGTTCTTCATACTGTTTCTTACTACAGTTTCTGCTTGCCATATCTCTCAGTGTGTTAAATGGGGCTTTCGTCTCTAGCTACATCAAGGTAAAAACTTCCTGTGCCTTGTCTCCACTCAGATTTTGCACTGACATAGCTATCTTGAGTTAGCTATCTCAGTGTGAAAACACACCTTTTTTTGTGTGCAGTGAAGACATAGCCGTTACTGACTGGCTTTACTGGATTCTGCAGTGGCATAATAATACTAGCAACACACAGGATTAAAACTCAGACTCTTCTGTCATGCAACAGACTGTGATATGACAAGTACAGGAATGTGACTTCATTTCCCTGCAAGCTAATAGAAATACAGAGCAGAAGGAGCCATGGCCATTTCTTTATCACTGCTCCCTTAAAAAAATTTTCTGCAGTGTGAAAACCCCATTTTGAATACAGTGATGATGTAAGTTTCTCATTGCTTTGGGCCAGATTGTGATACCTCATCTCACATTGAGTAGTTTTTTACAATTGACTTCAGTGGACTACTCATGGTAAAAGGTACCATTCACTGTGAGTAAAGGTATCACAAACTGGTCCTTTATATTCAAATATAAATGCAAAACAAGCAAAAAAACCCTGTCTTTTCATGTTAAGGTTGTGCAGTTAAGCAACCAAAAGGAAAGAAATGCAAATGGTGAGATTGAATGCACAATCTTAGGGCTACTTTCTCTAGTCTGATTTGTGCTGGCACAAGACCAAAAAGGGTGTCCAAAGATCTAAGGTCAGGAACGGACCTAGCCCCAGCATCAATTAGAGCATCTTGAAGCCTGCTGTTATTTATGCTTTGCTATTTATGGCCTAAAGGGGCTGTTCCGATAGGTAGGGACTGTCGGGGTGCAGTGATGCCATATACCCTTTCTCCAGGGAATGCACACTGCTGGGGCTGGGTCAGAAGAGGAATTGACACAGAGGTGCTACTCTGGCTCTGCATCACCTGGGAATTCCCATTGCACCAGCATAATCTCCAGGTAGCCTGTTGAGCCAGCTTTCCAGTGGCACAGAGCCAGAATCTGGCAGTAATGTCAATCTCCTTATACATGCTCATTTCCTGATCACAAACCATTTCTCAAACAGTATAGATATAAGAGAGAGTGGGTTTTCTACAACCTCAGAGACCCAAGTCTAAGAAAACCTGTGAACATGTAGTTAAAGACTGCTTAATGCCTGGAGTCCAAAACATTTTCTTTACACAGACCACATTTTAATAAAAAGATTGTCTTATGGACACCTCCCCTTCTACTCATGATCATTAAAGCAATCTCCCTGCCCCCGCCCCCACCCCTCACTGCCGATTGGCTGGACTACCTGCTTCCTATTTGTGATTGCACTGTTCACTTCCCCTCCCACTGGTTATCAAATAACATCCTAGTAGCAACTACAGCAGTTGCTTACATGGTGAAGTAATGTTAGGAAAGGAAAGTATTTAATATATTTTTAGCTTCTTTTAATGCAATTTGGCAGCTGAAAAACCAGGAAGAGAGCCAGTACCATTTGACTGGCCAGCTCCCTGCAGCCCACCACTAGCTGCTCTACAGCCCACTAGGTTCAGGATGGCCTTAAATAAGTTGTCCCCATTTGGGACGCCTAATTTGCCAATCTTATATCTAAATAACTTTAAAACTACATAACTGATGTTCGTCAGTCTTGACCGGTATGGAGCTCTCATGACGACTTTGAAGAATCATGCCAAGTCTGAACAAAATTGAAAATGTTAAAGGTGTTAGGTCCTGATTCTCTGGAGCATTAGGTCTACTTTGCACCATGCTGGCAACACAAAGCAACCCTAAAGCTGATGAATCCCACTACCTAAAGATTCACCTTACCAAAGGGAATCCTCAAGTGGCATAGAACCTCCGAGGTTTCTACACCCCTCTCTCCCTAGCCTGTGGGATAGGGGGCCTGGCTGTGGCACCTGTGCATCAATCTGATCGCCAGCAGCTGGAACAGACCCCGAGGGCCATGGGCAGCTAGCACAAATAGATCAGACAGCAGGACCCAGTTGCTGGATCCAGGGGTTAAAGCCACCTCTCAGACTTCTGCTGGGCAAGCCACATGATTTCCTTAACTATTTATTTCCTTGCTATTAACCACTTGGGTTGTGTAAATGATGTGACAGGTAAGTCCATGGTTACTGTTTAGCATCCTTGACTTCAGTAGGAACTGTTTGGGCTCAGTCCTTCTGAAGATCAGCCAGCCTGATAATTCAGGGGGCTAAATATGGATGTAGGTGCCTAACTTTAGGCCCCAAGGGTGAAAATTTTGGGCTGAATGCAGTTCTGTTATACACCTTGAGATCTATGATTTGGAAAGTTTAGGGCATTATTTTAATAAATGTGCACATAAACTGTGCACAGAGCATGCAGTTGCCTCTTAAAACGGGTGATTGTATGGCATCTGTGAGAGAGACTGACAGATTGCAGGAATCCATTTACTTCCCACAACTGCATGTTTTGCATGCAATGTAAGTGCCTGTTTTGGGATGGGGCCCATGACACCAGTGAAATGTAAACTTTCTGAAATGGCCGGTAAATTCAAGAATGCTGAGCTGTCAATGTCCAGGAAGGTGGAAGGAGTGTTGTAAGAACTGTGATTGCAATAAAGTGTGGCTGTTTCAGGATCTGCTTCCTGTTAGGAATGAAGGTCAGGCACAGATTCTTCCTGTTACTCCAAGTGACATGGCTGTTCTACACCATTACACCGCAATACAAACCACAGAATTCTATTAACCAAGAACCCTGCCCATCTATTCTGATAGTGGATTTTAATATGTAAGGTTTCAGGGAAACACGCACTTACTGCTCAGTAAAGTTAAGAGTCATGATTTCCAGAGCATAGGAAAAGCAACATGATGGGGCAAAACCAGCAGATACATTAAGGGTAGCATAAAACCCCTTAAAAACAGTATTCCCAGTTGGTCTAAAATAGCATATGAGACGCTACCTGCATTTGGAACATCACTGCTTGCCTGTCCTCTTAAAAAATAGATTTTATAGTTCTGCAGTGTGATTTTTAACTTCTCATTTGCTTATTTTCTCTTGTGATGGCAATGGTGTCTGGAACCTCAGAGCCCCAGATCCACAAATGTACGTTTGCCCCGAATTCCTGGTTTTAGACTCCACTGCAATCCACGAAAATCCTGCTCAGCTGCTGCCCACCCCTGTAGGTGCCTAAACTCACTTGGCACATGAAATTCCCTTGGCGCCTAGGTTCTACCTCTGACCATGCGCAGTGCTACCTCCATCTCAGTGTTTGGACACCTATCTCCCACCAGAGTGATCCATGTTCTGGGGTAGGATAGGCATTCATCCACCTCTCTTGCCTGAGAGGCCCATTCCAGTAGGCAGCCTCTGAGCATCTCTAAGAGATTGGGCACAATTCAAAATGCAGCCAGAGGAGGAGGTGGTGGTGCTGCCTGTGCCCACTGTATCACTTTGTTACTAGGTATCAGAGCACTCAGCTGAGATGTGGGAAACCTGCACTCAATTCCTCCCTCAGGCAGAGAGGGAGAAAAGATTTGAGCAGGGATCTTCCACATCTCTGAGTTCTCTAATCACTAAGCTACGGGATTGGGAAATTCTGATATAGGGTGCTCTCAGTCTGTGACCCTCTCCTGTTAAAGTTATTCCACTTTGTTTAAATAATGAAAGATCTGGGAGACTGGACCCGGAGTTTCCCACCTCCAAGGTGGGTGCCATAGTCACCAGGCTCTCTTGCGCTCTCTCTTCTGCCCAATGACTCTTTTAAGTATTTATCCGCAGTGGAACAGCTTCAACAGGAGAGACTGAGGGAGCCCCACACCAGAATATCCCATAGCTCAGTGGTTAGAGCACTTACCTGAGAAGTAGGAGACCCCAATTCAAATCCTTTTGCTTCCTCTGGCAGATGGGGGAATTGCACATGGGTGTTCTACATCCCAGGTCAGTGCTCTAACTACTGAGCTAAAGGTTATGGAGGGGGAGGGGGGCAATACCACATCCACTTCCTCCTCCTCTGGCTGTTTTGTATGGAATGAGGCAGGTGCCTAAGTCCTTCTGACAAGAAACTGCTTAGGTACCAGGAGATGGGTTCCTATCTGTGGATCACTAGCAAAAATAGGTGCTCCCTGCAACCTGGATTTAGACGCCTATCTCTGTCAGAGGGGAGCAGTTCAGGACACACCCCTCTCAGTGGCATCTCCCATTGGTTAGCTTAGGCAGCTCACCACTTAGAGTGCTGGCTTTTGTGGATCCCATTCCTAGATGTTTTGTCTCCCTAGTCATTGAATAAGGAGCCTATGCACCAATTTCAGGCTTTGGGGATTGCAGTGTTATTCCTGTGATTTTTCTAGAAGCCATTGTGGATCCAGGCCAGATCCTTTCCAAAATAGATCTTGTCAAACAAATCTGGTTTCATTCTTTGATGAGATTACAAGTTTGGTTGATCAAGTATAAAAAGTGCTGTGTAGATGTAATATACTTAGACTTTTGTGAGGCTTTTGACTTGTATGACATTCTGATGAAAAAATTAACCCTATACAATATTTATAAAGCACATGTTAAATGGATTAAGAATTGGCTAACTGACAGATTCCAAAAAGTAGTCGTCAATGGGGAAATCATCATGTTTCTTACAGGGTGCCTCAGGGATCAGTTCTAGGCCTGATGCTAGTCAACATTTTTATCAATGACCTGGAAGTAAACATAAAATCACTGCTGATAAAATTTGCAAATGACACAATGTTTGGAAGAGTGCTAAATACTGATGAGGACAGGGAAGTCCTACAGAGCGATCTGGATCCCTTGGTACCGTGGGCCTATTAAAACAAAATGTATTTTAATATAGCCAATTGCAAGGTCATACATCTAGGAACAACAAATGTAGGCCACACCTATATCAGGGGTGGGGGAGCGCTATATCCTGGAAAGCAGTGACTCTAAAAAGGATTTAGGGGTCATACTGGACAAACAACTGAACATGAGCTCCCAGTGCAGTGCTGTGGCAAAAAGGGATAATGTGATCCTTGGAGTTGCATGTAGCAGTAGGGAGGTGATCTTACCTCTCACTATGGCATTCGTGAGACCAATGCTGGAATACTGCATCCAGTTCCAGTGTCTACGTTTTAAAAAGAATATTGACAAATTGGAAAGTGTTCAGGAAAGAACCAGAAAAGTGGTCCGAGATCTGAAGAAAATGCCTTATAATGAGAGACTTGGCTTATCATAAAGAAGATTGAGAGGTGACTTGATTACAGACCTTCCTGAGGTCCTTCACGGGGAGAAAATACTTGGTACTACAGGGGTATTTAAACCTAGCAGATCCTCAACAATTTTATGTGCCAGTGAGGTCCACAGATTAATCATACATTGTGTGAAAAAGTGTTTCCATTTATCTGTTTTGAATTTGCCACTTTTAACTTAATGTCTCCTTGTTGTGTTATGAGACAGGGAGAACAGAAGCTGCTGATCTATCTCCTCTATAGCATTCATTATTTTATAAATTTTTATCATCTCCCCTCTTAGTCTTCTCCTTTATAAATTATACAATCCCAATCTTTTCAATCTCTCTTCATATGAAAATTTTTCCAGGCCCCGGATCCTTTTCATTGCACTTCTTTCCATCCCTTCTAATTCTTCAATAACTTTTTTGAGATGGGGTGACCAGTACTACTGACTGTATTTGGATGGGGCCGCACCATTAATTTATATAAAGGCATTATAATATTTACTGTATATATAATTCTCCATCCCATTCCCATAGGCACCGTACCATTGTTTGCTTTTTTGAGAGCAGAGCCCACAGTGACATTGCTCAGAATCAAACCTCTAGTGCAGTGGATTCCAGTATGCTACTCAAGGACTGAGCAACACTGCAGTTTTAAAAAAATAACAGGTTTCTGTTTGCATTTGAAATCACACAAATGATACCGCAAATACATGTGTCTGACTGACTTCATTGGGACTACTCACTAGGAAAGCTAAGCGCATGTGGAAGCCTGTGCAGAATTGGTGCTTTAGAGGTCATCACATGGACCTCCCAGTCAGGGGCATGCTGCTTCTGTCCAAGAACCAGTATGTCTTTCAGGGCTGAGCACAGAATGTTTCCTGAGGAACAGAGAGTACAAATGTGTCCCAGTTTTTCAGTAAGTGGAGTTTGCCACCATGACAACAGATCTCCATCCAGCTGAACTTTTGAAGCATGATGTTACCATCACTGAAATCTACTTATTACCAGGGGAAAAAAAATTGGGATTATTGAATACATATGGCAAAGAGATGGGGGGAAAGCCAAGAATCTATTAAACTCTTTAATAGGAATATATTTTTGAAATTTAGACTGAACCTGATCCAGATTCTCATTATTAAAAAAATACGTGGCTTGGTTTCTTGACTCTAACAAAGAACATAAAACAAATAATAAATAAAATAAGAGTTCCAATAACTCTGGATTATGTCACTTTTCAACATTGAAAGAGCTGTTGCTGGCTCCTCTATACTAGTCTGGTCCCGACAAAACACTAAGATGAGCAGATCTTTAACAATAATTGTAAGAACATAGGATTAAACAAACTGGATTAGACCAGTAAGTCCCATATCTCACCAGCATTGTGGTAATGATCAGTACCTGATGCTTCATATGAAATCAAACAAAATGTGCAACATGTAAAAATTAAGGCACCCAGCCAATTGTGCATTACTCTACTTGCTGGGAGAGATTTCCTCCTGAGCAGAATTGCAAAGCTGGCAAAATATTCATGTGAAATGGTGTTTCAACTATGTTGTACCCCTCAAAGTTCACTTGCCCACTAAAGAGCTATTTTCACTTTAAAAATCCATAAAAATTCAAAATTTTAATTCCAAACAATGAATTTTAAGGCACCATTCCTTTCAAATAGAATATCTTTGCTCTGAAATGGGCCTCCGCTGAGAACACTGTACCATCTGTTCCTGAGCCCCATTAACTGCAGCATCCCCATTGATCTCAGCTGTCTTCTGTGTCACAGGTGGAGAGACTATCTCTCTCCCATGCCACAGCCCATTAATAGTCTTCAAGATAGGTCTGGGAGCTTGATATAGATTTAGAACTAAACAGGGAGCTAAAGGAGTGTGTGGAACATTGATGTGATGTTCTTTCATTGCACTCTCTTGTTCATAGGCAGGATGCTGGATTCTTGTGCAAAGTTTCAGTGTAGCCCTCACAGTCAGCCAGAGGTAGAGTGCATTGTAGCAGTGTAATTTAGAGCTGACAAAGGCATGGACCAAAGTGGTCCTCAGCCAAGAAGAAGACACAATCTGGCTATTTTACTGGCAAAATGGAATAAGACTGTAGTTCCAGAAACAGAGATGAGTCCAAAAGGGACCTGAGGCTCCATAGAACCTTGACAGTTGATAGAGAGAAGCCCTGAATTGAGGGTGATGCTGATATTCTAGCTAGTTTTTTCTAAGTGATCCTCTCTTCTCATAGGCATCACCTTGGTTTTATTTATGCTGAGTTTGAGCCACTTGCTATTCAATACTGCTGTGATTCTCAACCAGGGCCCCAGGGCCCCCTAGGGGGCCGCAAGAAGGTTTCAGGGTGGCCGCTAAGCAGGGCCAGCATTAGACTCACTGGGGCCCAGGGTAGAAAGCCGGAGCCCCAACACATGGGGCTGAAGCCCAGGGCCCTGAGCCCCATCACCTGGGGCTGAAGCCGAAGCCTGAGCAATGTAGCTTCATGGGGGCCCTTGTGGCAGGGGCCCCAGACAGTTGCCTTGGTTGCTACTCTCTAATGTCAGCCCTGGCTTTTATATGCAGAAAACCAGTTATGGTGGCACATGTGGGCCGTGGAGTTTTTATAGTATGCTGAAGGGGCCTCAGAAAGAAAAATGTTGAGAACCCCTGCAATACTGTTTATGCATGTGCTTATTTCTATCAGGCCCTGGTAACTCTGGGTCAATGCGGTGATCCCATTTGCTGAAACAAAGGTTATGAGTGAAAGTGTATGTGGGTATGGGTTTGGGGGTTGGACTAGATGACCTTCTGGGGTCCCTTCCAACCC
Source organism: Dermochelys coriacea (assembly GCF_009764565.3). Lineage (NCBI taxonomy): Eukaryota > Metazoa > Chordata > Testudines > Dermochelyidae > Dermochelys > Dermochelys coriacea. The sequence goes on along the minus strand of NC_050068.2, from coordinate 208,708,591 downwards.
TGATATTCTATGATATTCTATGATTCTATGGGTGTTTGTGCTAAAAAGTAAATGAGATTTAACCCTGCAAGACTCCACATAAAAGAGCTCTTGGGGAGAGGGAGAGGGAGGAGCAATTGCCTGTCAAGTCTCTTTGGGATTTGTCTGAGATCCCAAAAAGAGTTTCTCCCATGAGAACATAGCTGATGAAGTCAAAGGCAGCTGGGAGATCCATGGATGTTTAAGCTTGGATATTTTACCACCTGTCCATTGTCATAATTTTTTTAAACAAGAGTTACAACAGCTATCATGGTGCTGTCTCTGGTCTGAAAAGCAATTGTGTGTGGTCTAGGATAATTGCAGCAGTCAGATGTTAGGGTTTGGTCATCTTGACTAGTTTGACCTAGAAAGAGATGTTAGAAATGGCAATTGTTGGCAGAGTTATTGGAATGAAGTGCTGGTTTCCTAAGGGAAAGTCAGACTATTGTATACTTCATATGGCCAACATTGCTTCCTTTAAATGAGGATAAACTGGGCTACCTTCTGGTAGCTTGACAAACTATTGCTTTTTGGGGAGGCTGCAGTATGGTGCTCCAGAATCTATAATTTCATCATTAAAAGTTAAGATAACCTTCCATATGTGACTTAAATGTAACCAGTGTAGAGCAGTGCAATACAATTGCTGACCAGGCCGTGGGCGATCAGGCCTAGTGGTGAAAGTAAGAGTTTGGCCTGCTGGGTCCAGGGCGGGTGGAGTCCAGGAAATAAGCTGAGGTTCAGTACCGGAGGGGCAGAGGCCAAATGCCAGAGCTGGAGAGGGTAAACCAGAGTTGTAAGCTAGAGGCAGTGCATGGAGCAGTACTGGAGAGATGGAAGCTGAATGTCAGAACCTGAGGGTCATCCAGGGTAATAAACCAGAGGCAGAGCTGGGGGTCAAAGCCAGAGGGGAGCAGGGGCTGGAGCAGAGACTGGAACAAGGGCTGGAGGAAGGGCAAGCACAACTGCAGGTGTGGTGTGTGCTGAGCAGTCACTGACCGGCTGTGGGGGCCAGGCTTATAAGCAGGACTGCTACACCAGCAGCCAGTCAGGCCCCTTGGAGAGTTCTAAGGCAGTGCAGCTGGGCTCATTGGTTGCCTAGCAGTGCAGTTAGTCAGGGAGAAGGCCAGCAGCTGCTCCCAGCTGGTCTGGTGCCTGACAGCACCCCTCTCCCTTCTGGGGTCACCTCCCAGGAGACTCTGGGCCAGGTTTCTTGGGGTAGGTCTGGTGGAGGGTGCTCAGGTGGTCTGGGGCATGGATGTGTTCCATGGTTTCCCACGAACGCCATATCCCTCCCAGTCAATCAGATATTGGAGTCTTCCCCAGGCTTGGTGGGATTCTAGAATCTGCTGGCCCATGTTTTGCTCTTTGCCCTGTTTGGTTATCGGCAGAGCGGGAGGAGTAGTGCATTGTGGGAAGGGATTCTCAGTGAAAGGTTTCAGTAGAGAGAACACAAGGGACCTTGAGGGATTCTTACCGCTGCCGTTGAAAGGCTACCAGGTTAAGTTGTTCCATGATTGCAAAAGGTCCCCAAGTATTTTGTGGTCCCCAATTTTCAGATAGACATGTGGGAGCAAGGGTTTTGGACATATTGCCAAAGCTTATCCCATACCTTGAAGTTAAGGTTAGCTGACAGTGTCAGTTGGCACTTGTATGCTGTGTTAGTCTGTGCTAACCAGTGCCTGAGTTCTTGATGTTCTTGTTGGATGTGTGCAGTGAGGTCAGCAACAGTGGACATTTGTGAAGAAAGGGGTCTGGTGGGTGATGGCATGCGTGGACTTGTAGGCAAATTCTGCCTGGGGAATGAGTGCTAGCCAATTGTCCTGGTGGTAATTTAGGAAGCAGCATAGGTATTACTCCAGGACCTGATTCACTCTCTCTGCCTGGCCATTGATACTAGGGTGGTAAGCTGTCGAGGTGCAAAGTTCAGTTACAAGTAGATGCAAAAATTCCCAGCAAAAGCAGGAAAGTAACTGGAACCCTTGGTGAGATAATACACTTGTGGGCAGTTCATGAAGGCGAAAGACGTTGTCTTCAAACAGATGGACTGTTTCCTGGGCAGTGGGGAGACTGCAATGTGGCATAAAATGCGCCACCTTTGTCAGTCTTTTGTGATAATGCATCTGCCCTCCCATTCCTGGTCTCGGGGTGGTAGGTCACCATGGAGTCAATTTGTGTGAAGAAGCAGGACCAGCGCTGATTTAGGTGCTGAACCATCTTCAGAAATTCAAGGTTCTTGTGGTCGGTGAGGACATGGATGGGAATCTGGCACCCTCCAGGAGATGCTGCCATTCCTCAAAGGCTGATTTGAGCCACTCCACTGGGGTGAGCTTGCACTAGTAAAAAGCTCAAGTGTGCAGCTGACCATTGGAGGCTGCCATTTGTGGGAGGTCATAAGCAACAAGCCAGAGCATTCCCAGGATGACCAGAGCATGGGGGTTCCTGAATCAACCTGAACTGAAGAGGGTCCCAGTGCCCCAGAAGAGTAATTCCAGCTAATGGGTGGTCTGGTGGATGACCAGCACCAAGGCTAGGAGCAACCCAGAAATGGTTTCCGCCAGATCCAGAGAATTCTTATACACTGCAGGAATCCCGTGGGCCTTAGCCACATCCTGCTCTATAAAATTACCTGAGGCCCCTGAGTTGACCAGAGACTCCAGGTGAACCGCTGGTGTTAACTCTGAAGCCTTATTACATAGTTTAAATGTTATCAGTTTCACTGCTAATCAAATCACACAAGGGAGAAAAGGGATTGTCATATTATGAAGAATTGCACAATCTACTGTGAATGGCATCTCATTTCATTATGAGTGGAGCTTGGTCTGTGTGTTGGGCTTGGGATAGTACTAGTATATTTTTTCCCCACAATTCAAAAATCTTGCTTAGCAGTAGGCCTGGAGGCAGGGATCTGCTTAGCATGTACTGGCCTAGAGTTTCCAGGGCCTCTGCTGGACTGGACTGAACTCTATCAAGAATGGTGGAAGGACCACTGGTTGTTGTCTCGGGTTGGTTTCTTTGGTGCTGATGAGACTATCTCAGATTTGATTAATCTTAGCAGCAAAACTGCAGGATTTCCTTGCATATTTCAATATCAGATGCAGAGGGGTGCCACAAGTGTTCATTATTTGCATCCATTCTTTGTTTGATATACTTCATTGGGGCAGTGGCCATTTTGTGGCCAGTATATCAATGATTGTGTCCAACTGATTGTTGTAGTGGTCAGTGAACTATTCTTCCTGTTAGACAGTTTCTCCTCTAGGGTGTCCTGGAAGCTCACTGGATCTAACAGCCCACAGAGATGAATAGGATTAATACGTCTGTATCTGAATTGGGGTTGTAGGAAACTAATTTCTGTAGGTGATATATGGTCTAGGAAAGAGATCTATTTACTATATTACTGCTGGCCATGCTGAAGGCTGACAATCTGGTGCAATGAGCATCTGGTTGAGTGAGTGTAGATGCAGTACAGGAAAATCCTATGGTTGTCATGATGGACACAAGCCATTGTGTGACAGACAATCTGTAAGGGAGTTATTGTCTCTTTTAAGAAAGCATGGCCTAGTGAGTAGCATGCAGGACCGTGAGCCTTTTTGGTCTTGGTCTAAATGTCTGATTGCTAGCATATTTTAAAATCCTGGTGTAAACTGGGCAAGTTGTTGCTTTAACATGTCGGTTGGTCAAGGTGAACTATAGGGGGACCCTTCAGAAATGCTATAGAAATGGAAAGTATTATTGTAACTGGTTCTAAATTATACCCTTCTAACTCTAATTCATTATACCCTTCTAACTCTGAATGTCTCAGTGTCTAATTCTTTGTATGTGTGTGTCCTCTAGTAAGTCCCCTCTCCTCCTAAATCCATCCCTGTAACCATCTTTGTTGCCCTTCTGTGGACCTTTTAATAGAATCATTTGTGAGACTGAAAAGAGCTTCTGAGAAATCCTGGCTGTTGCAACAACTATGCAAACAGCCTTTCAGCCTCATCTCTATCCTTTTGAAGATTGTGCCATAAATTGATAATTCAATGATTGCCCAAAACTTGTAGTGAGGAAACGAGCAGTTATGTTCTTATGGAGCAAATCTTTATGGAGAAATAGATCCGTCTCATCACCCCACGAAAGGGGGAGATATAGTTCCCAGAACCAAGAAAGAAACAGGATGGAGTCTAGCACAGTGTACATCTTGGAAGCAATTTGTATTGCTTCCATTCTTAGCTTGCTGATAATCATGGGTGGAAAATTCCATTGACTTTTGCAGGAAATGTGGGACTGGATTCCAGTTACTCACAAATTCAATACTCAGCATTGTGAGGATGATCAGCACAGGAATGACAGCCTGGATGGAACTGTTAAGCCCAGGGCATTGCTTTTTTGTGAACACTCTGGACTTTTTTCCATTGGAAGGTCACATAGCACTGCACCTGCTGGGACTGAGATGCCTTGAAAGAGGCATCAAAGCTATGTAGTTTCTGAACATCTCCACTGACAGGGAGGTATTGCAGGCGTAAAGAAGAAACGAAACTAATCTGAGAGGTTGCAGGGGTAATGTGATGAAGAACTCTCTGGTGACTCTCTTCTTCCCAACTTTCTGCCATTTTTAGATTTCTGTGCAATTGAGTTCTTGAAAGTTAGGGAAAGCAGACAGAGGTATAGAGAGGGCAAGAGAAGGAGAAATCTGTTGCTTGTCAGTCATATTTGTAATGCAAAAGTTTGGAAGGACAACAGAAAGGGAGGACAGGACCTTTTATGCACAGTATAAAGTTTCGGTTACAGCAAGTGAAAATCTGTCATATATTAAACTACTAGTTTCAGGTCCTCCACTGGGGTTTGATTAATGCAGGAATCCTGTATTATACATGATTATACTCCATAAATGGATGGTTAAAACAAAAAATGTTACTTGTCAGCAAGGCTTCTGAACAGTGGAGGGTATGCAGAATAAATATTAACTATGGTACTCTTTTTAGAAGTAGATAATAGCAACCACTCAGAAGTGACCAGTATGGTTAAAGTTACATAAGTCTGCATAAGCCCTCACTTACTCATAATCTCTTGAAATGTTCACCTTTGGGTTATCATTTTCATTCTTGTTCTCTGTGCAAAGGCAAAGTGCTTTGGAAAGTTGAAATAAGACTCTTGAGCCATTTTTAGTCAAAAGTGTGTGTATGTGTGCGCGCACACATGTATGCGCATGTGTTTATGGGGGGGAAAGGAATTATGTTCTCTTTCTCAACACATCCGTTCCCTGTATGTATGCAGTCATCTAATGACTGTCACAACTAAAAGGGTAAAATTTTGAAAAGCATCTAGTGTGATTTCAATGGGACTTAGGCAAACAGGAACTTTTTAAAATCCCATTAGGCTCATATCTGCATTTTTCAATGCCTAAATACCTTTAAAAATCTGGTCTCAAACCCATTTTCAAAAGGGACTTAGGCAGCTAGGAGCCTAAGTGTCACTGAAAGCCAATGGGACTTAGTCTCCTAAGTCAAGCTGAGCAAATAATTGTTTTTCTGATTCAGGGTCTGAACTAAAAAATCTGAAAAAAAACCCAAAACAAAAAAACAAAAATTCAGTTTGTTTCTAACATAAATAGACTTTTTTGTTTTGTTTTGTTGCCAAAACGAAAAACCAAAACCAAACCCCAAAACTTTTTTTTGTATCAAAACTCACCAGAAACAAAATTAAATTTTGGTTTTTTCAGGGTATTTTTAGATCAGAAATGAATTTCGGTGTCGGGGGGGGAGGCTTCATGGAATATTCAAGAGGGAGGTTCACCTTTTTTTAAAAAAAAATACATATAGCTAAATTAAAAAAAAACCCCTCCATTTTGAAATGAACTCCAAAATGGTTGAAATGAACTGTTTTAACTTTTCAAGGGGAAAAAAAATGAATGTTTTTAGCTAAAACTATATTTTGAATTCAACCTGAATTCACGAATAGTGTCTGTGCCTGGAGAAATGCATTCTTTTGCCTAGCTCCTACACCTGTGTCACGTTTGAAGCTGGGCAGTAGGCTGCTAAGTCACTCAAGAGTCTTTGAAAATTGTATCCTAAGGGGTTATCTACATGCAGATTTGCACCTGTTTGATTAATGACTTGTCTACATGGTGGGGAAATGCGCACTAACATGTTGTGCATTAATTAGTCCGTGTAGACCCTGCTGGTATGCACTAAAATTTTCCAAGTGCACGTCAACATAATGCTGTTTCAAACAGTGATACTTTAAACCACCGTAGGGAATTTGCAGTGTGCACTAGCAGGGTCTACATGGACCAATTAGTGTGCAACACATCAGTGCACTTTAGTAGTAAGCAGTACCTGCTCATGTAAATATGCCCTAAAGTTGTCATTTGAAACCAGTTCAGTGAAACCAGTGCAAAAATTTGTTTAAACATGTATTTCAGTGCAAACCAGGTGTCTTGGCATGAGGAACTTCTGAAAAGTGAGTGGAGGAGTTGTTAGAAGAGAAAATGTGTTAAAAGAATTTGCTTGCCAAATCTTAAGGCTTAGGTCAAATGTGATTAAGGCCTTGTCTATACACAAATGTACACCAGTTTCATTAAACTGATGCAAATCCCTGTGTGGACATTCTTATTTCAGTTTAAAAATCACTTATTTTGGTTTAATTTAAACCTATTTTTAATTGATTTAAGCTAAACCGAACTATGCCTCATTTAAAATGAAATAGAATGTCCACACAGCCTTTTGCACCAGTTTAACTAAATTGGCTTAAATTCATGTCTTTAGTAAAATGGTGCAAAACTCTGCATGGACAAGGCCTTAGTTTGATGGGTGTGCACTTGCTGGACTCAGTGCTTTCTAAAGTGGATATTAACCATCTTTCCAAGAACCAAACACTACAAATGTCAACTCTAGGAAAATATTAACCATATCTGGCTGGTAAGGGTTAACTTGAGTTCTATTCTAGAAGACAGCTCAAAAACTTCAGCTAGTGCAGAATGCCACTGCTTGTCTTTTAAGCAGGGCAAGCTGATATGAATACATAACTCCTGTACTCCATGGCCTACGTTGTCTTCCATCCTGCTTCAGATGGCAAATAAAGGCAATGGTTATCCTTTATAAAGCACATGGCACCTCACTACTTAAGTGACTACTTCAGCCTCATGCCTTCTGTAAGAGTTGGGACTTGCCAGAAAACTCTTGAGTTCCATGCTTAGGGTTGAACTCCTGAGGTGAGTGGTCATCAGCTCTGAAATTGCTTCCATTGTTGTGTCCATCAGATCCTGACCATTTTTAGGGCCTAGGGCAAAATAACTTTTTAGGTTGGCTTTGTCTTAATTACTGGATTTTCACTGCTGGTCAGTGGATGGGGATGACTTGGGGTGGAATCACTTTAATTCCTGTTTAAGTGCAATGTTAGGTGTACAATATAATTATTACATTTTGTAATAGCACTAATATAGATCTTTACATTCTTGCTTTGAGGAAGCAGAATGTCTACTGTGGTTAAGATTCTATCCCAATTTCCTGAACAAACATTTCAAGCCTAGCCTATATGCAGCCAGTAGTTTATGCTGCTTTCCTACACCATTTTCTCAGGTTCATCATAGTGTAAGAAGAGATCACTGAATTAGTCACAATGAATAATTTATTCAACAAATTTTACTACAAACGGATCTCAACATTCTCACAAAATTCATAGAAATTATTTGTGTTCATATTTATTCCCAAATGCTGTCATCATATAATTAATAGCCTGCAGATTGTTCACAAAAAATTCATTTCAGCTCATCGCATTTTTACATTTGTGTTGTGTTGGTTCTTTACATATCACATGGTATTTTATCTGTTCCCTAACTGATTGACTTGTTTAACTAACAAACACACAAAGAACTGCAAATTTTAAAACCAAATACAAAATTCTGAATTCATTTACAGTAAATCTTTGAACATTCAAGCTCAAATGTGCTTTTCATGAGTATACATGCTAGGAAAGCTTGAATACTTGAATGTTCTTGGAAAGTGAAGGTGTTTAAATGCTGTTGAATCAAAATTTACTTTTGAATTTGAATAAATATTTGAGGACACTTTTTTCTGCAGTTTACTCAGAGTGAGGTAGACATTTTCAGATGAGAGGACATTAAAATGATTCAGAATTGTATTTAGTTCTGATAATCACCCAAGAGTTTGGATGCTTATCAGAGCTATCCAGGCTGAGTTTTCAGAACTAGGCTGCAGATCTCATGAGAACAGGTTTTATTTCAATATTTCCAGAACCTCCTTTGCTGTCTTGGCTGGAAATACCTAAGACCAGCCTTTCTTCTTGTATTTCACCATTTCTAGTTCTCATTCCAAATAAATGTGAAAACAGAAACAAGTTTATTAATTTCTTCCAAATCTGCATGTCTCCTTCTGACCTCCCCCACTTAGTTTCATCTCAAATATTCAATCACTTTCTAACGTAGTATCATCAGTGTCCCACCACTCACTCAGACTCAACGTGGTGAAAACAGAACTTGTCTTTCAATCACTGACAATAGCTACACTATCCCCATTATCCAGGTGCCCAGCCTCAGGGCTGTATTCAATCCTCTGTCATTTTTATACCATGTCCAGGCAGTCTCCAACTCCTGTTATTTTTTTCCCATGACAGTACCTCAGAAGCTGTTCTTTCCTTATAAAACTCACTGCCAAAATCCTTCTCCTTACCTCAGTCAGCTCTCACCTTGACTACTGTGTCTTCCTGTTCTCTAATGCCCCTGCCTCTTCTCTGGTCCCTTCCAGCTTGACCAAAATTCAGCTTCTACAATCATCTTCCTCTCCCTCTGCTCTGGTCTCATCACACCTCTAACCATATCACTCCTCCGGCTCCCCTATACTTCTTCAGCAAAGCCCTTCCATGAAAACCCCACACATAAAGAAATATGTAAAATGTAAAAAGAAACATTTGAAAGAAAAGAAAAGGAGTACTTGTGGCACCTTAGAGACTAACAAATTTATTAGAGCATAAGCTTTCGTGAGCTACAGCTCACTTCATCGGATGCATTTGGTGGAAAATGCACCACCAAATGCATCCGATGAAGTGAGCTGTAGCTCACGAAAGCTTATGCTCTAATAAATTTGTTAGTCTCTAAGGTGCCACAAGTACTCCTTTTCTTTTTGAGAATACAGACTAACACGGCTGCTACTCTGAAATTTGAAAGAAAATATCTTCTACAGTCTGTGCTCAGTGGAAAATTGCACTCCCCAAAGCCATGTCTCTGTCATTGTTCACCCATTTCCCCACATCCCTTCCTGGTATGTTCTCTTCTCATATTATTGTGTTTTTAGCTTCTTCATATTATCAGCTCAAAGGGGAAAGGTATTCTATTTCTTTGTATGGCACCAGGCACATGCTTATTATGCAGTATAGTTAATACTGTAATAGAAATTATAATAATCATTAATAGTAAATGAAGGGCATGTAATCCGGTACTGTTTTAAAGTTAAAGCAGATGATGGAAGAACCTTATTCAAACATGCCATTCATCTGCTGTGCAGAACACACTGTAGCTTGTAACCGTTGTCCATTTTTAGTGTAATTTATCCTGTGGCTTAAATCAGTACTATTGACTCCACAATGAGCCATCACAGAAAATCATGGAATGCTGTAAAAATCTTACACGCTCTCAGCCACTTCCTGCCGCAGGCCCACAGGGCTGATGATAGAGCACGTGTGCAGCAGTGCAGTATAGACTGCTGAATAGGTGGTCTTCCTGGAAACTAGTAGAGAGTGAGACAAGACTTTAAATAAGAGCACACTAGATTAATATCCCTGTAAAATGCAGATCTCTTGACAGATGGAGCTGGGTTTCCCCAAAGCTGTTTTCACTGATCTGGAATTTGCTGTAAGGTGTGGTGCTTCTCTCTCCTATGGTAGAATGGAAGAAAACCTGTTTAAAAATCAAATAATAACAAAAGAAGGAGCAAGCAATTTCGTTTGTGAAACTAAGTTGCAAGCTAGTAGAGGCTAGTTTTTATGGTGGCCATTTTGCCTTACATGTTTGTTTACTAAGGGAAGCTGGTTTATAAGGGGACCATCTTGTTTTGCATACGTGCTGTGGACCTTTTAAAATCCTCTTTTGTGTTTTGTTTTTCAGGGGGCAGCACAGGCACCTCCCCAACAACCTCCAGCACTGGGACCCCATCACCCTCTGCCTCCTCTCATCTTCTCTCTCCATCCTGTTCCCCTCCAACTTTTCACTTGGCCCCCAACACTTTCAATGTTGGCTGCCGGGAGAGCCAGCTGTGCAATCTCAACCTGTCCGATTATCCCCCATGTGCCAGAAGCAACATGGCTGCCTTACAGAGCTACCCAGGGCTAAGTGACAGTGGGTACAACCGACTCCAAAGTGGCACTGCTTCTGTCACTCAACCCTCAGAAACCTTCATGCCTCAGAGGACTCCATCATTGATCTCAGGAATGCCTACTCCTTCCTCTCTGCCTAATAATGGTAAGATGGAAGCCTTTGGTGGCCAGCTGGGGTCGTTCCCAGCCTCTCAGTTTCAATATGTCATGCAAGCAGGCAACCCTGCCTCCACCTCTTCTTCTTCACATATGTTTGGTGGTGGCCACATGCAGCAGAGCTCCTACAATGCCTTCTCACTTCACAACCCTTACAACCTGTATGGATACAATTTCCCTGCTTCCCCTAGGCTGGCAGCAAGCCCAGAGAAACTGACCACCCCTCAAAGCACTTTACTCTGTTCTTCCCCTTCCAATGGGGCTTTTGGAGAGAGGCAATACCTTTCAACAGGAGTGGATCATGGGATGCACATGATCAGTCCTCCATCCAGCAACCAGCAAACAGCCAACGCCTGTGACAACAGACAATATGGGGCTGTTCCAGGCTCATCTTCACAGATGTCCGTGCACATGGTTTAACCAGTGATTTTTCTCCTTGGAACTGAAGGCAGCAAGACCCCTCATTGTCTCCATGGGTGATCCTGTCTCAATACCTTTTGCCTTTAAACTTATAATGGAACTAGTAGTTTAATTATCAATGGAAACACAAGCCATCGAAGTTACACTCCAAAGAATCCAAAGGAAAGCCTCTGATCTGACAGTCTCTGCTTGTAATCTGGGGCCTAAGCATCTGCAATAGAGCATCTGCGCCAAATGGACTTTTTAGAGAGAAGCGCCTCACTTAAGAGAAGCTGGAGTGAATCTGAGAAAATACAGTATATGCATTAACTCTCAATTAGCGTGAACTCTTGATGTTGAGGGAGTCTTGTACGTGTGCTATCTCCGCCACACCAAAGGAAAGAAGTCACTGAAGACTTCATCTTACAGAGCTGCACTGCCCATGAGAGGCCATTGCGTTAAGGGCCTCACCCTTCCCTGATTTTTCCTTGCTGCCTGAGTGGTTTAGCATATTGCTGAAGTTAACACAAGTCCTGTGGTCCCCTCTCCCCGCTGTAGTAACAGAACATTATTGCTGAACTGGAACTTCTCTCCCGCAAAAGATATTTACTTTCTGAGTCTGGCTGTGCCTGGCAGGCAGTTTTCTTTGCATGGGTCTAGCTCACAATGGTGCCATGCCTGCACAAAGAGAGAGAGCCAGAGCGAGGAGTTTTAACTCATAAATTAAATGTTTCTTTGAACACCCTAGTCAGCAGAGGTGGAACCTCTGCCATATACTGGGGGGCATTTTAGAATGATACAGAAGGGGAGACGTGTCTCAGCTGTGCAACTCCTGTGGATGTCACCCACAATAGTACAGCCAAAAAGAAATGAAAACCTGTGCTTGGAACATATATGCCCCACAGCATTCAACTCAACAAGACAAAAAGCTCCAGATTCAGCTCATGGTGAATGGTGGCAAGAAAAGAGAGCTCTGCTTTTCTGCAGACCTGAGATATATAGTATGGCCAACTTCATCTATCTTGCATGCAAGAGTTGCCATAGAAAACCTTTAGCATTTAAGTAATGATAAGGACAGGTGTTCTCCACCCAGCCTGCCATTAGATCTCTGTTTTACCAAATAGATCATTGCCTTTTGAAGTTTCTTTCTTTTCTGTTTTTTTCTCCTTCTTCTTCAAATCCTTTAAAAATAAGAAAACAATTGTAGCTTGGTGCGAGCTAAGCATTTAAGTTGTGTGAAAATGCAAATACCAAGTAACAGAATACAGATATTATTGAGATTTGTTTTGAGGTGTTGTATAAATGTATTTATGTGCCTAGTGGGGGATTCAATATTATGAATATAAAAGAGGGCAATAAAAAGTGTATGTAAAATATGTATGAAGAATAAAAGGTGTATAAAGATTTGCCCTATGCACGGAACTCTGTTTCTAAGTGCCAAGCACAGAATGCGCTAAATAAATCTTTGCAATTGTTCCTTTTGTGTTTTGTTTGTCTGTGAGAATCAATTCATAGACTGTGGTCATCAAGTTTTAAAAATGCTGACTTGCTTTTATGGGCAAAACCCAGGAATTGCAGACACGAATGCAAACACAAGGTTGCCACACGTGGAAATTAAAGAGGGTTCAAACATACACACACACATCTGCATGACTGGTTCTGAATATAGGAGAAGTGTGGGCAAAGTTAAGATATTGCTGTGCAGCTGTCATTGTAATAAACAACTTGTGTGGAAGATTCCACTCAAATAAGGAAATTTTATACAAATGAGAACCTTGATATAGTCAGATTCTTATTAACTGCTAGAATTCCTCCAAGAATTTATTATTCTCATGAGATAAGCTGATAGATAGGAATACAGCAGGAATTCCTTTACAAAATAAAAACTTCTCAATAAGCATTTTGTTTTTAAATGTTGGAGCTCTACAAAAAGATTTCAAAAGTCAAACATACAGGATTTGCGAGCTGTCTGTGCTGATAGGAAGGATTATTTTACATGTAACAAGAGTTTCCAGTTTTAACTTTGAACTTATGAAGACAGTATTTAAGGTTAATTTTTAAATGAACACAGAAAATGACAGCTTGTAAATAGTTTGAACTTTCCATTTTTTTTCATTTGTAAATTTTTCTGTGGCATTATATTCCAACCTATGTTGTTGCCATGTTAAATAATACCTCAAGCAATGAAAAAAGCTGAAAAGTGCAGTTTTGCAGTTCATAGCTTTTCCAGTGTTAAATGAAAAATGTTCTCTGAATTGCAAATTGTTCCTTGGAAGGAGGAAAACATTTTGGAAGTTAATTCTCTAAACATTTTTTAAAAAGGAACATAGGAATTGTCACATTGGGTCAGACTTTTCCTCCATCTTGTGTAATATCGTGTCTCTGACAGTGGCTGGCACCAAATGCTTCAAACAAAGGTGCAAGAAATCCTGCAGTAGACAGATGTGGCATAATTTGCATCTTCTCAGCGTGTCTTCTCTTAACCCCTATAGTTAGCTATTGGTTTAATCCCTGAATTAGTGGGGTTTATATCCTTTCCAAAAACTCTTAAATATTTCCATAAATCTCCTATCCCTTTTTGAATCTTGTTGAATCCTTGGCTTCAATGGCACCCTGTGGCAATGAGTTCCACAGTCTAAATTTGCACTTTGTGAAAATGTAGTTCCTTTAATCAGTTTTGAAATTACTACTCTTGTTTCAGTGACTGTCCCCTTGCACTTGTGTTGTGAAGCAGGAAGAATAGATCCACTTTCTCTATATTATTCATTATTTTGTGTTCTTTGATCGTGACCGTTCTATGCATTTCTTTTGTAAAGTAAACACGTTCAATCTCTTTTTATAAGACAGTTTTTCCAGGATCCTAATCATTTTCATCATTCATTTATGAACTCTCTCGGAGCAATCAATCCAGTGGGGGTCGATTTATCACATCTAGTGAAGATGCGATAAATCGACCGCCGAGCGCTCGACCGTTGACTCCTGTACTCCACCGGAGCAAGAAGCATATGCAGAGTCGATGGGGGAGCGCCAGCGGTTGACCTACCGCAGTGAAGACACTGTGGTAAGTAGCTCTAAGTACGTTGACTTCAGCAACACTATTTTCATAGCTGAAGTTGCATAATTTAGACCGATTTAGCTTGCCCCGCCCCAGTGTAGACCAGGCCTAATTGTGTAATATCCTTTTTGAGGTAGGGTAACCAAGACTACACTCATCATTCTAGATGAAGGCAAACCATATATTTATATAATGGCATTGTGATATTTTATGCGTTATTCTCAATCCCATTCCTTATCCAGCCTTACATGCTGTTTGCTTTTTTGACTGCAGCTGCACATTGTGCCAAGGTCTTCATTGAGCTGCCATTTATGCATACTCTTTGTTTTCTGTCTCATACCCAGTTTTCCATACATGACTATTCTTTGCCTCTGACCCCATAAATACGTAGGTTTTAGTAGCTTTTTATGAGGGACCTTGTCCAAAGTCTTTTGAAAATCATGTCAGCCTGACCTTGTTTATCCCCTACTTTATTTATACATTCAAAGAATTCTAACAGATTAGTGAGGCATAATTTTCCTTTGCAGAAACAGTGGTAGTTAGACTCTGTCATATTGTGAACTTCTAGATGTTTTATTCTTTAATTATAGTTTTGACCAGTTTACCAGGTACAGATGTCAGGCTTACTGGTTTGTAATTTTCTGAGTCACCCTTAGAGTCTTTTTTAAAATAGAGGTGCAAAATTTTCTACCCGCCAACCCTCCACTGTAGGAGCGGTATTTAATAAGAGAGTGTATATTTGTTCTACTAGCTCAGCCCAGTTCCTTCACTACTCTTGGATATGCACCATCTGGGCTGGATGGCTTACTGCTTTTTGATTTATCAGTCTGTTCCAGCATGATTTCTTCTTACATGTCAATCTCTGAATGTACCACACCCTTATTACCAGAAAAGATCAGGTCTGGGGTGAGTATGTCTCCAATACCTTCTGTGATGAAGAGTGATGCAAAAACATCATATGGCTCAAAAGCTAAGTCCTTATCTTACTTAATTGCTCCCTTTAGCCCCTGGTAAGCTAGCATTTTTAACTGATAAAAAGGGAAAGTGCCTTGAACATTGATTTAAAAAAATTAAACTGTAAAAACCAAAATATATATCTTCTAAATTTGATTTAAACAAATACCTAATTTCACCAAAAAAACAGCACTGGAAATCCAATATCTAACCTTTCAGACAACAGCCACAGACAACCACAGCAACTTGGCTGAGACTTTCAAAAAACACATAGAGGAATTGGATGTCCAATTGCCATTACACTTAATGTGTTTGTGTGTGTAGTGGGGATTGTGTGTGGGGCAAGGGGGTTTTATGTGTGAGTGATGAGGGGTCTGCACGGGGGGTTGTGTGTGTGCTGTGAGGAGTGTGTACAGGGAGGTTGTATATATGGTGAGGGGACTGGGGGGGTTGTATGCATGTGTGTATGTGGTGAGGGGTGTGCACAGGGGGGTTTTGTGTGTGGTGAGGAGTGTGTGTGGGGGTTGTGTGTATGTAGTGTTGCACTGGGTGTAGGAGGGAAGGGGTGTGCAGGCGGCATGCCCCTGTATGGCTTATCCCCAGTATCACACACTAGTCCCTGTCTGCGCTATTTAATGGATCCAAGCCCTTGCCTGAGAGAGACTCTGGCAATCAATATTTATTGCTAGCCATGGACTACTTTACAAAATGGCCTGAGCCTTACCCAACAAGGAACCAAGAGGTTGTGACAATAGCAGAGATTCTAGTATATACAAACAGAGGCAGGTAGCAGGAGAGTTTTGGAGGATGTAGCTGCTCACTCTGTGCTCGGAGGTAGCAGGACTTAGTGAGTGGGGCACTTGGTCTGTCTGTGACTTGTTTATTTGACTGTTTGTTTTGTCTCTGTGTAGGAGCTGCATAGCTAGGCATGGGGCCCTGAGTGAACAGCTGAGACAGGTTTATTTGTTGGTGCCTCGGTAAGGGCCTTGAGGCAGAGACTCCAACCCTTGGAGTTTTGATCAGCTTGGCTATTTGAAATCTTTGAGTGGTTAATCTCTCTCTGGTGGTGAGCTGATCTAAGCAGGGAGACTTAGTATAAAAAGTCACTTGCTAGGTGAACTTGAGAGTCACAAAAAGCTAACTGGAGAATTTCGGAGGGAGTTTAGAGAAGGAGTGAGAGGATTTCCTTCTAGGTTCAGCTTTACTTGCAATTTCACGATGGCCAGCTGTTATGTTCCTGTATCAGATATACACTGACTATGGAGCTAACTTCTGAGCAAGATACACACCAGATCATCATAAGATCTTTTAATGCACTGCCAGATATATATCAGTTTAGCTCAGGTTAGCTTAAATACAGTGCCACTTACTGACTGAACAGTATGCTATAGTTTAGCATTCCATTATATCTCTCCCTTTAAATTCTACATTCCTACCATTTCCAATATTTACACTATCTTTGAAATTCACTACCTATCAACCTGTTAAGTGTCTCTGAATTGTACTGGTTTTCTAATTACATGACCTGAATGCATAACAACATGGTCATCTGGCTGTTCATTAGTTGCAGCTACTGACTGTGGTCAGTCTAGACTCCTTGGGTCGTCTTCTTGTTCTGCTTCTGATAGCTGTGGAATTTGCTCCGTTGATTGTTCTTTCTGAGGAACAAACCAAAGATGTTTGGTGGCACACAGGATCTGATCCAAGAGGTGACTATTGCTGAACCACTTGGTAATAGCAACCATAATGTGATTAAATTTAACATCCTTGGGGGGTGGGAAGAAATACCAAAATAGATTGGTGAGGCTTGATTTCCCTTTACAAAAGCAAAAATACCAAAGAAACCAAACACAGTAGCATTGAACTTCAAAGAGGACCTACACAAAAATGAAGAAGCTAATTAAGTGGAAATTAAAAGGAAAAGTCACAAGAGTGAAATGTCTACAAGATGCATGTAGACTGTCGGTCCTTCATCAGTTGAGACTGAGCCGATCACAACACGTCTTCCAATCTTCTGTCACTCTGGCCATCCTTCGCCATGCTGGTCCATATCTCCTTGTTAGGAAATCATCCCACCTCTTTGGAGGCCGACCGCGTGACCATTTTTGTTCTTGTGGATACCACTCGGATATAGCTGCAGTCCATCTGTTGTCGCTGAGTCAGGCCACATGTCCCGCCCACCGCATTTAGCTGAGCCTGCTTTCAACAACAACGTCTCACACTCCAGACTGCTGCCTAATTATTTTGTTGGGGATGTGATCACGGAGTGAAATGCCCAAAAATGTTCATTACATTGCCCTCTGTGTGACAGACAGTTGATGTTCTTCAATCTTTGTCAGGGACCCTGTTTCGCTGCCATATAACATTGCTGGAAGCACGGTCGAGTTAAAAAGATTCGCATGAGTTGTTTTGATGATCTTTCCTTGGAGGATGTCCTTGATGTCATTGAATGCACACCATCCAGCTTTTTTTCTGTACGACAGTTCGCCTTTCTGATCATGGTGCATGTTGACTTCCTGGCCCAAATAAACCTATTTATCAACCTCTTGGATCTGCTCTCCTCCAAGAGTTATTTGGGTTCTTGGCAGAACATCTGATCTCATGTATTTCGTTTTCGACTGGTTCATTTTTAATCCGACTTGACTACTTTTCGCGTTCAGTTCTTTAAGCATTCTCTCAAGCTGGGCTGTTTTTTCGGCTATTAGCACTATATCATCTGCGAATCTGAGATGGTTTAGCCGCTCGCCATTGATATTAATCCCACCTTTCAAGTCTGCTCATCGAAAAAACAATTAAAGACAGGCTGTGAATAATTTTGGTGAAACTGTATCTCCTTGTTTCACACCTTTCTCGATGGGGATTCGGAGGGGAGTATCGAACAGCGATATGTCCATGCTGCAGCCAGAGTTCGCTTCCTTTAGTAATGTGATATATTTCGCACTGATGCCCTGTTCTGAAAGAGCTTCAAGAATGCGGTTAGTCTCTATGCTGTCGAATGCCTTCTCATAAATGCATGTACAAATTTTAAAAACACCATAATAGAGGCTCAAACTAAATGTATACCCCTAAATAAATTAAAAAAAAAACAGTAAGAGGATCTAAAAATGCCACCATAGCTAAACAGCAGCAATAACAGAGGCAGTTAGAGACAAAAAGACATCCTTTAAAAAGTGGAAATCAAATCCCACTGAGGAAAAAGAAAGAAGCATAAACTCTGGCAAGTCAAAGGTAAAAGCAATAATTCGGCAGGTCAAAAAAGAAGTTGAAGAGCAAATAACAAGACATACAAAACTAACAATATTTTTTAAAGTACATCAGAAGCAAGAAGCCTGACAAACAATCAGTGGGGCCACTGCATGATCAAGATACTAAAACAGAATTCAAAGAAGTTAAGGTCATTAGTCTTCACTGCAGAGGATGTGAGGAAGATTCCCATGCCTCAGCTATTCTTTTTAGGTGACAAATCTGAAGAACTGTTCCAAATTGAGGTGTCACTAGAGGAGGTTTTGGAACAAAGTAACTAAACACTAACAAGTCACCAGAACCACATGGTATTCACCCAAGAGTTCTGAAAGAATTCAGATATGAAATGGCAGAACTACTAAGTGTGGTATGTAACCTATTGCTTAAATCAGCCTTTGTACCAGATGATTGGAGGATAGTGAATGTAATGTTATTTTTTAAAAGGGCTGCAGAGGTGATCCCGGCAATTATAGGCTGATAAGCCTGACTTCAGTACCAGGCAAAACAGTTGAAACGATAGTAAAGAACAACTATCAGACACATAGATGAATATGATATGATATGTTGGGGAAGAGTCAACATGGCTTTTGTAAAGGGAAATCATGCCTCACCAATCTATTAGAATTCTTTCAGGGGGCCAACAAACATGTGGGCAAAGGTGATAAAGTGGATATAGTGCCCTTGGACTTTCAGAAAGCCTTTTACAGGGTCCCTTGCCAAAGGCTCTTAAGCAAAGTAAGCAGTCATGGGGTAAGAGGGATGGTCCTGTCATGGATCAGTAACTGGTTCAAAGATAGGAAGCAAAGGATAGGAATAAATGGTTATTTTTCAGAATGGTGAGAAGTTCTCCAAGGATCTGTATTGGGTCCTGTCCTGTTCAACGTATTCACAAATGATCTGGGAAAAGAGGTAAACAATGAAGTGGCAAAGTTTGCAGATGATACAAAATTACTCAAGATAGTTAAGTCCAAAGCAGTTTGCGAAGAGTTACAAAGGGATCTCACAAAACTGGGCAGCAGATGAAATTCAATGTTGATAAATGCAAAGTAATGCACATTGGAAAACATAATCCCAACTATACATATAAAATAATGGGATCTAAATTAGCTGTTATCACTCAAGAAAGAGATCTTTGAGTTTTCTTGGACAGATCTCTGAAAACATCTGCTCAGTGTGCAGCAGAAGTTAAAAAAGCTAACAGAATGTTAGGAACCCTTAGGAAAGGGATAAATGATAAGACAGAAAATATCACAATGCCACTATATAAATTCATGGTATGCCCACACCTTGAATACAGGAAACAGTTTTAGTCTCTCCATCTCAAAAAAGATATAATAAAACTGGAAAAAGTACAGAGATGGGCAACAAAAATGATTAGGGAGCATGGAACAGCTTCCATGTGAGGAAAGATTAAAAGGATTGGGACTGTTCAGTTTAGAAAAGAGACGACTACAGGGGCGATATTCTAGAGGTCTATAAAATCATGAGTGCTGTGGAGAAAGTGAATAGGGAAGTGTTATTTACCCCTTCTCATAACACAAGAACCAGGGGTCACCCAATGAAATTATTAGGCACTAGGTTTAAAACAAACATAAGTAATTATTTCTTCATACAACACACTGTCAACCTGTGGAACTTGTTGCCAGGGGATGTTGTGAGGGCCAAAGGTATAACAGTTTTCAAAAAGAACTGGATAAGTTCCTGGAGGATAGGTCCAGCAATGGCTATTAGCCAAGATGGTTACAGATGCAACCCCATGCTCTGGGTGTCCCTAGACCTCTGACTGCCCTAAACTGGGACTTGACAACGGGGCTGGACTCAATAATTGCCCTGTTCTGTTCAGTCCCTCTGAAGCACCTGGCATTGGCCACTGTCAGAAGACAGGATACTGGGTTAGATGGATCATTGGTCTGACCCAGTATGGCTGTTCTTACAGTCCTGTGTTGTTCTGTAACTCAGAAGAGCAAGGAACTGATTTTTCAGCAATAGGATTTTCTTGGCTCTGTGTACTATTCTCTCAGCCTCTCAATTCAGTTGTGGGTAATGTGGGCTGCTGGTAGTATGATCAAAATTGTATTAAATTCAGCTGCAGTGAATTGTGGTCCGTTGTATGTCACTAGTTGTTCTGGAATACCAAAGAGAGTAAACATGCATTTCATTTCTCTGTAACACTGCAATATGTTATGTCTTACTTCTATATACCTCTGAATTTGCATAAACCTGCATCTAGTCTCTTCCAAAGACTCTCTGGTAGGGGTGTTATTAAAGATTCTTTGTATTGGGCTGTTAGTTCTTCAATATTCACATGCAGATACTTCATTGTTTATGGCCTTGCTGATGCCTGGCCACCATACTTACTGGTTGGCACATTTACAGCATTTAGTTAATCCTTGATGATCTTCATGGATGAGATTTAAGACTTCTCCTCTCATTTCATTTCGAATTAGGATGCAATTGTCCTTAATCCTGTATCACAAAGAAGCCTCTTGTCACTTCCTTCATATCCTTTCAATACTTGGGCTAGCCAGCCCTAATGTAACTTAGAACTTCCTGAAGTTGCATGTCCGTGAGGTTGCTTTTTGTAGCTGGAGTAGTCTCTTTTCTGGCATTGGTCTGTATGTGTTTACAGCCTTCACATACACCTTTACTTCATCTTCAAGCTCAAGGGTAGTTGCATGCAATGCTGGGCTCCATGACAAAGAGTTTGCTACTACCAGATTTTTTCCAGGAACATATTTAGCAATTGTATTAGATCAGATTAATCTTATCAATAGACACTGGCATCTCACTGGTGCTTGATCCAGGTCTTTTCCGTTGATGAAGATTACAAGTGGTTTATGGTTGGATATCAGTTTAAATTAATCCAATCCACACAGATATTTTTGTAAAAGTTCTCACATGCCCATAAGCTTGCCAGGCACAACTTTTCAATCTGTGCATGTCATTTTTCTGCTTCTGGGAGTGTGCAAGAGTAAAATGCAACTGCTTTCCACTCAGATCCATGCTGTTGCAACAATATACCACCTAGACCATAGCTGCTTGCAGCTTGACTATTGTGGGTTTGTTCACATCGTAGTACTTGAGAACTGGAGTGTTAAGATCATGTCATTTACCTTTTTGAAGTCATTATCTAGATTTGGCCTCCATAGCCAAGATGTGTTGGAATTTAACTCTTTTCTATTTTATGAAGTAATAGGATAGAAAATCTACCAAGTGTAGGTATACTATATTGTTCAGGATTGTCTCTTAAGATAAGAGACTGGATCTCCTTTCAGAAGTTCAGTATCACCAAATATTCCATTAAGTTCTTCCACCTTTCTCCCTAGGCCTATCCTGGCTGCTTCACTGTGGCTGTGAAGGTTGTTGGTCTGTGGTTCTTTGATCACATTCACTCTGAATGCAAAGCTTTTGTCTTCATGAGTTATTTCAGTGGTGAACTGGTCCATGCAGTTCAGAATACCTCCAGGGCTAATCAGAGCTGTGTCAGATGATTTCAGCTCTAGGAAGGTTTGTAGGTGAGTATAAGTCCCTTCTGAGACAACTGTGATGCCAGCTTCTATATCAATTTTAAAATCAATAGTCTTACCATGAATATTCAGTTTCACTCTCAAGGCAGGCTCTGTGTCATCCCAGGTGATACATCCAGAAACAATAGCTCTTGAGTATCTGTAATATGGGTCAATTCCCTTCCTACTGTGGTGCAGTAAACAGCAAATATTTTGTTCAATTATTACTTTGTGTGCCTCTGGCTAGACATGCATCATCTCTTGGGATATGATTTTTTCCACACCTTGTGCTTGTAGACTAGAATTTGTTCCTTTTAACCTAGGAGCTCTCTCTCTTTGCCTCAGGGGTTTTTATGATAAGGACTTTTAGTAGTCAAGTGTCTGTTTATAACTTTTAAGCTTGTTTCAGGTTTTTCAAGTTTGACTAGTCCAGACTGCTTTGTTATCTAGCTAGCTGTGTGTAGGATTAAATCTGTTTTTAATTATAGCTGCTGTGAAGGTTTTTAATCTGTTAACCCTATAACCAGCCTATCTCTGATATGTTCACATTTTGCAGTTCCAAATCAGTTTTCAGCCAGTGTATGCAGACCTCTTATAAAACATTCAGCATTTTCCCTGATTCTTGAATTATCTGCTGAAAACATGCTCTTTTATAAACCAAAATTTTGAGGTATAAATTATGTATCAAACATAGCCAGAACCCTTTCATAGTCATTTTTCTGTCTTCATTAAAAGTAAAAGATTTAAACATATGCTTGCTTCCCCATAGCATAAATTAAAGAAGATACCAGTATATCTCCAGTTTCTTTGTGAAGCTTGTTTGCAATTCAAAATCATGCAAAATACTGCTGCCATTATGTCCTCTGTGAAGGTTTATGAAAGCTGAAGTTCTCTGGGGCACTGAAGCATGGCACGTTGATGAGCTCCTGCAACCTTTGTTGCTTTTTCCTTCCATTTTGTTGATAAATTGTATAGTCAATTGCTTGATCACATTTTCATTTGTTATGAAATATATTCAAGAGACCAAATAGCAGTATCAGTCAGATTTATTGCTATAAGGCAATAATAATATAATACAGGAAAAAGGTTCAATATAATACCTATCTCTGGGATGCTGTCTCATGCAGAATTGTTACACTCACCTTACACTGAAGGTATGCTCCCCAAAGTTACACCCCTAAAGCCATCTTTTTATAATTTTCCTGTTTACAAGTACAGTGTATGTCATTCAAAACTAGGTTTAATCGATCAGCTTTCCACCTTGCTTTTCTGCTACCATGGTATGCCCCTTTTCAATTTGTTCTGAACAAATGCATTCCAGGTATGAAGGGGCATGGAGGCACCTCCTAGGTCTATATTAGGGTAGAACAATCCTATGTCTTGTCTTCTTCCTTTGGGACATTCCAGTACAGGCCTGTGAGAATAACGCTCTACCTCTTGCTATCCTTACTTACTTCAGCCAATTCAAGGTGTTATAAAATACTCAGGATAAGGGACCAGGATTAAAGTAAAAGTATAGACCAATTTAGGCTGTATAACTGCTATAATATTTGTGCTTATTGCCATTTGTGCTTAATGCATACTAATATATGTATGGTGTGGATAATACATATGATTACGCCAGCAATGGAACAGCAATGGTGACCTACAATGAATGTGCCATATTATTTTTTCTTCCTGAAGTCAGAAGGAATTTCCTTTGCATGAAGTTTAAATTGGTAACTGTACTGAAGAAAAAGATTCTTAGATTGGAGTGGCAAGTAGAGATGCTACTGAAAATCAGAAAAGCTGAGGAGTTCCTCAACAGCTAGGTTTGGAAAACATCTGTACCCCAGGTTCAAGGAAGAAAGGAGCTGGACACCAAGAAGTCAGCAAAAGAAAGAGTCAGAGAGGAGGCCTGGCACTTTGCAATCACCAGAGGCAAGAGGTCATGGTGGCATTCGACACAGCTGGAGACAGATGAGTATGGACAGACTGTGGCCACCAGACAGAAGAGTACCAGGTGGAATTGCACACTGCTGGAAGTTTCCAGTCAATAGCAGGTCCTCAACATGGAAACTGTGGAAGATAGCTCTCAAGATCCAGTTGGCCCAAGGGAATGAAGAGACATATGGGGTCATACCTGTGCATGTCAGTTTGGCCCAACCTCTAAGAAAATTAAGTTTGCCCTTAAAGAGTTATCCAAATGTCCAAGGAAGACAGATGGTCCTTGTTCATAGATTCTATGGCCAGAAGGGACAAATATGATAATCCAGTCTATAAAACATAGGCCACAGAAATTCCCCAAAGTAATTCCTAGAGAATATCTTTTGGAAAGACATCCAATCTTGATTTAAAAATTGTCAGTGAAGACATGACACTTGTAAATTGTTTCAGTGGTTAATTACTCTCATTGTAAAAATGTATGACTTATTTCCAGTCTTAATTTGTCTAGCTTCAACTTTGTGTGAAACATTCAATACTCAGAAGAATTGAAAGCACATTCAGCAAGCAACAGCTGGATAACAGGATGGTGTGCTGCCTTCATTCTAAGATTGGCTCAGATTCTGAAATCAATTGGCAAGGATCTATTGGTGATGGTTTATATCAGCAATAATGGCACTGCATTGCAGGATGTTTCACAAATAATAGGTTACTTCAGGGAACTCAGAAGCACACTGAAGAAGAAGGATGTCCAAGTGATCTTCTCTGAGATCCTTTCTGTCCCACGAGCAAAGGAAGACAGGAGGTGGTAGATTCTGGAAGTGAACTGCTTGCTAGGTAAATGGTGGAGGGTTTTGGCTTTGTGGAATATTGTCTCACCTTCTATGGGGAGATGAGGCTGTATAGTTTGAATAACGTCCACCTCAGTAGAAGGAGAACCAATCTCCTCAGGGACAGACTTCTAGAGTAATCAGGAAGGTGATACATTAATAACAAAAGAGGAGGGTGAAAAGAGGTAAGATGTGAGCACTTATTTAGCACAAAATTGAGATACCGATGACAAAATTTTAATCAAGTAATCAAAGACATGAACAGAAGACATTCTTTAATTGTTTATTTACCAATGCTAGGAGCCAGGGTAACAAAAGAGGAATGGGAATTGCTTGTGTATGAGCATAAATTCAATCTATTTGGTAATACTGAAATTTGGTGGAATGATTCACATGATTGGAATGTTAAAATCTATGGTTATAAGCTATTTAAGAAGGATCCAGTGGGCAAAAGAGGAGGGAAGTGGAACTTTACATAGAAAATGGCATTACCTGTTTCTGAGTCACTGAAAACTTGGATTTTGAATTCTTATGGATCAATGTGCTAACAGATAAAGCACAAGGTGGGATATTAGTTGGTGTTTTCTGAAGACAACCAAATCAAACTAGGTAATATGATGACCAGCTCCTTACACATCTATCTATAATGTGAAGGGGGGGGAACTGTGTAATCATGGGGAACTTCAATTTGAGTGATGTATGCTGCAGGTCTCACATTGACAGTATTATAGATGAAAATTTCCTTACTCAAAAAGTGTTGCATACAACGTGAGGGAATTCTATATTAAAGCTCATGTTCACAGATAAAGAGGAACAGATCCAGAACTAAGAATTATTGGTAGTTTAGGTACAAGTAATCATGACTTAATCAGATTTATTATGTGCAAACTGAATAAAATCCAGACCAGTAATATATATACATGATGCTATAAAGCACAAAGCTGAAAACAAGTGTGAGCCAACTCAGCTCGAGGAAGAATTTAATTAGAAAAATATGAATGATAATTGGAAATTGTTTAAGAATACTTTACAAGAGGCTCCAAATCCACAATCCTATAATCATGGAAGAAGGCCATATTGGTTAAAAAATCACCCTGGTTTAGAGGGGAATTGAAGGCAGGTATAAAAAATAAAAATAATATATAACAAAGAATAATGTATAACAAATGAAGGAAAAGGGAAGTTCATATAGTAATGAATATAAATCAGAATCTAGGAGTTTTAGAAAACTAATAAGGGAAGCAAAGAGATACAAGGCAAAAACATCAATGGCCAATAGAGGTAAGGACAATAAGAAGGAGTTTTTGAAGTTTATTAGAAACAAAAAGAATTCTAACAATGGTATTGGTCAGGTCTTAAATTCTCTTACAGTATTTCCCAGAGTCCCCTATGTCACTCCCTGGGAGAAGGAAGGGTAGGTGCCCTGATCTGGTCAGTCTTGGGAGGAACCCTACACAGTACAGAACCAAATAAATTAAGTGGTGTATAGGATACAGCTGGGTTCCAGGACTAAACCCCAAGTTATCCATAAAGACTATATCAAGAGTTTACCAGGGGACAGGATTTCAGTGTGGCTGCACCCAGAAACTAATGTTGTGGAAAACGAGTCACACCATCTGTTTGGTGCAAACAGTCTGAGGTCCTTTTATTGAATACAAGCATGCAAGGAGAGGAGATAGAGATGATCACACGCAGGTTGCACCCTAGTCTCTTTCTGCCCTGCCCCTATAATACCAGATTTATATAGGTCCAAATTCAAGCCAAATGATACATTTCCTTACCACTCAAGCATTATTAATAAAGCCTTATAAAGAATTAATGGAAGGGCAGTTTTATAACTAGCACAGTGCTGACGCACTGTGGTATTATCAAAATTTTATCAAGATCTGTGATTTGCTGTGGCAGCATTTTGACTAGGGACTTTTGCAGGGTGGAGGGTGCATATAATGGACAGCTAGGGACTCTTCCGGAGGCCCTTTTGTTTCTTTTCTAGTTAGAGATCGGCCTACTCCATTATCTGGGTCAAATACCACAGTCTAGCATACGTAAATGCTTTAGCTTAAGCCGAGTCTTACAGGATACAGGCCTGTAGGCCTCTTGCGTTACAGCTTTTGCATATGTTGCATATAGTGCATAGATGTTGCAGCAGAATGGGATGGGGTCAGTTTCAACAGCATGGTTAACAGCAATTTCCCCCACACTAAAAATAGAACTATGGAGCCTGAGGCTGTGAGAGTTGTGACAGTAATGAGTTGTTCATTAGAACAAAATGGCCAAAGTCAGTGCCAGAAAGCAAATTTCACAGAAATAAGGGTCATTCCTTGGGGGCTCCATGATAGAGGACCCTCCTCCCATGTGCAAGGAAATTGAGCAGGGAGAGAAAGACCCCCAAGGAGATTTGGATGGGAGAAAAGCCAATTTGGGTTGGTGATGTGAAAGTGTCCTGACAAAAAAATACTATGTAATATGTAAATAGTTAAGCACATATTGTTTGTAATTTGTAAACAAAATCTTTTCTTTCTGTTTGGGAGGGTCAAACAGGACATTATCATTCTGAAGATGGGGGCATTGTTATGATGGAATGTGATTTGAAGCTAGTGGGCTGGCATGACCCTTCATTCAAGATAAACTTAAGAAGTAGTTAAGCTCCTTTTTGGAGTACGATAGGTGAATCAATAGGAGCCACTTCCCAAAACACAGGCCAATGCAAATCTGGTCAGAAACAGACATGTGTGGATGAAGGGATTTCCCTGAGTATTGTTTGATGAAAATGTGTGTGCGTCTGTGAGCAGAAGCACTCCGAAATAGCCCAGAGAACAGGCAAAGAGAAGCAGTGAAAAGGCCAGCGAACAGCAGCAGAAGAAGTGAGCCAAGAGAAAGCATTTTTGGGGCAGAATCCTGGCTGAAGGGAAACTTAGGAATATGAGCAAAGAAACGGCCTTCTGTGGTTTGGGTCCTTCTCTATTCAGGGAAACTGGGCTTTGTACACATTCTTTGTAAATACACAAGCTTGCATCCAAGAAATACCTGATTATTATCAGAAAACAATCTGCAAGACCTCGAATACATTGGCTAACCACTTAGGCTGAAAGGGATAAGGTTATAGATGGCGTGTTTTGGACAATTAATTAAGAACACTACTATAAACGTCCATTTTCTGTTTGAGAAGAGGTTCTGTGGGCCACTTTTGGTCCATAGAGCCTTTGCTGGTGGTCTGCACAAAGCTGGCTGGATAGTGTTCTCCTAGTTTCCAGCTGGAAATTCATATTAAAAAACAACTAAAATATATGAAATATTTCCCAAATATTACTTTTCCATGTACGCAACTACTGTTGTTGTCACAGGGATGTTATGTGATCAGAAATTGGAAGAGAGGTCTCCATGAGATAATACCTCTTTCAGTATTTGGTCCAATTATAAAAAAATCAAGAATTCCTGACTTGAGGAATGGAGTGGAAAATACACTTAGAGCAATGTAGGAAGCACCATACCATAACAGACCAGTGGTCAATATGATCTTTATGTAGTCTCCCAAAATGCTTTGGGACATTTAAAACTCGGCTGGACAAAACACTGGCAAATGTGCTATGGGAACAATTGTGCATGGGCCGGGCGATAGTCTAGATGACCAACTTTAATGATATTTTCCATTTCTAAGTTCTACTATTCCTGGCAGAGGGAGCATCATACAGAGTCCACTGGACTACCCTTATATGGAAATTTGGGAGTTTATAATTTCTCAAAATAGTTGAGATTCAATTGAGCTTGAATCCAAAATCCAGAAATTCTCTAGGTTCACCCTGCCGTAATATCTATGTTTTTTCCCCTTCAACTTCAGCCACAGTTTTGCCACTGGGGGGTTCTTTAATTCAGTTCTCTTCTACTTTTATCCATGTTTCCTAAAGCTCTAACAGCTGCAATACTACAAGATTATTTATGATTTCTAAATATCATCTTTTAATGCATCTCCCAGGCTAGCAGAGTAGCAGCCAAGCAAATCTCAATGAACCGGAGCTGCCTGTAACAATCCCAAAGTGTCCATCCATTCATTTCTGTGTCCTGAACTCACTGGCTTCACACTTCACTCTTTAAATTTCCTTCTGGATTTTTTTTTAACATGGCAATAATAAAAATGAAAATGTTATTGGCTGTTGGCATTCAATCCCAGAAGACAGATAGAGCTTTGTCTTGGAGAGTCTTCTTGGACAAACTTTGTAGTGTGTGATTGAAAGATCACAAGCTTTGTCCAAACGGCAGTGCAAAGAGGAGAGAAGGAGAGCATACTGGGGAGGGGGACAAAATGCCTACTGGCGAGTATCACTAAGGCTAAACCTTCAGAATGACTGAAGCTGAGTGGTGTGTGCAAAATGTGCAGCTGCACAAATGAGGACACTTTCCAACAACCATCTCTCCATGCCCTGTCATCTGAAGTTCCTTCCATCTCGGCATGCTTCCCACCTCCACCAGGCCATCGACATTTCTAATCTCAGACAGGAACCGTGAAATGTTTGCTTCTTGGTGCTGTGTCTGTGGAATGCTTGCCCACCAGTCCATAGATGTAGAATTAGTTGCTTTTCAACAGAATGTTTAGAGAGGTCTGTTTGAAAATCTTTTCCTATGGCAGAAGTATGAAATTTCATATTTTCATCTAGTTCTGATTGTATGCTGAGGAAATATTAATGATAATTTTAGCTGCTTCATTTGATTGTGAAGGGCCTAAAGCATCATCTTCATAGTGCTAGGCTTTTATATTGTGCTTTACATGTTCAAAACACCCGACAATCATTAACTAGTTAATCCTCACACCAGCCCTATGTGATAGGAAGGTAAATATTGTCATCTGCATTTTGCAGGCGGGGAAGCAAGACAGAAAGATGAAGTGATTTGTCCAATGCCACACACTGAGATAGTGGCAGAGGCAAGATTAGCATCCCCAACACTCAGTTGCCTGCTCAAGCTACTGCAATACATTACTTGATAGTAGCAGGGAAGAGCCACCAAAGAACATATTTTTCACACAGCTGTTACTTTACTAGTCAGATGGGCAACATCAGTGGCACCAAGCTCTTCATATTACAAGAGAGTCATGGCAACATTTCTTATTACTACCAGCTACCAAACATTTCCCATTCAGTCTGCCAAGGTTGTATCTGGCACAGACTGAAGAACTCTCTTGTTAATTTATGCTGCCTTACAGACATACCAACAATGATGCTGCTAGCCATTAGGGAACTCAGGGCAGCAGTTGCCAGTTCCTCATTAGGACTATCTCACCAGCAACCTCTCTCTCTGTTTAAAACGTGTTACGTGTCTTTGCTCTTGTCAGATTGCTTACCTTTTTTCTGCATGCAAAGATATGTGCATGCATGCCAGTGACCATGTCTGTGTGCAGGCAGCGCTACCGATCCAGTCAGTAACATATACAGTGCTCATGAAAAGGAGAGGTTGAAATGGAAAGAGCATTTATCTAAAGGTATAAGAGCTAGAGGAAGAGCCAAGTCACAAAAAATTTAGCCCTTCTAATGGCCAAATTAAACAAGATACAATGGCGTCCAACTTGATCTCCCAGGCGTTTTACAAGTCCACACTTGGGAGCCCTCAGGCACAGTGGGGAAGGAACCAAGTTACCCTCTATGTCTTATTTAGCTTGGCCATGTCAAATAGCCCTAACTCCAGGGGTGCTGGAACAATTTGTATAGTGGGGGTGCTGAGACCCATTGATCCAAACTGTAACCCAGTATATGATGGAAACCACTTCAAGCCAGGTGGTGGAGCAGCACTTCGGCACCCCTAGTTCCAGCACCTACGTCTAACTCTTTTGTGCCTTGTCTGTTTCTGGAGAGCTCACGCTTTCATACTATTGGACTTCACTTCTCGTCTTTTGAGTGAGTTTCAAATGCATTAGGTGACATCATGTCTTTCTGTATAGAACAGTAATCAGAGGAGGCAAAGCATAAAGTCATTAGTCACAGTATTGTGGAGAAAAACATATTTTGGGAAGCATTTGAAATGAAAACATAAACTCTGGTGGGATTTAGAACTAGAAGACCAAAATCTAGACCCCTTATTCATTAGGGCATTCATCAAAAATCATGGCATCTTGCTGAGCTTCCAAGGCTGCCACCGAAGAAAGTGCATATGCTCCCATGAACACATGGGTTGCATACTGAAAATGACAACGACAAAATAAACAGACTCTTAAATAAAGACTACAAAATAGAGCTGTGAAAAACTGGCAAATATAAAAGTTATAAAAATGTGTACAACCTTTTTACTATTTCCTACCCATTAAAATTATTTTCATAAAAATCCAGAAGACTGAACATTTTTCATATGGAAACATGTGAACAATTGAATTACTATCTTTGACTTAAATTTTACTTGCAGATTTTTGTTGTTAAAAAAAAGCATATGAGAGTAGGAATAGAGTCCCTGTATATGCAGCGTGATCTAGACCTCAATTCAGCAAAATATTTAAGCATGTGGTTCACTTAAATATATACCTGAATTTGAGTCTGCATTTATCTAGTTTAAAAATAAAAAAGATTCCAAAAATGTACTCAGCACAAGGATCCTAGTTAG
Organism: Dermochelys coriacea; assembly: GCF_009764565.3. Classification (NCBI taxonomy): domain Eukaryota; kingdom Metazoa; phylum Chordata; order Testudines; family Dermochelyidae; genus Dermochelys; species Dermochelys coriacea. The sequence goes on along the minus strand of NC_050068.2, from coordinate 208,677,620 downwards.
GGAGGAGGTGAGCGTAATCTTCAGCACTAGGCTTGGACAACATCCTAAGCGTTCCCCTTGTAAATAGCTTTAAAGAGAGAGAGAGAGAGAGTGCAAGCGATTATGTTGGTTTCCATGTTTAATCCTGCTGGTTTCTTTAATTTCACTCCCAGGTAAAAGTCTGGAGATTCTCTGGCCTTTAGCTACCTGCTTACATCAAGAGGGATGCCAGATCCTCTCTGAGAAGTGACTGGAAGGACTCCTGTTTGTTTCAGTGTGCTTTGAATCAGCCCTTAAACTTCCTTTCAATTCTAGGGTTCCAATCACCTGGACTTAAATGTTGTGGTTTGCAAGCAAAGTGACAATGGTCATTTTATCATATTTTTCATCCTCTCCCTCTGTACAGTGCAAAGTCCCCAGGGCATGGGCGCTGTCATGTTTTGTAAAGTGCCATGCACATCTATGGCACTAATAATAAATAATAACACACACTTGCAACACATTTATTATGACATGACCATCAACCTCTAATGTGCATCCAGTATCTCAGCAGAAAGTGTTTGATGCCCTCCCACATTTCAGCAGGCAAGAAGAGGGTGGACTTCTCCACTTCTCGGCTGCCAGGAGAAGTGGAAGTGCCTCATTTCTGGCTACAAGATGGTCTAGGACAGCTCTTATCTGTGCTCTGAATGGTTTAAGGTTCGACCAGGCAGCAGAAAGGGAAGGTCAGTCACTGTTTTCAGCACTGGATCTGATATTGGCAGTGAGTGATAACTAGAGCTCATGACAATGCATTGGCAACCATTGGCATAGATTATTTAGCTGCCACTAGAATTTGGCTACACAGAAATAACACTCTATATTAATGGTAGGACACCCCTGTCCTGCATTAGACAGGGAACATTTTAATAAAGGGATACTGTTCACAATATACAATATCACACACATCATACACATTCTGTGCAGCCTTCCAGCTGTGACCTACCCAAGAGTCCAAGATTTCTGAAGCTAGTATCACAACCCATTTTATCGTGTGTCTGAACTATTTTGTCTCTGTTTGAACATGATATAGATTTGATCAGATTCAAAAATCTATCCCAATGAAAACTTCTCCAAAGTTCAGTGGGGTGAGCTTTAGAGCCCTTTAGAGAGGTTTTGGCTCATTACAGAGACAAGATAGAGTGGTGAAGATTGGATCCAGATCTGAATTTCCTCCAAGTTTTGTCAGCATAAGAGTTTGGTACTGTTGTTCCAGGCTCGGCTAGCTCGAACTAGATTGTAAGTTATCTGATATATGGACTGGGTCTTCTTAGAAGTTTGTGCAGCAACAAGCACATTGTTTACAGCACATATAAGTATGTAAATAAATGTGCCAAATCCTGCATAAAGACTGAGTAAAGACATCAGGCCTTAGCCCTATAAAAGTACACAATGTGATGCACAGATGTGTGCCTTTCTCCCAGTCTGGCATGAGTTTCTTACTCGTTAGTAATACAACTCTACAAATGCCTAGGTTGCTGTTCCTAAAACCACCATCCACATGGTAACTTGATTGCCAATATAGTGTTGGTTTTATTGTTCAGTACAAGACCAGGCTCAGTTGTAATATAGAGTCTTTTTTACCCCCAATCTGTGTTTGTAATACATTGTCAAGTGTAAGGAAGGGATTTCTTCTTTTACATTTCCTTTTCGCTCATGACAGATTTGCTATTTCATGTTTTCATCAGTTTCTTCTGAACAAGCAGGTACTCTTTTCTGCTCCCACGTCACACACCATCCATTCTTGAAGTTCTAGCCTGTACCTTGTGGAATGAGCACATTGAGGTAGTGGATGTGGCAGAATTTTTCCCTTGTCTTCCTGCCTCCCCTGGTATTCCTCAAGGACATGTCCTGCTGCCTTCTTCATCCTTTTGTTTCCTTCTTCTTCATTCTTTTGTCGTGTCTGATATGAAGTTCCTTGGTGCTTCAGTGAATGCAGGACCCTTTGGTCTCCCATGATAACATTTCCCCTATGCCATTGGCAGGGAAGTGAGAATGAATGCATGGCGTCTGGCTCTGACACTGACAGATTCTCATACTGCTTCCAGAGAGATGCCCAAATGTTATAAAGACAAACCATATGGGAAGCCCTAGCACTCAATGT